>NW_026652282.1:93244901-93256392 GCF_009828535.3 Hylobates moloch | reverse complement strand
CCTCTCTCTCTCTCTTTCTTTCTTTCTTTCTTTCTTTCTTTCTTTCTTTCTTTCTTTCTTTCTTTCTTCTTTCTTTCTTTCTTTTTCTTTCTCTTTTGACAGATTCTCGCTCTATTGCCCAGGCTGGAATGCAGTGTCATGATTCTGGCTCACTGCAATCCCTGCCTCCCAGGTTCAAGCGATTCTCCTGCCTCAGCCTCCCAAGTATCTGGGATTACAGGTGCCCACCACCACACCTGGCTAATTTTTGTATTTTTAGTAGAGACGAGGTTTCACCATACTGGCCAGGCTGGTCTCAAACCCCTGACCTCAGTTGATCCACCCACTTCGACCTTCCAAAGTGCTGAGATTACAGGCGTGAGCCACTGCACCCAGCCAAGAACTTGATTTTCCATTAGTCAAAATACAATAGATCAGAGGTCAGCAAACTATAGGTTTTTAAAAAGAACAAAAAATATACAACAGAGAAAATGTAGGACCACAAAACCCAACATATTTATTATATGGGCTTTTTGTGGTCAGGGTTCTCCTGTGAAACAGGACCAATAGGATGTATATAAAGAGATTTATTTTATGAAATTGGCTCACACAGTTTGTGAGGGCTGGCAAATCCAGGGCAGGCCAGCAGGCTGGAGACGCAGAGAAGAGTTGATGTTTCAATCTGGAGTTCAAAGGCACTGCCTTTTCCGGGGCATTTGCCAAGCCCCGCAACACAGGAATAAATTGTGGAAAAGAGCTTTGGTCAAGGGACTCAGAGACTCCTGCTTTGCCACTAAAGAGCTGGATAATCTATGAGAAACCACCACCTCTCTCTGTATCTCAGTTTCTGCTTTGGTAGAATATATTCCCAAAAGTTTCTTCCACAATGCAAACATTCTGTGCACTTCAGTCCTCCCTGTACATAAAGTTCCATGATAACATAACTCAAATTTCAAACTTTCCAAAATAGCCAATCTTAAGCTGCTTCCTGGCAATGTCTAGAAATAATTCCATGCTGGCAAGAGTCCCAGACATCAGTAAATTTTAATTATCTATTATATAAAGAATAAACAAAATGCTCAATAGTTCCAATTTTTAGTGACTTTCTTAATAGTAGGTTCTATTAATAGCCGACTGTGATGGTCCTTTGTAATCATTAAACCGCAATGTATCCGTTATTTGCAGAGTATTGTACTAGCACTTTGGGAGACTCTATAGGGATCAGAAAATAAAGTATCTAGTTTTGAGGTGCTTACAATCTAGTCAAGAAGACAAGATCCATACCTAGAGTAAAGTCTTATATCTTTAGAGTAACATATGAACAACTGTCAGGGGCAGAGGCATTATCATGTTCATAGATGTATCCTCAGGACCTAGAACAGTGCCTGGAACATGGTATATGCTCTATATATATTGAATGAATGAATGAATGGAGAGTGACTTAATAATTAGTAAGTACTAAAATAATGCATACACACTTAGATTAGGGCCAGGTGGAGGCTAATTCATGAAGGCCTTCTAATGGAGGAGAAGGTATAGTGAGCTCAACAGAGGAAGGCAATAGTCCAAGGGCAATATTTCTGAAATGTTGTATTTCTACAGATAAAGGTATAAAGGCTAAAGTCAGGGTTAATAGCTGTACAGATTTAGACATTTGGTAAACTAAAGGCAGCTGAAAACAAAGGTCTAAGCTTTGAAGTAGAAAGACATGGGTTAGGGTTTATCATCTATCTTAGAAGTGATTTAGTTTTTGAACTTCAGCAGTCATTTAACCCCTCTGTGTCTCAATTACCTCATCCTTAAAATTAAAATGGCATCTAGACTCAGAATATCAGAGCTGTAAGAGACCTTAGTCCTCATCCAATCAAGTGGGTCTCAGTTTTGGCTGTCCACTAGAAATCTTGGGGAACTTTTAGAAGGTTCAATGCCTAGACCTGACTCCAGAATAATTCCATCAAAATCCTCTGGAGTTGAGACCCAGGCACCAGTGTCAGTATTTTTTAAATCTCCCTAGGCAAGTCAATGTTCAGCCAAGATTGAGAACTATTGTTTTAGTCCAACCCTCTCATTTTATAGATGAATAAACTAAGGTACAGAACAGATTAAGAGACCTTGCCTAACCTACCTCATAGGGCCATAAAGGACAATATTAGGTCATATAACTTTAGAGCTGTAGACATCAAAATACCTGTGAAGGTGCTCTGAATAACATAACCATTATTCATTTGTAAAGGATGATCATGCCAACAGAATCAGAAAATACTAATTGGTAACCAGGCAAAGCATCCGCTCTGTCAATAAATTACACTAGTAGGACAATGGATAAAACTTTTATTCTTTTTCATTTCCCAGGTCTCCTTGAATTAACAAATGAGTAAGTGCTCCATTTCAAAAGCTAGGATATGGATTATTGGATTAAAATTTTGGCAAATGAAGATGTCCTGAAAATTTATATTTTTTTTACCAAGAAGAAACATAAACATCATGCACAAGGACACAAATCTATAGCAGGGGGTGCTGTTAGTCTAGCTCTAGCATGTTTCTAGCCTACATCATCTGTTTGGGGCATAATCATGTCTGGAAGAAAAGGAATGAGGTTTGGGGATTTTAGCATGGTATCAGGCATTTTTGCTTAGGAGAGACTTCATTTGTTCCTGGCTTAGGAGTCTTTGGCTTGCACTCAGCTTGTAGATGCCACATTTTGTAGAGGATGGAAACCAAGAGTAATTTTCATTCAAGATCCATGTCCCCATTCCCACCCTTTCCTTATTTAATCAGATGCACTCTCTGTGATTCATCCTTCTATACAAAAGTTGTTGAGTGTTAAGTGCATTTTCTATTCCCCTATTTAGCTCCATATTGTTGAGTTATTCTTTGTCTCAGAGACCATTTGTTGAATGACTCCTAGAAGAGAAAATGAAAAAAAAAAAAGTGAGATGATTCCCTATGCATGCCCATGGTCACCTCTTTTTGTGCAGTTTTCCGATTCACATACCGTGTTTGAACATCAGGCATACTGAGAATGCCAGAGAGTTTATCACTTCATTGTTTTGCAGTTATTTTTTTATGTGTGTTAGGTCTATCTCCCCAACAGATCCTGTCTTGCACTCTCTTGTATCTCTCCCTTCCCCCAGTTCCAGTATTTAACATGTTGTTTTTACAAAATCAATGCTTGAGCCACTTGTGTGAACAGCTTCCAGTTGCTTAAGGTCATTCAAAGTCCAAGTAAAATGCTTCTCTGCTGGGCTCATTTGCCATTCACAGAAATTGCTAAAGGATAACATGTGACTGTATGTGAGGAGAGGTGGAGAGGTTGCGATAAAAGTATGTTGGGATAGCACTTGTCTAAAGCAATGTTTCCCAAACGTGGCTGTGCATCAGAATCACTGGGAACTGAATTGTTGGGGGAGGGACCTGGAAATCTAGAAATTTGAAAGCTCTGCAAGCAATTCTGCTAACATCCAGGTCTAGAAACTGCTGGCCTCAATGTTCTCTAGTGCTTCTCAAACTTTAATTCGTGTACAAGATTTTGCATTTTTAACAAGTTCCTAAGTGATGCTGATACTGTGGGCCAGAAGACCAAAGAAGGCTAGAAGGTAGTGGTCCTCAATGTGTGGTTCATGTGCCAGCAACATCAGCGTCATCTGGGAACTTGTTAGAAATACAAAATCACAGTTCTCTAGATCTACTGAATTCAAAATGGGTGGGGCCCAGTATTCTGGGTTTCAACAATCTTTGCCAGTAATTCTATTGACAAAGTGTGAGAACCACTGCTATAAATAATATTCAAAATAAGGTACAGGGATGGTGCAGTGGATTTAAAAAAAAAAAGAATCAAAGGCTTGCTTTAGATAGCTACATTAGAAAACCAGAGTAATATTCTTGCATCATCGATAGCCCTTTAGAATGGATTAGAAATAAGAACCTATATCTTTAATACAAGCTGAAACTGTAGGCCTCCTCTCCTTTGTTGATTTTTGTTTTACGACACATAGCCTAATATTCAGAGTAAGTGAGTGTTGAGGAATTTCAACTTTGAGCAACCATAGTTACTGGGAGTTACATCTTAATAGAGACATTTCCAATTTGCAAGTAAATGCTGGAGAATGACATATTCTGCTTGGGCAAAAAAGACTGAGAGGGAAAATATGCTTGTTTTCCAAATAGGAATTCTTTGAAATAGGTTCTGAGTAGAGTTGTTTTCTTCACAGAATAGGCAGAACAAATGGCTGCTTTCTTAAATCTTCAGGGCAATTCTGCATTCTTTCATGTCAGCCTCCCTACCTCCTCCCATGAAAGCCTTACACCCATACCATTATGTACAGATAATTCTCTGTCATCCCAAATTCTGTTTAATGTCCCAATTGATATATATTCCTTTGGGGTTCCCTGTGTCATGGACTATACTTCACTGGTACTTTCATTCAACATTATGTCCTGTCTAATCCTTTGCACTATATTTTGCATTCCCCCGTACCTTGATCCAAGAAACAAATGCCACACAAATAATTCAACCTTTTTAAGTTTAGCTAAAATAAATATATACTGAAAACACAAGAACATCATATTGGCAGAGTAGAGTTTGGAATATAGGAACGAGAAAAAAAAAGAAATTATATTCCAAGCAGAAACCTAACAGAATTCTTTCCAGAACATCATTTCTACCATTTAAAAAATTTTAAGAAACAAAATATTGATTGGTAAAAACATCTTTGATTGGGAGTCAAAATACCTGGGTTTTAATCATAGCTCTATCATTAAGTTACTGTTCAACCCATGCCAGTCACTTAACCTCTTGGGGTGTCAGTATCCACATCTATGAAATGGAGGAAGTATCCTTGCTTTACCTAAATCACAGGTGTTAAAATATAATTTTCAAAAAAAAGATAATATCATAACACACAAATATAAAAATGAACATGTGTTAAAATTTTATTTAACTCATAATAAATGAGAGAACCAGGCTGATATTATAAACCAGTTCAAAAGAGGATTTATAATATTATTAATATAATAATATTCCCCAAATTGACCTACTGATTCAATGAAATTCCTATGAAAATACCGACTGACTTTGCAGAAATTGATAAACAAATCTTAAAATTCATTTGGAAATTCAAGGGATCCAGAATAGCAAAAACAATATTGAAAAAAAGAGGGAGAAAGTAGAACTTACACTTCCTAATTTCAAACTTACCACAAGTTTACAGTTATCAAAACAGTGTGGTACTGGTATGAAGATAGACACATAAATCAATGGAATAAAATTGAGAGTTCAAAAATAAACTCTTACATTTACAACCAATTGATTTTCAAAATACCAATGTAATTCAATAGGGAAAAAATAGTCTTTTCAGCAAACAGTGCTGGAACAACTGCATATCCACAGGGACAAGAATGAAGTTAAATCCCCACCTCACACCATATACAAAAATTAACTCAAAATGAATCAAAGACCCAAATGTAAGCTATGAAATTCTTAAGGAAAAAATATGTATAAATCTTGAATTTAGATTAGGCAATGGTTTCTTAGATATGATACCAAAAACACAAGCAACCAAAGAAAAAATAGACAAACTGGACTTCATAAGAATTAAAAACTTCTGTGCTGCACATGATACATCAATAAAGTGGAAAGACAACTCATAAAATGGAAGAAAATATTTGAAAATCATATATCTGACTAGGGACTTGTACCTAGAATATATACACAGAACTCTTACAAATCAATAATATAAAGATAATAGTCCAATTTTAAAATGGCAGAGCCTTGAATAGATATTTCTCCAAGAAGCATGTACATGAAAAGATGGTCAACATAATTAGCCATAAGGTAAATGCAAATCAAGACTATGATGAGATGCCACTTTACACCCTTAGGGTTGATAATAAAAAAGAGAATAATAAGCATTGGCAAGGAAGTTAAAAAAAAGAAAGAAAGAAACCTCATGCACTGGTGGTGGGAATATAAAATGGTGCAGCCACTTTGGAAGCAGTCTGTCAGTTCCTTGAATGATTAAACAGAGTCACCATATGACCCAGCAATTCTACTCCAGAGAAATAAAAATGTATGTCTACAGAAAACCTTGCACGCAGATATTCAAAACAGCATTATTCATAATAGCAAAAAGGTGAAAACAAATTAAATTCCCATCAATGAAAGAATGGATAAGGAAAATGTGCTATATTCATGCAATGGAATATTATTCAGGCATAAAAAATCAAGTGATGACATGCTATAACATGAATGAACAATAAAAACATTAGATGAAGGAAACCAGACACAAAAGACTGTATATTGTATGATTCTATTTATATTAAATGTCCAGAATAGACAAATACATAGAAACAAAAGTAGGTTTGTGGTTGCCTAGGGTTGGGACGTTTGGGGAGAAATAGGGATTTACAGCTAATGGGCACAGGGGTTTTTGTTGGGGGTGATGAGAATGTTCTAAAATTGGTTGCAGTGATAGTTGCACAACTCTGTGTATGTACCAAAAACCATTTAATTGTACACTTTAAATGGGTGAATTGCGTGGTATATAAAGTATGTCTCAATAAAGCTGTTACTTAAAAGAAATACGTTTCTAAAGATATTCAAATTCAGTAATATAGTTTATGCGTGAATTATAGTGTGTGCTTATCAACTAAAACTTCCATTTGTGCTGCTATAACAAACTACCTTAGACTAGGTAATTTATAAAAAACAGACATTTATTTTGTCACAGTTCTGGAGGCAAGAAAGTTCAAGATCAAGGTGCTGGCAGGTTTGCTTATCTGGTGAGGGGTGAATTTCCCAGAAGGGAGGAACACTGTCCTCACATGGCAGAAGGCAGAAGGGCAAGAGAGCCTAATGCTATGTGAAGCCTCTTCGAGGGCCTTAGTCCCGTTAACAAAGGAGAAGCCTTCATGGCTTAATCACATCTTAAAAGCTCCACCTATTAATAATATCACATTAGCAACCCCTGAATTTTGGAGGGAACACATTCACATCTTAGCAGCAGTCAATTCAAAGCACATGGGAGTGGACTTGCAGGGCAGTGGACTTGCTTGTTTCAGGGCGGTGGACTTGCAGACAGAGATAAAATGGATGCTTACTAGACAGACAACTGTGGGTACAGTCGTGGGGCAAGCTACTAATGGCCCCTGAAGAGAATCTCCATGCCCATATACAGAAATTTGGTCACTACCTAGTTGCACATATTAGAAAGTTGGAAGTTGCTTGTCTGTTAGAGAAGATTGGTAAGGAGGTGTGAAGAATATTATTTGATTATATAAAAGTAAACTTTATGTCAAAGAGATACCATAAACCAGTATTTTGCAGTGTGTTGTTCATATCAGAATTCATGTGGGTAGCTTGTTAAAAATGCAGATTTCCTGAGCCTCACCCCAGACCTGCTAAATTAGATTTGCTAGAGGATAGGACTCAGGACTTTGCATGTTAAGCAGCTAGCCAGGTAATTCACGTACATCCTAATGTTTGAAAACCGCTAAGCTAATCCTTTACCTTCTGCAATATTGGGAGATTCTCAACACTAGCTACATATTCTGAATACCTGTGAAGTTTTAAAAATACAGATGGTTGGCCCCTCCCCAGATCAATACATTAAACCTTTTATATACATGTTCAATGCTTTTGTTTGACTTCTATGCTCCTTGATTCCTTGATCCCTGCCTGACTCTAGCCCATTGTCTCATCTCGACCATTGATTTTGGAGGCTCTACCATGTCAGGCTTGCTCCTATGCTTGGCCCCTATGTTTTGTCCTGGGCCTTTCTTTGGTTTCCTGGTCCTGCCTTCTCACTGCTGCCCAAGTCTTACACACTGCTAAGAAGGAAAAGATTCTATGAGGTGTTCAAGATTAGGTAAGTCCTTTGGGCTCCTTGTGCCTTAGTTTCCACAGTTATATTATGAAGACAAGTGTTCCTAGTGGAAGGAGAGAGAGAAAGAGAAGGAGAAGGAGAAAAGGAGCAGAAGGGAGGAAGGAAGAAGGAGGAAGGGAGGAAGAGGAAAGGAAGGAAGTGGACCAATCATTGACAATATATATTGAAGACTGAAAATGTGTTCCATTGTCAAAAAATAAAAGCCATGTGCACCATCCAGAGTATTTGGCATCTCTGGGAAGCATTCCCACTCCTCCTTCAACCCTCTCATTTTCACACCTAGGAGTGGTAGGTAGAGCAGATGCAGGTGACAGAAAGCTGAACCCAAGCAGTCCGATTGGGAAGTTGATTCTCAACAGGAAGGGACTTCGATCTCTGCTTCTTTTCTCACTCAAATGTAGCGTTAGACCCCAAGACAAAGCTCAGATTGATGCAGTCCCCACCCCACCCTTCTCCTGGCTTCTTTTCTGTAAGTAATGCTTTCAATGTTTGGAGTCTGGCAGCTGCAAGGCCTGGTTGCTAGGTAACAATTTCTCAGCACAAAGAACCTTCAGCTGGGAAGGTCAGGTCTGTCAGTGTGAAACAGCTGTAAAGAATTTTTATTTGTCTCCTCTTGTTTTGGTTAATCACAGGGCAGGGAACCAAAATCAAACTTTCCATAGAAATGAGAGATACTGGAGGGTACCAGTTTAGCTGCTGCTGATTTTTTGCAGCTCTTCAAATCACAGCCTTTTTACGCTGGCTCAATAGAGCCCCAACAAGCTTGTCAGGCTGGAAGTGGAGGCGGGAGGAGGAGGGGTCAGGTGTTTCCTATCTTCTTTAGTGCCTGAGGCAGGAAGGGCATAGCAAACACATGAGCTGAGAAGTTAACTCCTTTTCTTCAAATTTACCAGCAGTTTCTTCAGATTAGCGTTGTCAGATTAAGTGTAGGACAGACAGTTAAATTTGTTTTAGATAAGCAATGAGAAATTCAAATTTAACTGGGCATCCTGTATTTTTATTTGGTAAGTCTGGCAACCCTAACTACTATGCAATGCACTTGATAATGAATTTTGTATGGGATTGTTACCAAAAGAGTAATAGAAATGGGAACAGAGGTTGGACTAGAGAGTGACTTTCAAAGCATGCTCCCTCCTCCATCAGCAGCATGAGTATCACCTGGGAATTTGTTACAAATGCAGATTGTCAGGCTCCACCTCATACCTTCTGAATCACAAACTCTGGGGGCTGGTCTCTGAAATCTGTTTTAACAAGCCCTCCTGGTAATTCCTGATGCAAACTCGTGTTTAACAACCACTGAGCTAGAGAATCTTTAAGGGACCATTCAGCTATTATTTTCGTTGGTTCTGCTTACTGATCAGCAAGCCCCAGTGGCCAGCTAGTTATTTGAAATGGCATATTCTCCTCATTCCTACCTTCCTCAGGGACTTATTCAGAATTAGTTCTTTTTGGGCTCTATATCATAGCACAGAAGTTTCCCTTATATTTTCACCTTCATTTAATTTTGTAGCCTCTCATTTTCATACAGCAAAGACTTCTGAGGTCCATTTTGCCAGCAGGCTGGTGCCAAGGTGAAGATTTCTGCAAGAATCAGCAAAGACTCTGACTGCTGCATGCATGCTTCATCTTACCACTAGACAAAGGACTCTGTCCGGGGTGTGTTACTACACAGGAGTAACTGGCTAAGGACACACCTCGATCTGCTTAAGTTGTTTTGAACCACAGCTGCCTTCGATTCTAACTTTTCCTTAAAAAACTGATGTTTTCAATAGCCCCTCCCCGGCTCATTCCTGATTCTTCCTATAAAACGGTAAGAACCTCAGCTTATTGTCTTCTTAAATATCAGTTTACTAAAGGGAGGAAAGCAGAATCAAGAGGAGAAACTTAGGGAGCTAATAAACCTCAGAGCTTGTTTCTCTCAATAGCTGGCATCTGATAGTGTTGTCCATGGTGCTGAATGTGGTTGTTGCTCCTAAACTTGGAAATCTTCGTAGGAAATGCAGGCAAAGGAAGGGAAGCTGGATTGTTGTGGTAGTCTGTCATTTGCTTTTTTCATTTCCCAATGGAGAAAACCTAATGAATTTGATAATCACATCATGCCACTTAGTCAAGATGGCCAGGGCAATTATGTTGTTTAATATGCCAGTGCCTTGCTCTTGTGCTTTTCTAGTGGAGGAGCAGAGAAAGGTGCTCCTGGCTTGGGTAACTGATTTTATTCTGACATAGAGAGCTTAATGTAAAGTATGTTTTTGCTTAAGAACAATGGATCATCCTCCAAGTACTGTGCACTGTAAATATGAATGAGAGAGGAGAACACTAGGATGTAAAGTCAGCAATCAAGAGCCTAGAGTGGGACTCACAAATTATCTTAACCATCAAGAAGCCTTAAGCATGAAGAGACCTAAGCATGCTGCCCTAGTACTGTCTAGACTATTCATGGAAAGCTCCTTTTTATTTTTAAGAACTTTTTTATTTTGAAATAATAATAGATTCACAAGAAGTTGTAAAAATTGTACAAAAAAGGCTACCATGTACCTTTCCCCCAGGTTTCTCCCAATGGTAACATCTTACATAACTATAGTACAGTATGAAAACTAGGACAATGACATGAGTACAATCCACAGACCTTATTAATATTTCACCAATGTTACATACATTCCTTTTGTGTGTGTGTGTTTATGTAGTTGTATGCCTATGTAAAATTTTATCATGTGTAGATTTTTGTGTAGCCATCACCAGCATCAAGAAGCAGAACTTCTTAGCTACCATAAGGATCCCTCATGCTTCCCCTTTGTAGTCACATGCACCCTCCTACCCACCCCACTCCTGCCTTTAACCCTTGGCAATCACTAATCTGTTCTCCATCTCAATGATTTTGTTATTTCTAGAGGGTTATATAAATTGAATCATCTAGTATGTCATATTTTGAGATTTTTTTTCATTCATTATAACTCCCTTGAGGTCTAAGTCGTTTCATGTGTCAATAATTTCTTCCTTTATTGCTGAATATTATGCTGACCAATAGCTGAGAAGCCTAACAGCAGGTGGTGAGACAACCTATAAGTTAACAATAGCAGCAACTGTTACCACTCCTCCCTAGGACTGGCAGAACAAAGGGTTAGTGTCACCAGAGCTCAGGGCCAGGGTTACCTAGTAGAAGCTGGAATCATGACCAACTCTCCTGTGGGAACTGAATCCATGTGAGAGCTGTGGCCACCACAGGGTATGCTACTTGAGGTGAGGGTGGAGAAAGGTGCTAGTTGAGAAACACCTTGGCTTTTCCCTTCCTGCTGCCTGTCATTTTCCCTCCATTGGGTGAACTCAACTGGAAGGCAGATAACCTGGCTGCCCAAGATGAGTAGCCTGCAGCAGTCACCCTGCTGCAAAACTGAGCACATCAAGAGACAGTGAGGAATGGATCTGAGGGCAAACATGCCCAGGATCTGAACAGTAGCATATGTGAGTCTACAGTTTTACAAGATAATGCGACAGTGTTTTTAAGTATTGTACTAATGTATAACCCCATAAGCAATATAAAAAAGATCCCATGGATTAATTTGTTCTCCAATGCTTGGATCATCTGTGGATAACCAAAAGCTTCTTTTTTTTTTTTTTTTTTTTTTTTTTTT
>NW_026652282.1:93109090-93244801 GCF_009828535.3 Hylobates moloch | reverse complement strand
TTTTTTGAGATGGAGTCTCGCTCTGTCACCTAGGCTGGAGTGCAGTGGCGTGATCTCGGCTCACTGCAAGCTCCACCTCCTGGGTTCACGCCATTCTCCTGACTCAGCCTCCCCAGTAGCTGGGACTACAGGCGCCCGCCACCATGCCCGGCTAATTTTTTTTTGTATTTTTAGTAGAGACGGGGTTTCACTGTGTTAGCCAGGATGGTCTCGATCTCCTGACCTCGTGATCCGCTTGCCTCAGCCTCCCAAAGTGCTGGGATTACAGGCGTGAGCCACTGCGCCCGGCCCTACAGAAAGCTTCTTAAAGCTACTCTAGGCTATGCTCAAATAGGCAGATAGTGGGATCCAGAAAGCTAGAAGGGAATAGCCCAACCATAACATGCCCTTCAGTCCTGCCACAGGGCTTTGGTTTACTTCACTTCCTTTGGAGTTCTCATTATGGCATGGGCTCTATTTTAATAACTTCTGGAGCAAGCTCCTGTGCATCCATAGTGGCATTGTACCCCACATGGGCACCTACTCTCAGATTTTAGTGTAATTTCATGAGCACTGCAATTACATGGAGGATCAAAATAGAAAAAGAACAGATTCAGGGAGCCCGTAGCTGTTATTTTAAGGAGCTTGGACTTGTCTACGACAGAATAAAACAGAATGCATTTAATTCCAAATCTCTTTAAAGTGTCACATCCAGTTTTATACTGTGACTCTAAATAAGTTTCTAAGTTTCTTTGAGCCTCAGTTTTATTATCTATAAAAATGGGTACAGTAATAATGAATAGGTACTATTTGTTGAGTAGTTACTATATACCAGACACTATCCCTGCTTCAGAGGGTTCTTGTGATAATAAGATATGGCTATTGTAAAGTACCTGGTGCATAGTAAGCACTCAAAAATGGCATATATTCATATTATCATTGACAACAAATATTTACTCCACTTATAGGGAGACCTGGATTTATTTGGACCATGCATGGTGCCTCAGACTCTCTTCTTGGCCAGGAGTTGATCCTGCCTAATGTTAACTCTTGGCATGTCTGACAGATGTGTCCCAGAACCACATTCTTGGAGACAAGAGTGAACACAACCAATTATTCCTATTTCTTGGCTCAGCAAACACCATTTATTTTGTGTACTAATATTCCCGAATGACGACAAACGCCATCCCTAAAATATTTGAATCTCTAGGTTGAGAGTCAAGGTATCCACAGGCAAAATCTTCTAAAAGGCTGAGCCAGTCATTGATGATCAATATTCACACAAATATCTTGTATCTGTTCTGTGGAATCAGGGACCAGGGAAGGGATTTCTTGCAGCTTGAACTTGGTCCCTCTGTTCCTTCATCCCTATATCTAAATGGTGTGCTCAACCACTCTGGGGCTAGAAGGATAATGGTAAAAGGTCAGCCTTGCTATATTTTGGCCACAAGTCCAGTAGCTGAAAGTGTCAAATCATAGTAGTGATTACACTGGGGACATTAACTCTATGGGTTTTGTAATAATGGAACATTGACTTCCCTAACAGAAAACTTCATTTCATTTCATTTCATTATTTCATTTCATTTCATTTCATTTCATTGTGTTATCAGCTTTCCTCTGTTAGAAAGCATCCCTTGATTGCTGACTTCATCATAACCCCAGACACTCATTTAGCTAAATTGCCAGCTATTTCCCCTCCCTGGTGGAAGAGTATCTGTAAGCCCTCACATGATTAAAATAACCCTGGCAGTCTGATATTCCAACGGAGCCACAAAGCTTGAAGTCTCAACACCTTGTCTCATCCTCTTCTCACTACCTTTGCTGCCTGCCGGCTAAATTGAGATTCCAAAGCTTTGAAATTGATTTACCAGCCATTTTTAGGCTTCCTGATAGTGACAAAAGAAGTTCTGTTTTCGGCTGTCACCATGCTTCCTCTTAAGACTCAGCTACAGAGTTTACTACTAGATATCCATCTTCTGCCCTGCCCAGAGCATGCCACTCTCTTCTTGGTGCCAAACAACTAGTATCATCTAGCCTGTGAGGGTAGGCTATTAGACTGAGTGGCCCAACAGGGGAGACTGAGGAATAAGATGGCTCCATGTGATGCTGCCTCACTTAGGAAAAAATGGACGACTCTGATGTGCATAAACAGCCACCTCGAATGGGGTGTGGATAATTGCCCAATATAATGGGATTTTCATTAGGAGGAAGGGTAGCATAATGTAGCTTGAGTGAGCTCCAGCCCTGCCCATTCTCTCGTTCTGTGGAGATGTTAATAATGCTGCTTCTGGAAAGTCTGTCAGAGCTGATGCCGATGATGTAACCGATTTTCCAGCAACCCTTTGTTTGAGCGACTGCAGCACAGCTGCAGAACAGAGCGTCAGGGAGGTGAATGTGTTAATGGGAAAAAAAGCGCTTCCCCCAGTTCTTTATTCCACAGAGATGTTGTCACTGAGAGCTTTGTGTGTTGGTCAGCATGATGGCTTGTCTTATTGCTGGTATTTCTCAAAGTCATGATGGAAATGGCATTGTTAAGAACACAATAGATACAGATGCTCGTACCAAGGTGTGGACCAGCAACTTTAGGCTGCTGAGATTTCTAAGCTTTCTCTGTGTTTGGGTCAGAGGCTCCATGGCTTCATTTGGACTCTATAACTGAATAGATTAGACAAATTCTAGGGAAGTGTGTGTGTGTGTGTGTGTGTGTGTACACATATATCTATATAATACTATATATATAATACAATGTGCATATAATTAATACATAGTAGTTTTTGAGCTCTTACTCTGTGTGTAATGCATAGAAAAGGAAGTGTGGTAGTTAACAGTGTGAGAATGTGGTTCTTAGAATCAAACCACTTTAGGTTATATTCTGGCTCTTCCAATAATTAGCTATGTGATTTTGGGGAAGTTATTCTCTCTAAGCCTATTTTTTCTATCTGTCATGGAGATCAACAGTAGAGAGGATTATATGAGATAATCCATACAACTGGTTTAGTGCCTAACAAATTGTAAGCCCTTAATAAACATTAACCTTATTACTAATTTACTTACATTATCTTATTTAAATCTCCCAACCAACCTTTTGTGCTAGGTACTATTATGATTCCTATTTTATAGATGAAGAAACTGAGATTTTCACGGTTACCTTGCCTAAAGTTTCACTGATAGCATTGTTTGAGCTGGATCTGGCTTCAAGCTTTCGGACTCCAGAGCTGCTAACCAAAAGGCTCCACTGCCTCAATTACAGAAGGCTGGGGAAGTGGAATTTGCCTATCTCCCTTTAAGGCATTTTCCACCCTGGCTACAACTTGGAATTACCTAGAAAAAAATTAGAAGGGAACAGTGATTTCCTCTCAGGGGCAGGGATGGGTGTTTACTGGGAAGATGCATGAGAAAATATTCTCTATCTTGATAAAGGTTTGTATTATACAGGTGTATGTATGTCACAAAACTAAAAATATCAAATGACATACTTACAGTTTATGCATTTCACTGTATATAAAAGTTGACTAATAAAAAGAGTGTTAAACAAATATTGAACTCTAATGATATGCCTGCAGAAATGTTTAAGGGTGAGCATTCTAATATCGGTAACCTATTTTGAAATGCATTAAAAATAGGATGGATTGATAGAGGGGTGGATAGAGGGATAGATATGTGATAAAGCAAATATAGCAAATGTTAATTGTAGAATCTAAGTGATACAGACTTTATGTTTGAAAATGTTCATTTAAAATATTAGAAAAAAATTGGATCACCTTGTGGAGCTTTTAAAAAATACTGATGCTGGAGATTTCTTCAAAATTTCAGAAATAATTAGCCTGGAGTAGGGAACACATATTTTTTTTTAAAGCTCTCCAGGTGTTCCTAACATCCAGCCAAGGTTGAAAACCATTGCTAGGGTAAGCCCAATTTTGGTGTGTGGACTTCTTAATGAATAATGTACCTTAGGCCTTCAAAACAAACACTAGGTTCTCAAAGCCAGTTCCAAACTGAAAGCATCCTGACAGACTAATTATTTCTGACACTATTGTGAGTGATATGCGCAGAACTGTCCCTCTCCCCACTGACCCCCTACTCCAAGAGAAAATTATCCAGCCCCAAATGTCAGTAGTGCCAAGTTTGAGATATCATGCTGTAGACAAGTGCCTCTCAAACTTAAAAGTATATATTAGTCACTTAGGAATCTTGTTAAATTGCAGCTTCTGATTCAGTAAGTCTGAGGTGAGGTCTAAGATTCTGCGTTTCTGACAAGCCTTTAGGTGATGCTCATGCTATTGGCCTATGGCCCACTCATTGAGCAATGGAGACCTATAATTTCCCTCTTTATCTTTCTACCAAATCATGCCTATCTCAGAGTTCCGTCCTCTCAAGACTCTAAGATTGGCTATTAAAATACACTACTAAAGAGTAAAATGACTGAAAATACATTAACGTGTTTCTTGTAATTAGTGGGGCCATCAAAGCCTTAAGCCAAAGAGTAACTTGGATGAAGTTTTCAGGAACTAAGCATAGTCAAAAAGAGATATATCTTGTCTTTGGGTATGTTTTGCGGAATAGGGCAACATTTTTTTTAGTAGTTTTCCACAAAAGTCAGGTGTACCCAGGCTGAATTTATGGGAATGGTCTTATTTATTTTCATATCCCTGACACCTAGTACAGTGCCTGGCTCAAAGTAGATGCTCAAAACCTCTTTGTGGAACCAATTGACAAATTGCCTATAGCTCTATAGTTAGCTGCTAGAGAGCAAAGCAGTTATCTACTGAGGCAGGACTCTGTTGTGGACCGTAAAAGGCCGGAAAAGAATGCCCTTCAGCAGATTTCCATTTGAAAGATGCATCCTCTGAGAATGCACCCTCCTCCTCACCCCCTGGATGGCAGCAAGATCAATTAAAATAGCTGCAGTACTGGCTTAATCTGTTGTCAATGTATCTCTGCCCACTACCTTTGGCTCTTGGAAATATGCGCTAATAGATTATGTGATTTGCAGTGTGCCAGTCGTAGGGCCACCACTTTTCACATGTTCCCTGTCATGGTACCTGAAAACACCTCTTTTGGGACCATCCCCTT
Organism: Hylobates moloch; assembly: GCF_009828535.3. Lineage (NCBI taxonomy): Eukaryota > Metazoa > Chordata > Mammalia > Primates > Hylobatidae > Hylobates > Hylobates moloch. The sequence continues at coordinate 93,239,749 of NW_026652282.1, read as the reverse complement.
GGATAATGCAGATTTTCTAGAGGTCTCTGTTAAAATATATGAATTACTGTATATAGAGAAAGTGAATTGGTTGTTTGCCTAGTGCTGGAGAGAAATGGAAATTGACTGCTAAGGGGTTTCTTTTTGGAGTGATGAAATTGTCCTAAAATTGATTGTGGAGGCGGTTGCACAGCTTTGTGAATATACTAAAATCCATGGAATTGTATAATTTTCATAAGTGAATTGTATAGTATATGTGATAGTTAATACTGAGGGTCAACTTGATTGGATTTAAGGATGCAAAGTATTGATCCTGGGTGTGTCCGTGAGGGTGTTGCCAAAGGAGATTAACATTTGAGTCAGTGGGCTAGGAAAGGCAGACTCACTCTTAATCTGGGTGGGCACCATCTAATCAGCTGGCAGCATGGCTAGAATATAAAGCAGGCAGAAAAACGTGAAAAGACGAGACTGGCCTAGCCTCCCAGTCTACATCTTTCTCCCATGCTGAATGCTTCCTGCCTTTGAACATTGGACTTCAAGTTCTTCAGTTTTGGGATTCACACTGGCTCTCCTTGCTCTTCAGCCAAGCAGACAGCCTATTGTGGAACCTTGTGATCATGTGAGTTAATACTTAATAAACTCCCCTTTGTGTGTGTGTGTGTGTATATCTATATCTATATCTATATATATAGCCCCTATTAGTTCTGTCTCTCTAGAGAACCTTGATTAATCTGGTATTTGATTTGTATCTCAATAAAATGGTTATAAAAATATATTAATGTAAATGTGGTTAAATTAGGGGATACAGATTAATTTAAGATATAACTAGGGGAACCTTGGAATGCCACCTGGAAAGTAAGAAATAATGCTCCCACTGACAGAGAGAGAGAAATATTGAAACAAGAGATACAGGGCAAGAAGTAGAATTCATCTTCCATTTTTAAACTCTCCATAAACTCATTTCTATCCTTTCAAAACCAGTTGCCAATAATCTCAATGTTATTAAGTCGTTCAACATTTGCTTCTTTGCTTGGAAAAACAGCCAGGAAATGCTTGAATATAGTGAGGAAAGAAAGCCTGTTCCCCTAAGATAAAATAATCATGGTATTATTAATGAAGCATAGGGTTTGGCACTACCCCAGTGTTCTGGAAGCTCTTTAAATTAGATCAGGCCACTCAGACTACTGTTGCTTTCTATAAAGAAGTACAGGACCTGAGGTCTGAGAAAATTGGACTTTTTCATTGAAATGGAGACTATGGTTTTGGAAGAGCTGGTGTTAAAACCACAGTTATCTCATATAGCCTTGTGGCCAAAGGCTTCAAAACCACAGAGGGAGAACCCCTGTCTTTCCACATGTGGCTTTCCATGAACCCACTGTAATTTCAGAAGGTGGTATGGCACAATTGGGGCATAAATTGCAAAGCTACTTCAATAAAACTGTTTTGAAAACAGAAATGGCAGGCCTAGGACCTAGAACCCCTGTTCCTAGGTCTGGGATCATGCTAGTTGAACACACAAGTAGTACGGTTTCAAACATGGTAAAGAATTCTTCCATCCTGCAGCCTGTGGCTTGAAATGTTTGGGGAGGAAAAAATAGCATACTTAGCTATTATCAATGTTTATATCTCATTATGAATTAAGACTCTAAGGAGTAGGTCATGATGGTTTGGCTAACTTGGGGGAAAAAGGGCCCACCACTGGGGCAAGATGATGCCAACTAAGAGGTTGGGGGCTAACAAAACAAACGTCATTTTTCTCAGTTTTGCTCTAGACTTCCCCTGGCTATAACCATGGCCAGCAATTCCTAGACTTGGAAATATAAATTGAGAGGGGGCTATCATTGCTATGCAGAATTATAACATCTGCCTCCAAGGGCCACCGAGTACCCTACTACACAGCACATTGCTTATAATTTGTCACTCCCTTAGGCCCTACTATTGCTGCAGAAACCCAGGACAAAGGAAAGACTATAGAAAGACAAAGGGGGTAGGCATTCAGTTATTAAATACGCATTTTACAGCAAAGCATTATCTCTATTGGATGCCAATTGGAGGTAGTCCAGCATTTAGCCAGTGACTGACCTGGGTGTAATAAAACCTCAATTTTCAAGAAAGCATTGTGGAAACTCCTCTGATTGAGCTCATCTCAGTCTTCAGAAGACAGTGGATTATTTGCAAAGCATAATGATATCCTGCAATGCCCTTTTTCCTGCTAAGAAGAGATTTTGTCATCTCTCTAGATTTCACACCAGGGTCAGTCTTCCTTGGCTCCATTTCCTTGTGTCTGCAGATCTCAAATAATCAGGGACCATCTTGTCAGGAAAAGGCCAGATGGGCAGGCAGGGAAGTGATTCAGTCCCTGATGAAATAAAGTGTTCAGCCTATCTCTGCTCCCTCATGGCACCAGAGATTAAAGAACCAGACAGACAAAGATGCATGAGGGGTTACCTCCAACTTAGCTCACACTGCAGAAACCTGGGCCAGATGATAATTTTTGGAGTTTGGGGAGCAGGAAATTTACATTTTCAATGTAGTGAGCTCACATGATGAAATCTGATACTGCCCTCTGTGCTCTGCAAATGAACTCAGTCTTCTCTTTGAATTGGGGTCTTGGAGCCACAGAGCCTCACAATACTATTCTCATTCTCCTTATCTTACTGGATTTTGGAGGACAAGCATGGATAGTGATACATGGTCTAATTAAGTGCTCAAAATGAGGAGTGTTGTCACTGCCTTTATATTTTGATTCCTGATAGATATATTTCTCTGGAAGTTATGTGGTAAATGGATTTTAGACTAAGTCACTCCAGAGTCATCTTTGCATTGCCAGAGCCTAGCACAGTGCTTGATATGCAGCACTCATTAAATGTTTCTTAAGGGTAGGCCTGACACCTGGCGTTGACCTCTCCTTGTTCCTTGGGAATATAAGCATTGAGGTCTCGGTCTCTTGTCCTCATCAGGCAAGTGCCATCTTTTCCATGGCCTATCCTTATGTCTGCCCTTTGGATTGACCATGCCCTGAGAGCCTGGGAAATGTCTAGATAAAGCAGAAAGGGAAGAAGGAAGCATTGTTTGCCAAGCAACCATGCTTTTGACTGTTTAGAGAGCAGATCCTGTGGTGGGCTCCGGTTGCCTTCAACTTCTTAGCCTTGACCATTAGCCCCATGACTTGAACCCTCAGCTATGTCTCTGGACTGATTACTTTTTACCGTGTTAATGGGTTTCCTGATTACTATCGCTGTTTTCTGACACATGATCTCAAATCAGTCTACAATGTCAGGGGAAGAAGCCTGGCTGTCACTGTTTAATTGCTTTAGTGGTGATGTCAGATTACAGTCTGGGCTGAGGAATCCCCAACCTACTAGGAAAAGAGGTGTCAGAAAGCAAGGTCAGGTTATCAAGGCCAAGGTTAGACATACACAGATCAAGATCTGGGAGAAAAACAGAGACCAGCATTAAGTTTGAAGGCCTGGGCAAGGTTATAAGGATTTATATAATGACATTATGCTAATTATGTATTCAACCAATGGTTCTCAACCAGGAGGCGTTTTGTCCAACAGGGGACATTTAGCAATGTCCAGAGGCATTTTTTATTGTCATGACTGTGGGTGTGCTACTGGCACCTAGTGGGTAGAGGCCTAGGATGCTACTTAGCATTCTACAATGCACAGGACAGCCCCTCAACCCCACAGCAAAGAGTGAGCTGACCCAAAAATGTCAATAGTGCCAAGGCTGAGAAACCCAGTGTTAAACAAAGAAGCAAGATACAAATTATAGATAACAATTATATACAATGTAAAGATAAAAAGACTAGAAGACTACACACCACACTTATAACAGTGTGGAAATTAAAACAGTGGATTTGTCCAGGTGGCAGGACTATGCATCTTTGTTTTCTTTTTTTCTTGTTTACAAATGTTCTAATATAACTATATTGCCTTTAAAGTTTTTAATTATTACCAGAGGCTGTTAAGGGTAGTGGGGGACTGGGAGCGGGGGAGGTGGGGATGGTTAATGGGTACAAAAAATAGAATAAATAAGAACTACTATTTGATACCACAGTAGTAAATAATAACTTCATTGTGCATTTTAAAATAACTTAAAGAGTGCAGTTGGATTCTTTGTAACTCAAAGGATAAATGCTTGAGAGGACAGATACCCCGTTTTTCAGGATGTGCTTTTTTCTGCATTGCATGCTTGTATCAGAACATCTCATGTACCCCATAAATATATACACCTACTATGTACCCGCAAAGTTTTAAATTTTTTAAAAATTAAAAAGCACACACAATTTTAATATAATTTTAAATTAGTTTTTAATTACATAAATAATGAGTGAACAGTTCTGCTTATAAAATATTACAGTATCACAAATAAGACTATGCCTGGCATGGTAGCTCATACCTGTAATCCCAGCATTTTGGGAGGTGGAGGCAGGCGGATCACTTGAGCTCAGCAGTTTAAGACCAGCCTGGGCAACACGGCAAAACCCTGTCTCTCCAAAATAAAAATAAAAATAAAAATAATAATACAAAAATTAGCTGAGCTTGGTGGTGTGCGCCTGCAGTCCCATCTGCTTGGGAGGTGGAGGTGGGAGGTTCGCTTCAGCCCAGGAGGTGAAGGCTGCAGTGAGCCTCACAGTGAGATTGCACCATGGCACTCCTGCCTGGGCAACAGAGTGAGACCCCGCCTCAAAACAAAACAAAACAAGATAAATAAGACTGAAAATGTCTTTGACCAACCCAGCTTCTCCCACCTCAGTCCACTTCCCAAGGGTAACCACTTTTGTGACTGTGGCCTTTCAGAGCTTGTCTATGCATTTACACGTATATTATGTGCAGTCATACAAAATATAAACTATCTCATTCTTTTTACAACTTGATAGTTATTCTGTAGTTCATTTGTTTTCCTACTGATGAAAATTTAGGTTGCTTCCAGTTTGAGGCTATTACAACAAATGGTATATTGTACACATCTCCTTGAACATGCTTGCAAAGGTGTTCTAGAGTGGGTATGGAAATTTAAAAATGCTGGTTTATGGAACACACATATTTAAAATTTTGTCAGCTACTATCAACTGACCTCCAGAACGTCCACAAATTTAATTTCCTGACATCCTCACCAATACCCGATACTTATCTTTGTTTTTCACATTTGCCAATCAGATAGTTGAGAAATAGTATCTTTTTTATATACTTTGCATTTACCTTGTTACTGATTAGATTGTGCACTTTTTCATGTATTTGTTGAAACTGTCACATGTTCTCTTGTGTGAACAATGGTGTTCACCTCCTTTGCTCACTTTTGTATTATAAGGGCTTTCCAATAGTTTTAAGAACAAAAGAGAAAAGGATCAGTTTTGTATAAAAACACAGAAGTCAGCCTACCTAGTGTCTTGCGTATCCTCCCTAGGCAGATACTGCGTCCTACCCAGTCCAAAATGATCCTTACTTGCCATTACTAAGAAACTTAGAAAGCAGTTATTATTAGGAAACAAATTAGCCAGCCCTATTTCCACCACTGCACCATGTTTCTCTGGCCTGTGTGCCTTTACCGTGCTCGCATCTTCATGCTGAGCAGCCAGCAGGTACTGCCAGTCAGATTCACTCCAGTCAAATACAAACCTGATATGTAGTAAGGCATAAAGGACCATGAAAGGCAGCGTGTGAACCTGATGGTATCTGCAGCCCATGCAAATGGCTATTAGTACCATTAAATTTCACTTAATCTTCATTAAGAACATCTGTTGTCTAGCCAATGAGAACACCAAAGATGAAGTTGGGTGATTGTGACCACTGCCAATAGGTAGTTTTATCAATTAGTTTTTCCCCACCTTGGGCATAAACTGAAAAAAGATGTGACAAGGAAAATGTATAATATATGAAATGTGGTGGCTAAACAATAAAACTAGATGGAAAGCTTCTTCAAGACTGTTCAGCATTTTTTGAAACTAGGAGGTTTGTAGGACATGCCCCTTTGTGGTGAAGGAGATGATTAATTCAGTGGTGGTGAGTTGCAGGATCAGAAGAGGGGGTTCCCAAAACTCAAACAGAACAAGCCTTTGGCCAGATTGGGTATGGCTAAATCAGGCCATACCCAGTCTGGCCTTTCTCATCCCCTCTAGCCCTGTTGGTTGCCCCCATCCCATATACCCTCTTGAACTGTTTTCTTGGGGCCTTGTTCTCTGCTGGAGGACTACCGATTTAAAACACTTTAAATTCCTACTACCAACATGTTGTTTGTCTGCCTCCCTTCCCCCAACAGCTGGGGGACATCTGCCTGATCACCCTCCCCATTGGCTTGTGTGCTGTGGTGAAGCAGACAGAGTCAAAACTGTTCACACCAGTTACAGAAGAGGTGTCAGGGAAAGAGCAGGGCTTTCTGTCCCTTAGCCTGAGTTTAGGCAGGTTAGGCTCTTCCTGCCCATTAACAAGGTGTTGGTCTTTTCTAAGTGAGTGGAAGGTAAGGTGGGAGATAGGTAGATAAATGGTCTATATCATATTCTTTTGTCATAGGCACCAAGTACCTCACCTTGTAGCCTTACCACAGTTGTAACTTTACATTTGTTTGGGTGACTATTTGGTCAATATCAGTCTCCTCTACCAGCCTGTAAACAACATGAGAACAGGAGCCAAATCTATTTTTTTAAGTTTTATTTTGTTCATTGGTGAATTCCCAGCACTTAGCACAGGTATCTATCACGTAAGTGCTAATAAATATCATTTGTTGACTAAATAAACAAACAGTAGTGGCTCTGATGTTCTTAGGATGGAGGAAAGCCAGATATTTAGGCAGGAGGATGGGGAAAGGCATTTGTGAGAGATAGGGAATCTCCCCATCTCTCTACTTTCACAGCAGAGAGACATCTCACTCTGAGACTCTACAGTCCACCTTTGCATAAGGCTGTACCTAGCCCCAGGCATCCCCTGAATCTGCCAACAGTGCCTTCTAACCTAGGAAGGTTGGGAATGACTGAGGATGAAACCTGCCTTTGATAGTTTACTGTTTTCCCATGATCTCAAAGCCACTGTCTTCTCCAAGACAGATGCTCATTAGCAGGCACAGCGCCATCTCGTTCTTTGGAGACTAGGAGGAAAACTATGCCAATGAGTTGTAGAGCTAGGATGGTGGGGGAACTGAATGGCTTGGGGACTGCATTTCCACTAAATTTGAAACAAAGACACACTAGCACATTTCTTGTATCATAATTGCTCCAGTGATATATTGCCAATATATCACTCTTGAAGAGAATTGACATGCAAGGAGGAGAGGATGAAGAATGAAGGGTGTTGCAAAGATGCTGGAAATGGAACAAAGATAGTATTTTGAGGAAACTTTGACTCAAGCTCTGATTCAAGAACATTCTTATGACCTAAAGCAATGATTTTTTCTCCATCTTTTTTCATCCATCTCATTTCACCTCTTTTCAAACCTTGCTCTTTTTTTCACAATCTTTCTCTTGACCTCTATCTGTTGTCCTGAATTCTTGAAAGGCCTTATACCTCTGTCCATTGATAGCAAAAATAAGATTCCAACTGAATCCCCAGCCCCTCTCATATGACCCAGGATCCTGATGCAGAAACAAGGAGCAAGCTGAACCCACAAATGCTTTTACCACAGCAGCTTCACAGTTGTTACTAATTGGAATAGCCCTAATTCATGAAAACCAACCGAGAGTTTTCCAGTGAGACCATTGCTAATCCCATAACTCAGGAGCTAGATAAAGCAGTTGGCTTGGGTATCACTAATTTCATTTTCATGCTTATATTTACCATTATTCATTGAGGGACAAGAACAAGTCTGCTACGATAAGGGTAAACCCTAGATTAGCATTGTGCATTGTAGCTGTAAATTTCACTGTAAATGAAATGTACAGATGATTTAAAGCCAGTTATAGAGGAAACAAGAAGCTACAAATGAGCCTTTGATGGAAAATAACTTCGTTGTTTGTTGGGTATTTGGGATTGGTTTATTTTTCCCTTTTTACAGGCAGATAGTTCCCAGTAGACCTAATATTGAAATAATGGTAACAGTTTAGGAGTTTAGGTGAAATTAATAAAACCCAAAATCAAACTGTTCTGAAGTGAGAGTAAATGAAGTCTGGTAATTCTCTTCTTAGAAGTATACAACTTTTTAGGGCCAAAGAGTAAACTTTATGGGATCACCCAGTCTCATGTCCCATGCAAAACAAAAATTCCTCTTACTAGTGATTCTTTAAACTCTGAACATCTCTAGAGACAGAAAGCTCATTGTTCCTTATTATTTTTTTAAGTACACATAATATATTAGTTCATTATCACTTTTAGGTAATTAAAGCAATCCAAAAGTATGTAGAGAATATGTAAAAGTTCTCTCTTCTCTCTTTCCCCACTGCCTCTTTCTCTCACTGGAGGTGACCATTGTTAATTGTTTCATGCATATCCTTCTAGCACTTTTCTGTACATTTATATCAGTGTTTCTCAACCAAAGCTATTTTGCCCCTCAAGGGGACATTTGGAAATATATAGAGACAGTTTTGTTAATCACAGTTTGGGGTGGGTCGCTACTGGCACCTAGTGGGTAGAAGCCAGGGAGGGATGCTGCTGAACATCTTAAAGTGATCTCCCAACAAAAAAGAATTATGCAGCCTCCAATGTCAGGAGCACCAAGGTTGAGAAACCTTCATTTACATATACAGACAGAGAGATGTATAAATATATCTTTTCTACTTAAATACATAGAATCACATAATCTCTATTTTCCTGTAATCTACTTTTGTACCACTTAGAGCTCTTTCTATGTGGGTGAATGTATTTCCACTGCATTCTTTTTAATTTTTTAATTAACTTTTAGTTTTTGTGAGTGCATAGTAGTTATATATATTTATGGGGTACATGAGATGTTTTGATACAGGTATGCAATGTGTAATAATCACATCATGGAGAATGGGGTATCCATCCCCACAAGCATTTATCCTTTGTGTTACAACAATCCAATTATACTCTTTTAGTTATTTTTAAATGTACAATTAAATTATTGTTGACTACAGTCACCCTGTTCTGCCATCAAATAGTAAGTCTTATTCATTCTTTCTATTTTTTTGTACCCATTAACCATCCCCATCTCACCCCCACCCCCACTACCCTTCCCAGTCTCTGGTAACCATCCTTCTACTCTCTATCTCCATGAGTTCAGCTGATTTGATTTTTAGATCCCACAAATAAATGAGAAGATGCAATGTTTGTCTTTCTGTGCCTGGCTTATTTCACTTAACATAATGACCACCAATTCCATCCATGCTGTTGCAAATGACAGGTTCTAATTATTTTTTATGACTGAATAGTACTTCATTGTAAAGTACCACATTTTCTTTATTCATTCATCCATTGAGGGATGGTTAGATTGCTTCTAAATCTTTGCTATTGTGAACAGTGCTGCAACCCCTGCATTCTTTTAACAGCTGTATAATATTCTATAGTATGGATATATTGTAGTTTATTAAACAGTCCCCTATTGGTGAATATTTAGTTCGATTCCAATTTTTGCAATTACACACGATACTGCAATAGGCATCTTTGTACACATATTGTCTATTAAATAGATTCCTAGAAGAATTACTGGATCAAATGGTATTTTCCATTTTGATAGATTCTGCCAAATTTCCATCCCAAAGGCTTTATAAATGTATACTTATATCCATAGTGTTTAAGATTGCTGTTTTTCATACCTTCAACAACACTACTCATCAACCTTGTAAATTTGTACTAGTCTGGTGGGTAAACAATAATAAAATTGCTGCTTTCATTTGCATTGTCCTGATACTGTCAAAGTTGAGTGAGCATAATTTTCAGCATGTTCAAATTAATTAATTAAGTAATTAACTGCCTATTTATTTTGCCCATTTTCTATTGGACTGTTTGTTCTTTTTAAAAATGTATATGATGTATTTTAGAAGGTAATTCTTTGTTGAATGTGTTGCAAATATTCTTTCATCTTGTACCTTGTGTTTTTAATTTATTTACCACGTCTTTTTTGTATAAAAGTTTTAGATTTTGGCATAATCAAAAGTATTCCTTAATTTTATGGCTTCGGTTTTGGGTCTTGCTGAAGAATGCCTTTCTTACCCAAAGATGATAAAAAAATTCATCTATATTTTCTTCAAATACGCTTATTGTTTTTCCTATTATGCTTATCTCTATTTTTGGTGTTTGGTGAGAGTTGGGGGGTAATCTACCTTTTCTTCAAATAGATAGGCAATCTCTGGATCCAATTTATAAAATAATTGTTTCTTCACTGATGTCACCTTGATCACACAATAAACTTCCATGGGTACATTGCTCTGTTTCTGAACTCTCTATTCATCCATAATCTCTGTTCCATGGATTTATTTCTGCCTGCTCCTGGCCTAATACCATCCTGTTTTAGATACTATAATCTATTTGTATAGTTTACTGTTACCTCTTCACTTGTGATTTTTTTCAAAATTTTATTTACTATTCTTGTGCATTTTCTCCTGTCTATGAACTGTAGAATCAGATTGTTAATTTTCATTAAAGTTCTGTAGAGATTTTGATTTAGACTGCTTTGAATTTTATATCCAAGTTTAAGGACAACCGACATGTTTAAAGTATTTCAAAAATTAAAATATCTTCTATTTTCTTCAGTAAAGGTTATATAATTTTCACCAAATAGGTATAATAGATTTATTGTAGACTTATTCCTAGGTCTTTTATAATTTTGCTTGCTGTTGTGCCTGTGATACTTTTTCATAGCTTTTATATAATTGAATATTGCTGGAGTATAGAAAAACTATTACTTTTTATGTTGCTCTTGCCTTGTTGAACTATCTTATTGCAGCAATTTTAAAGCTCGTTTCTGGGATTTTGTGAGTGGAAAATCACAGACTCTGAAGATGTGATAATTTTTTCTTCTGTTTTGGAAAATTTATACCTCATTTTTTTGTCCTTATGGTAAGATCATTTCTTCAAAGGCTACATGTTTAACGTTCCTTCTTGTTTTGACTCAAAATCTGTTCTGAAAATTTTCTGTCCAGTAGTTCTAATTGGTTTTCTAGAGTTAAACAGAATAAGGCAAATTCTTCTTCTACAGGATAACTCTTGAAATGTTTGAATATGATTATCTTGTCCTTCCTCACATCTTCTGACTTCCAGGATAAGCAACTCTATTACCTTAAACATATGGTGTGACTTCCCAGATCCTTTTATCACATTGGTCATCTTTCCCTATATAAACTTCTTTTTGTCAATATTCCCCTCAAAACATGGTGTTCTGAGTGAGAGTTCAAATATTGTCTGACATTGCAGAGTATAGGGAAACTAATTTCATTAATTTGCACACAATGCTTCTATCAATGTAGTCTAAGACTGCAATGTTACAGCTAAATGGTTTAAAATTGTTTTTTGCAATGGAATCTTTTTAGAAATGAAATCTTAGTCAGAACTCCAATTCCAGCCGGGTGCATTGGCTCACACCTGTAATCCCAGCACTTTGCGAGGCCGAGGCAGGCGGACCACCAGAGGCCAGGAGTTCGAGGCCAGCCTAGCCAACATGATGAAACCCCATCTCTACTAAAAATACAAAAATTAACTGGGCATGTTGGCACACGCCTGTAGTCCCAGCTACTCGGGAGGCCGAGGCAGAAGAATCCCTTGAACCCAGGAGACAGAAGTTGCAGTGAGCCGAGATCACATCACTGCACTCCAGCCTGGCTGACAGAGTGAGACTCCGTCTGCAAAAATAAAAATTAAAAAGAGCTTCAGTTCCTTTTTTTTTCTTTTTTCTCTTTTTGAGACGTGCCTCGCTCTGATGCCCAGGCTGGAGTGCAGTGGTGCAATCATGGCTCACTGCAGCCTCGACATCCTGGGCTTAAGGGATCCTCCCACTTCAGCCACCTGAGTAGCTGGGACTAGAAGCATGCACCATCATGCTTGCGTAATTTTTTAAATTTTTCTTGTAGAGACAAAGGCTCACTATGTTGCCCAGGCTGGTCTCAAACTCCTGAGCTCAAGTGATTCCCCCAACCTTGGCCTCCCAAAGTGCTAGGATTACAGGTGTGAGCTCCTGTGCTGGGACAGAACTCCAATTCTTAAAACAGTTAAAAGTAGAATTCCTCTCATTGAAATGAAGAGAGTGAGAGGCTACAGAGCCTTCATCATTTCAACTTCTTTCTTCTCCCCAAAGGTAGCCGAAGAGGAATCCTAAGGAACCGAATAACATAGTTTGAAACCACGAATTGAGTCCAACTTCTTCAGGGGACAGTGTGGTCCTGAGAGGAAAAATGACTTACCAAGGTTGCATAGTTACTTAGTGGACTAGATGGACCTAAACTTGGGTTTCCTATTTCCCATTTCAGAGATCTTTTCACTATGTCATGCTATTTCTCACTATTAACCACTGTACCCACCTTGATGATTCATAATAACCTTGGGCTCAACTAAAATCCTAGAACTACTGTTACTATCTATTTTGCTCTACCATATACAGTTTAATATTAAAAATCTAAATGTGAAAACTTACAATTATTAAATATATTACATGTAATCTCTCCCAGAACCCAAAGGGGCATTAAAAATCTTTTGCTTTGGCCCCAAAGTTCTGGCTTTTAAAAACTTTCTTTTGTTATCAACTTTTTATTTATGTATATTTTGTAGAAACAGGAATCTCGCTATATTGCCCATTTATATAGCGAGGTCTCAAACTCCTGGCCTTAAGTAACCCTCTCGCCTCAGTCTCGCAAAGTTTAGAAACTTTCTAAATCTTGATTCTGTCATTCAACATCAATCTTTTGATTGATTTTGATTCTTTTGGCAGGACTGTTCAATTAAAGTTATAATTCGTTGTTATAACTTTCACATTCAACTGCCAGTTTAATTTGCCAACAATTGTATAATTGACTCCTCACTTCAAAAACATCAGACTCATATTTTATGGCATTTTTCCTTGTTTACTTGGAGAACTCCTATTCAACTATTGAACCCCATTTCAAATGTCACCTCCTCTGTGAAGTGCTCCTAAGCTCTCACTCCCTGTCCTTAGAACAAAATAGATAGGTCCCATTTCTGTAAGATAACAAAATTATAATACCTAAATACTTTCTCTACTATGTTGCACATTCCGTAAGGATCTTATGTATTCTCTGCATCCCCAGGCCCTGAGGCTGGGACAGCAGATTGGTCTGCTGTGACTGCTTACTGAGAAGGAATGTGAGGTTGAATAAGAACTCAATGGCAAGAGTGCTGTGAGGGGTTAATGATTTCTGCCATGGACTCTGAAGGGAGATGTTTTGCCAGTCCTAACCCAGGCCATGCCCACTCCTGGATGTCTAGTAAAGTTATCAAAAGAAAAGTTGGCAGGGCATGCCTTCCATCAACCCTTGTGTATACTGATTATAATTTTTCTTGAGTCCTCAAAAACTGTATTCTAATATCCCTTTTAAAATTTTTATCTGGGTATGGGCATCAAGTTAACTATTGGTTTATATTTCCCGAGATATACTTCTTCCCCTTTGCAAAAATTAGTACAACATTTCCTTGTCTTTAGCCTTCTGGCACCTCTTCCATTTTCCAAGAACTTTCCAGGTGGTGGTGACTCATTTGGAGAAAATGGCCTCTTTCACTCGGACCTTTCAACAGTATTGTTTGTAATGGTCAGGGGCCATGACTAGGAGATCTGTTTCTTGGAAAAAGTATATTTGAATTGGGCAAATCAGAGGCTGAAGTCAGGATGGCCAATAAATGTGTTATTGACAGAAGCCTGGCCTAGAAAGTGAGCCAAGTCTAGGAAGACAGTTTTCTCTGAACCATGGCCCAATAAGCATTTTGGATGGCCCTCCCTTGTCTCTCTTCCTTTCCCCTTCTCTTGGCTCTATGTTCTTCTCTTTGCTGTACTTCATCTCCTCTGAGCTGAATTTGGATGGCTAAAGTGTAGCCTCAGTACAAAAATGACCAGAAGAATGCACATCTGCCCTTGAATTTCTGATTAGGGCATAGGTCAGTGACTGTTAGTGACAGAGATGATAAGCAAAACAGGAAATAATATCAAGGCATTAAAGATATTAATGAACTTTTACCCATTAAAGACAAATGTTATCTTTAATTAAGAAATTAAAGATATCAGATTAATAATAGATGTATTTCAGGCTGTATATGTTTGAAAAAGAGAGGATATCAGCTATGTAGACACACACAAAATACCACAAAATGGTGATTCATTGGAATTTTAAAAACAACAGATTTTTTTGTGGACTTACCAATGCCCAGGCTTGTGCTAGACTCTGGGTGGATACAAAGACATGATCCTAAAAATGTAGCAATAATTTAAAAATATTTTTCTACCTTAATAAGAGAATGACAAACAGGGGTTCAATTTAAAAAAAAAAAAAAACTTTTTCTTTAACGAGATTAAGAACCAAAATATGTGAACTTTTTAGAAGGCTAGCCTCCAATTACTAGAAAATGAAATTCATCCAAACTCTTTCTTTCAACTATGTGTAGGTTGAACAACCGTTGATCTACTATAAATGCAAAGAAAATGAGACTGAAAAGACTGCAGCTTGTCTCTTCACTTAGTGCTGTGGGTTGCTTTGTAGAGGTTGCAACAGGCCTGGTCCTTATTGGGATTAGGAAATCTCATCATGCAAGTTCCGTCCAGCGAAGGTTCCTGTCCCTCCGGCGTGAATCGTACTACCTATTTCAGTAAGAGGTACAGTGAGAAGGGGGCCTTTGGCCCTCCAACAGGTTGTCCTGCTGCTACAAACCATTGAAAACTAGAATTCTGATCCCAGCAGCCTATGCAAGAGGTGACTATAAACAGGGGCTGCTTTGCTTGAAGTGGAAAGGTTTGAGTTGAGCTCGTTCCAGGCAATCACACTGGCTGCCATTTTATACAGTCTATTTCTGTCTTCCTGTACACATCCCTCAATTTGCATTCCTGCTGAAACTTGCCACTAGTCCTGCCTTTCTGTGTGGGAGGTGGGATGGATTTGGAGGATAAAAAGAAAGGCCTTTTTGTGAGGGAGGAGAATACGGGACTTTCACTAGCTGTTCCTCCTAGATGTCTTCAGAGAAACATTTTGTCTCTTCGTCTCTTTGAGGGTTGTTACAGACTCTCTTTAACAGAGCCATCAGCCTTATTTCTTTATGTGTTTTACTTTTGACTGAGCTTGAACAAACTTAGCTCATTTTTTAAAGGGTAATTCACATAATGGGAAGATGAACTATAGGGAGATAGAGACAGAATTCTAAAGATGGTTTACATACAGAGGGTGATTCGAAAGGACAATCAAAGGCCTTCGATATATTTCACTAGATTTTAAGGGATATGAGAATGTCCGCTATTAGAAATTTATTCCCTCAGATTCAGTTTTGGCCCTTTCTAGGTATCCACGTCTTACTCAGGGTTGGGGGAATGCCTAGAGAGAACCATAACTGAATATTCTAGCATGAATTAGCTTATCAAAAATTTGCAGTTGACTCATCCTTTCCCAGTAATTAGTGACTGTTCATTGCCAATATATTGGACTTGGATCTTTTTCTCCATTCTTAAGGGAAACGAGCTTAATTGTGTAAGTACACAATCCTTAACAGGCTCAAAAAGTAACTGGTATGAGTCAAAACTTGGAGTAGCCAAGCAGTTTCGATGATTGTATAAACAAGGTCCAAAAGTCAATTTTTTTAGACTATTAAATGTAGGTCAGATGCAAGAAGAGAATTAAATTGTAACAGAATTGACTCAAATGAGAAACTTCCACCAGACTAATGGCTCCTTGAGGACAGGGGGCATGCCATGTTCTTCTCTGGGCCCTTAACAGTTACCATGGTGGCTGAATTATCATGAGCACTGAATGAATGTTACTCAGTAAGTGAATGAATTAAGACAACTTTCTTGAATAAAAGACCAATTCTAGAGTGTATTAATAATGTTGGGGAGTCCTTTATCATATAGATTTTATAAAATAATAATAAAAAGGATAGTTACTACTATGCCAGGAATGTGGAAAGTGCTTCACAGGGACAGAGAAAAAGACAGTAGATTTCTCTCTCTCTTTTTTTCTTTTTGCCAAAACAAGATACACTTTGGCAGCCTTTCTTGTTCTCATCTTATCCAAATTCATTTTCCCTCAGGTCACACATCTTTTGTGATGTGTAATTATAATCTGTATTCATATAGCACTAATGATTTTCAAAGCATTTTATGTGCACTATTTCTTTTTGTTCTAAAATTTAAAAAAACTTATGAAGCACTCAAAGTAGTATTCACTCCATTTTTCAGGTCAGAAACCTGAGGCACACACCATTTAAGTCTATGATCACACAGCATTGTGTGACTGAACAAGGACTAGAAGCCAGTCTCTTTCTACAATACTACCTGAGTCTCAAAATTCAGGGATGGAGATTTGTTTGAAAAACAGCAGTTGGTTCTACTGCCTTCATGGTCATACTTTTTGTTGTTCCAAATTCCTCCTTTATAGTCCCTTCTAGGCATATGAAGCTGACACTTGAGAAATGGCCAAACCAGACATTATCTCAACTTTGGGGTTTCAGTTTACTTTCCTTTTTTTCGTTCTTCAATACAGAGTTGATGCTTAATTGGCTCTAAAACACCATCGTGTAGGACATCTTTCTACCTCTGCTTAAGCCAGTTGGCACAAAAGTCTTCTGAAATTTGTTACCCAGAAGGCATTGCATCCTCTCTCTCTCTCTCTCTCTCTGTCTGCCTCAGCTTTCACTGACAGTCACAGGAGGAGCAACTCTTGTGCTAGCTGATAGTTCATTGAGTTGTTTCTTCCCTGGGGCTGGCACCTTTCTCACAGAGATTCAAAAGGCAGTAGGTCTAGTGTAATTGCCAGCCCAAACCCTATTTGGTGTTCCCGAATGAAATGAGTAGAGCAGTGTTGTACTGAAACCATAGATGAAGTTGGCCCTCAGAGCCTGGGAAGGATGCCAGGACTAGAACAGCTTGGAAAAACCAGAGGTCTAGGCAGGCTGAGTCATTAACCATACAACAGTTAGCAACTAGGAAATAAGCTTCTATTAGGGTTAAAGCAAGGCCAAGGGTCAAAAACAAAATAGCAATGAACAATAGTAACAGCAGCAACACCCTGGGGAATGAGATAAATTCTGCCTTAGCCCAGAAGCCTGCTGAGATGGAGCTGGTTCTTGGAGTGGTCAGCCTGGAATTCATAGGTGGAAGCAAGAAAGCCATCGTCAGAGGTGGGGAGTGAAGAGTATAATGGCCAGGGCTAAGGTAAATATCTTGGCAGTCATCAAATGCCCTAGACAGGGCTTCTCAACTCTGGCACTATTGACATTCTGGCCCAGATATTTCTTTGTTGTAGGGAGCTGTCCTGTGCATTGTAGGACATTTAGCAGCATTCCAGGCCTCTATGTCTTAGGTGTCAGTGGCACCCCTCCTCCAAGTTGTTACAACCAAAAATGTCTCCAGATATTGTCCAATATTTTCTGGGAGGAGGTTATTGGAGGGAGGCAAATCACACCTGGTTAAGAACCATTGCAGGCCAGGCACAGTGGCTCCCTCCTGTAATCCCCACACTTTGAGAAGCTGAAGCAGGAAGATTGCATGAGCCCAGGAGTTCCAGACCAGCCTGGGCAACATAGCGAAACCCCATTTCTACGAAAAATACAAAAATTAGCCTGGCCTGGTGGCTTGCGCTGGTAGTCCCAGCTACACAGGAGGCTGAAGTAGGGAGAATGGCTTGAGCCCAGGAGGCAGAGGTTGCAGTGAGATATGATTGCACCAGTGCACTCAAGTCTGGGTGACAGAAGCTGTGAATTCTGAAAGCTTATTGGCCTTGAGTCTTCTGTATTTACTAAATTATCTTCCAACCAGGGAAACTAAGGTAGCAGCTATAGGCATCTGCAACCTCATACTTCCCAAATGCTTTTTCATGTCTAGTGCCTGGCTCATCACTTGCATTAGACTGTTGCAATTCCTAATAACATTGAACACTTAGAATTTTCCCCAAATTCCACTTAATTGCAAACTCAGTGGTGAATCTGCTCATGGTTTTAATTTCTGAGCACTTAATATATGGTTTACATGCTAACTGGAACAAATGTGTAAATACTTTTTACTTTTTGCAGTTGAATTCTAAAAGATATATTGTTTCTGTTTTCTTATTGTTTACCTTGAGCTTGTCATTTCTTCATTTTCATTTATTTCCCTACTTCCATTCAATCATACCTGTTACACTGGAAGTATATAGTCGATAAGGTGGAACACCCAGAGGCCAGAAGACAGAAGAGGGAGACAGGATAGGGAATCTTGACTAAAGTCGTTTGGCAAAAACTGGGTCTAAGAACCTCTGTTCTGGAAAACAGTGAGTGCAAAGAACACTGTATCCTCTTACCTATCTTCCAACTCAGCTTGTTCCCTCATGAGCCCACATACTGACTGGTATGGTTTGGCTGTGTCCTCACCCAAATCCCATCTTGAATTGTAGCTCCCATAATTCCCATGTGTTGTGGAAGGGACTCAGTGGGAGATAATTGAATCATGGGGGCGGTTCCCTCCATACTGTTCTCGTGGTAGTGAATAAGTCTCACAAGATCTGATGGTTTTATAAGGGGGAAACCCCTTTCACTTGGTTCTCATTCCCTCTTCTCTGCCACCATGTAAGTAAGATGTGACTTGCTCATCCTTGCCTTCCGCCATGATTGTAAGGCCTCCCCAGCCATGTGAAGCTGTGAGTCAGTTAAACCTCTTTCTTTTATTATTGCCCAGTCTCGAGTATGTCTTTATTAGCAGTGTGAGAATGGACTAATACACTGACCCTTTCCTAAAAATGAGAGGAAGAAGTGTATATAATTTTCCCTCTTATTGTTGCTCTTGTGGTGGAATTGACTGTGTGTCAGAAGAAGCAGGAGATCACTGAGGAACTATCAGAATAGCTCTGTGGACTAAGACAGGGTACAGAAGAGATAACATGATATAGTGGAAATGGTCCTAGACCAGGAGCTCAAACCCAAGTTCTAGTCCATGTCCTTCTTTTGTAGACATTTGGTCTTTGCAAATCACCTAAACTTGGTTGACCCTCAGTTCCGTTATCCATAAAATAAACTACCTGTTTGCCTACATGGTAACTATATGGTTCAGAGGAGACAATGGGGTGACTGAAGCACAAAATGCGTAAAGGCTTTTACAAATGCAAAATGGTATTATTATTATTGCTTAGTCACTATTCACACATTTCCTATATTCTAGGCTATAACAACAGCTCCTTCCTTTTGCTTACAGTGGCAGATCTACTCTCCAGGACTTCCCCTCCAGATCTCCTTTCTACTCTCTACTCTATTCCACCCTGCTCTGTGTCCTGGGAAGCTGACTCTTATCAACAGGCTCCCTTGTTTTTTGGATTCCAGTTGTATTTAGCCAATGGGGAGCACTAACAAGGAGAAATGTGAGATTAGGCTATCTATTTCCAGGCACCCTGCCTGAGAGTTTGCTGGGCATCCCTTGACTGAAGGTCATAGCTCTTATCAGAGTGTTCTCTATATATAACTGTCATTCTCTCTCCCTCCCTCCGAGTTCTGGTTCCTGATACCGCCCCTCTCTCCTTCAGGCCTAAGAGTGGTAATGAACGTCACTATTACTATTCCCAAAATTCTACAGTGCCCTCTGTGGTTCTTCTATACCCTGCCCATACTTTTGTAATCAATCCCCTTTAGTAAACTCCACTCAATTTATCCACTCTAGGAGTGTCATGTATTTCCTACTGGTACTCTGACTGATGGTTGATGTACCCATGAGAACTCGTTCTTTCTTCTCTCCTAACCTTCTTCTTGCATAGCAAAATATACACTTACAGAGTAGTGGATATTATGTAAGGAAATGCAGTATGTTTATGGTCATTAGTATTCTGTCCAGCCATGTTGAGGTTAGCTCCTAAGTAACAATTTCAGAATATCTATAATCAAGCTGTATGTCCCTTACCAACTGGGCAGTCATGCTTTTTTTTCCTATCCTCAGCCAACCACTAAGGAACATTTAGAGGTCATGACTCTCATGCCTACACTCTCCTGAAAAGTTAGCATCCTTCCTAATTCTAGCAACCTGGGAGGCAATGGGTCTGATGCACACTCTAGTCTTTGGTTTGCCGTAAATCAGTTTGCACTCCTTTGCTTCCTTTGGACTCAGTTGGCAGAGAATGAGCTTATATCCTTTTGCTTCCTTTGGACTGGAGTCTCAGGAAGCCTGGGAAGGGGGGGTACAGTTAAGCCTCTGGGATTCCACGACAGCTGCCAGCATTCTGGCCCGGGTGTCACTGCTCATTAACTGTGTCCAACCTGGAATGTTTCATAGACTGTCAGAGCTAGAAGAGACCTCAGAAATCAACTAGTCTAGAGACTCTTAATTTGGGATCTGTAGACAAGCTTCAAAGGAATCCTTAACCCCCCTAAACTATATGGAAAACTAGCTATCTATGGGCATATATGCATTTTTTTCTAGGGAGAAGACCCACAGCTTTCATCAAATTCTCTAAAGGGCTTGTGACACAAAAAAGACATAGATCTCAAAAGGCTCTAGATCAGCACCTTCTCCTTACAGCAGAAGAAACAGACCTAGAGAGAAAGCAGTGAGCCAGTGTCAAGTTGTAACCTAGAATGCAGGTAGACAATAACTTTCTTTTTTTTTTTTTTTTTTTTTAACAAACCTTTCCTTCCCCTACGTGGTTCAAAAGCAATATCCCTCTCATGCTTTCTGTGTAGCAGACACCAGGAAACTGTTAAATGCAACAGATAACTGTAATGGGCCTTACAAGCACACTCTCTTATTTTAATTGACCTTACTAAACAGAACCTAGAGTTGTGTGGGGCCCAGAGCCAACCTTAGGGCTTAATGGTGCCAAGGGATCAAGCAGGGTTTTTCCACCCCAGTTCTTTCTGATGAATGGAGTTCTGTCTCGTCTCTGTTTCTCTGAGCCAATTTGTCCCCAGGGCCTTTTGGAAGGGCAGGTGTCAGTCCTGGGCATGTACTCAACAGCCCAACTCCAGCGCCTCTGCAGCTGTTCTCATCCTTGAGAGGCCCCCAGTGGGAGCTGACACAGACCCTTGGAAAAATGGCAAAGACAAAATAAGGAAAGAACACCCTCGAGCACTGAGGGGCTGCCAGCCTTCCAATCAGGCTGGTATTGCCTAGTTCAGGTTATTAAATCACCACTAGCTCCAGGTAAAATAGGGTAGAAAGTCTTATTCCTTCCCATCTCCCCTCTGTGCCCTTCTTTCCCATACCACTGGTATTTTCATGCTACTCAGAGTCTCCTGCTGTTTCTCCTTACCTGGGTCTCCCCTGTCTAGGAAATGCCTTTGCAGTATACCTTAGGTACCTATAGTGTCAGAATAAATTAGACAATCTTGAGTTCTAGTATCAGCTCTGTCATTAACGGCAATGTGACCTTGTACAGGTCACTGAACCGTCATGGATCTTGACATTTCATTTATTAAAAATGAGGCCAATGAACAAAATGAGGTAATGAAGATAAGGGCACCTGACACATGTAAAACAGTAAAAGCTATGTAGGATCATTATGGCCCTTCACCATTCAAAGATAAACTATTTTAAAGGTTGAAAACCATAAATTTGAAGACCAATATCTCAGCTGAGATCTGACAGCCCAGATTTAATATAACTGGGTTGCCTGGGGGAAATTCTAGAATGGGGAGAGGAGAGTCACCATTGGCTATGGGGCTAAGAATATCAGTGGAAAAATGAGTTGACAGAACACGATCTATTTGAAAAGTTTATCATGGTACTTTACAGCCAAAAGACCAATGTAAAGAGCTTCTGAGGACCAGTCACTCTTCACCAGGAAAGAGTGGAGAGCGATTCAGTCAGATCTAGTGGCTGGAGGATCAGATGGGAGTCAGTCTCAATATGACTTGCTATAGGAATAGGTAAACTGGCTGCACGGGGGCTGGGATTTCCCAGAAAATGATACAGATAGTAGGAAAAGAATATCAATTTTTCCCTCCACAATCAGCTAGTCAACACTTTTTCTTAAGGCCCTGGGATGGGTCATGTTCTGTAGCTAAGCCCCACAAGGCAAGCCAAAGGAAATCAATGTCTTCAAGAAATGGATGCTTTGATGGGTGAAAGAGGGAGAAAGGACAAAACTCATCATATAATGATCCAGGCACTCAAAGAAATGGATTTTAGTTGGGAAGGGGGTTGACATTGTGTTGTTTTTAGGCAAATAATCAGAAAACAAAAAAATCAAGAATTAAGTAAGCAAGTCAATTTCATCTCTTATGACTTACTCTTCCATAAGATGCAGAGGACAGTGATCACTAGTAGTCCAGAGATAACCTTATTATATTGCAATATCCTTAATTACGAAACTAAGATTTAATTATGCGTTTTAGATTCTTCTTACTCTTCCTTGTTACTACTATTAATAATAATTTTTAAATATGTGTTTTTTTGTACTTTAACTTACTAGGGATAGAATGGTGAACAAACAGATGAGGTCTCCACTCTTGTGGAGCCTAGATTCTTATGGTGGTGGTGGTTCTAGTTTATATTGGGCAATAGGTAAGACATCTCCACATAGGTGAAATTTGACTTCTGTTACTGTAATATGTCAGAATAAGTATTTTAAAAGGCCTTTTGGCTACAATATAAGTAAATTCTGAATAAATTTTAATAATCTTTTTACATTTCTTTTTTTAACAGTTTTATTGTTATATTATTCACATAATGTATAATTCACCCATTTAAAGTGTATAATTCAATGGTTTGGGTATATTATATTATTAATGTTTTTAATTTGGTCAAATATGTATAACATAAATTTTGCCATTTTAATGTGTGCAATTAATTTTAATAATTTTATGTGTACAATTCAGTGGCTTTAGTTACATTCACAGTATTGTTTGATCAGTATCTAGTTCTAGAACTTTTTAAACCTTTAACATGACAACCAACTGTTACCATTAAGCAATGACTTCTTATTCCTTCCTCCCACTAGCTGCTGGCAACTTCTAATCTAGTCTTTGATCCTATGAATTTGTCTCTTCTAGATATTTCATGCAAGTGGAATCACACAATCTTTGTCCTTTTCTGTCTGGTTATTTCACTTAACATAATGTTTCCAAAGTCCACGTTGTAACATATATTGGAACTGCATTCTTTTTTGTAGCTGAATAATATTCCATTGTATGGATATACCACATTTTGTTTATCCATTTCATCTGTTGTCTCTTCTAGCTCTGACAGTCTATGAAACATTCCAGATTGGTCACGAGAGCCAAAATTGACAAATGGGTTCTAATTAAACTAAAGAACTTCTGCACAGCAAAAGAAGCTATCATCAGAGTGAACCGGCAACCTACAGAATGGAAGAAAAATTTTGCAATGTACCCATCTGACAAAGGTCTAATATCCAGAATTACTAGAAACTTAAACAAATTTACAAGAAAAAAAAACCCATGAAAAAGTGGGCAAGGGATATGAACACACTTCTCAAAATAAGACATTATGTGGCCAGCAAACATAGGAAAAAAAGCTCAATATCATTGATCATTAGAGTAATGCAAATCAAAACTACGATGAGTTGCTATCTCACACCAGTCAGAATGGTGATTATTAAAAAGTCAAGAAACAATAGATGCTGGCAAGGCTGTGGAGAAATAGGAACGCTTTTACACTATTGGTGGGTATGTAAATTAGTTCAACCATTGTGGAAGACAGTATGGTGATTCCTCAGGGATCTAGAACTAGAAATACCATTTGACCCAGCAATCCCATTACTGGGTATATACCCAAAGGATTATAAATCATTCTACTATAAATACACATGACTGGCGTGAGATAGTATCTCATTGTGGTTTTGATTTGCATTTCTCTAATGATCAGTGATGTTGAGCTTTTTTTCCTATGTTTGTTGGCCGTGTAAACGTCTTATTTTGAGAAGTCTGTTCATATCCTTTGCCCACTTTTTCATGGGGTTGTTTGTTTTTTTCTTGTAAATTTTGTTTAAGTTCCTTATAAATTCTGGATATTAGACCTTTGTCAGATGGGTACATTGCAAAAATTTTCTCCCATTCTGTAGGTTGCCTGTTCACTCCGATGATAGTTTCTTTTGCTGTGCAGAAGCTCTTTAGTTTGATTAGAACCTATTTGTCATTTTTGGCTTTTGTTGCAATTGCTTTTGGCATTTTTGTCATGAAGTCTTTGTCCGTGTCTATGTCCTGAATGGTATTGCCTAGGTTTTCTTCTAGGGTTCTTATGGTTTTAGGTTTTACATTCAAGTTTTAAATCCATATTGGGTTAATTTTTGTGTAAGATATAAGGAAGGGGTCCAGTTTCAGTTTTCTGCATATGGCTAGCCATTTTTTCCCCAGCACCATTTATTGAATAGGAGATGCTTTCTCCATTGCTTGTTTTTGTCAGGTTTGTCAAAGATGCCTCCAGCTTTGTTCTTTTGCTTAAGATTGCCTTGGCTCTACAGGGTCTTCTTTGATTCCATATGAAATTTAAAGTGTTTTTTTTCTAATTCTGTGAAGAATGTCAATGGTAGTTTGATGGGAATAGCATTGAATATATAAATTACTTTGGGCAGTATGGCCGTTTTCACGATATTGATTTTTCCTATCCATGAGGATGGAATGTTTTTCCATTTGTTTGTGTCCTCTCTTATTTCCTTGAGCAGTGGTTTGTAGTTCTCCTTGAAGAGGTCCTTCATATCCCTTGTTAGCTGTATTCCTAGGTAGTTTATTCTTTTTTTGTAGTGATTGTGAGTGGGAGTTCATTCATGATTTTTTCTCTGCTTGTCTATTGTTGGTGTAAAGGAATGCTTGTGATTTTTGCACATTGATTTTGTATCCTGAGATTTTGCTGAAATTGCTTGTTAGTTTAAGGAGTTTTGGGGCTGAGATGATGGGGTTTTCTAAATGTAAAATCATGTCGTCTGCAAACAGATACAATTTTACTTCCTCTCTTCCTACTTGAATACCCTTTATTTATTTCTCTTGCCTGATTGCCCTGGCCAGAACTTCTGATACTATGATGAATAGGAATGGTAAGAGAGGGCATCCTTGTCTTGTACCAATTTTCAAGAGAAATGCTTCTAGCTTTTGCCCATTTAATATGATATTGGCTGTGGGTTTGTTATAAATTGTTCTTACTATTTTGAGATGTGTTCCATCAATATCTAGTTTATTGAGAGATTTTAACATGAAGGAATGTTGAATTTTATCAAAGCCTTTTCTGCATCTATTGAGATAATCATGTGGTTTTTGTCTTTGGTTCTGTTTATGTGATGGATTATGTTTATTGATTTGCGTATGTTCAACCAGCCTTGCATCCCAGGATGAAGCCGACTTGTTCATGATGGATAAGTTTTTTTGATGTGCTGCTTGATTCGGTTCACCAGTTTTTTTATTTTTTTTGAGATGGAGTCTCGTTCTGTCGCCCAGGTTGGAGTGCAGTGGCGCGATCTCCACTCACTGCAACCTCTGCCTCCCAGATTCAAGCCATTCTCCTGCCTCAGACCCCTGAGTAGCTGGGACTACAGGTGCCCACCACCATGCCCAGCTCATTTTTGTATTTTTAGTGGAGACAGGGTTTCACCATGTTGGCCAGGCTGGTCTCAAACTCCTGACCTCAGGTGATCTGACCACCTTAGCCTCCCAAAGTGCTGGGATTACAAGCGTGAACCACCGCGCCCAGCCTGCCAGTATTTTATTGAAATTTTTTGCATCTATGTTCATCAGGGATATTGGCCTGAAATTTTCTATTTTTTGTTGTGTTTCTTCCCGGTTTTGGTATCAGGACGATGCTGGCTTCATTAAATGAGGTAGGGAGGAGTCCCTCCTTTTCAGTCGTTTGGAGTAGTTTCAGAAATAATGGTACCAGCTTCTCTTTGAACCTCTTGTAGAATTTGGCTTTGAATCTGTCTGGTCCTGGGCTTTTTTTTTTTTTTTTTTGGTTGATAGGCTATTAATTACTGACTTAATTTCAGAACTTGTTATTGGTCCATTCAGGGATTCAATTTCTTCCTGGTTTAGTCTTGGGAGGGTGTATGTGTCCAAGAATTCATCCATTTCTTCTAGATTTTCTAGTTTATTTGTGTAGAGGTGTTTATAGTATTCTCTGATGGTAGTTTGTATTTCTGTGAGGTCAGTGGTGATATCCCCTTTATCATTTTTATTGTGTCTATTTGGTTCTTCTCTCTTTTCTTTTTATTAGGCTAGCTAGTGGTCTATCTATTTTGTTAATTTTTTTAAAAAAAACCCAGCTCCTGGATTCATTGCTTTTGGGTGAGCAGGGGGGAGTTTTTGTGCTTATCTCCTTCAGTTCTGCTCTGATCTTAGTTATTTCTTGTCTTCTGCTAGCTTTTGGATTAGTTTGCTCTTGCCTCTCTAGCTCTTTTAATTGTGATGTTAGGTTGTCAATTTGATATCTTTCTAGGTTTCTGATGTGGGCATTTAGTGCTATAAATTTCCCTCTTCACACTGCTTTAGCTGTGTCCCAGGGATTCTGGTACGTTGTCTCTTTGTTCTCTTTGATTTCAAAGAACTTCTTGATTTCTGCCTTAATTTCATTGTTTAACCAGGAGTCATTCAGGAGCAGTTTGTTCAATTTCCATGTAATCGTGTGGTTTTGAGTGAGTTTCTTAATCCTGAGTTCTAATTTGATTGCACTGTGGTCTGAGAGACCGTTTGTTAGGATTTCAGTTCTTTTGCTTTTGCTGAGGAGTGTTTTACTTCCAATTATGTGGTCGATTTTAGAATAAGTGCCATGTGGTGCTGAGAAGAATGTGTATTCTCTTGATTTGGGGTGGAGAGTTCTGTAGATGTCTTTTAGGTCCACTTGATCCAGGCTGAGTTAAAGTCTGGAATATCCTTGTTAATTTTCTGTCTCGTTGATATGTCTAATATTGACAGTGGGGTGTTAAAGTCTCCCACTATTATTGTGTGGGAGTCTAAGTCTCTTTGTAGGCCTCAAGAACTTGATTTTGAATATGGATGCTCCTGTATTGGATGGATATATATATATAAAATAGTTAGCTCTTCTTGTTGAATTGTTCCCTTTACAATTATGTAACGTCCTTTGTCTTTTTTTGATCTTTGTTGGTTTAAAGTCTGTTTTGTCAGAGACTGGGATTGCAACCCCTGCTTTTTTTTTTTTGCTTTCCGTTTGCTTGGTAAATTTTCCTCCATCCCTTTATTTTGAGCCAGTGTGTGTCTTTGCATGTGAGATGCATCTTCTGAATATAGCACACCAATACATCTTGACTCTTTATCCAATTTTCCAGTCTGTGTGTTTTAATTGGGGCATTTAGTCCATTTAAATGTAAGATTAGTATTGATATCTGTTAATCTGGTCCTGTCATGATGATGCTATCTGGTTATTTTGCACACTATTTGATGCGGTTTCTTCATAGTGTCATTGGTTTTTATATTTTGGTGTGTTTTTGCAGTGGCTGGTACCAGTTTTTCCCTTCCATATTTAGTGCTTCTTTCAGGAGCTCTTTCAAGGCAGGCCTAGTGGTAATGAAATCCCTCGGCATTTGTTTGTTTGGAAATGATTTTATTTCTCCTTTGCTTATGAAGCTTAGTTTGACTGGATGTAAAATTCTCGGTGGAAAATTCTTTTCTTTAAGAATGTTAAATATTGGCCCCCAATCTCTTCTGGCTTGTAGAGTTTCTGCTGAGAAGTCTGCTGTTAGTCTGATGGGCTTCCCTCTGTAGGTGACCTGGCCTTTCTCTCTGGCTTCCCTTAACATTTTTTCCTTCATTTAGACCTTGGAGAATCTGATGACTATGTGTGTTGGGGTTGATCTTCTCATGGAGTGTTTTAGTGGTGTTCTCTGTATTTCCTGAATTTGCATATTGGCCTGTCTTGCTAGGTTGGGGAAGTTCTCCTGGATAATACCCTGAAGTGTGTTTTTTGGCTTGTTTCCATTCTCCCTGTCTCCTTTATGTACTGCAGTCAATCGTAGGTTCAGTCTTTTTGTGAAGTCCCATATTTCTTGGAGGGTTTGTTCATTCCTTTTCATTCTTTTTCCTCTAGTCTTTTCTGCATGCCTTATTTCAGTAAGGTGGTCTTCAAACTCTGATATCCTTTCTTCTGCTTGGTGGAGTCGGCTATTAATACTTGTGTATGCTTCATGAAGTTCTTGTGCTGTGTTTTTCAGCTCCATCAGGTCATTTATTTTCTCTCTAAAGTGGCTATTCTAGTTAGCAGCTCCTCTAACCTTTAATCAAGATTCTTAGCTTCTTTGCATTGGGTTAGAACATGTTCCTTTAGCTTAGCATAGTTTTTTCATTACCCATCTTCTGAAGCCTACTTCTGTCAATTCGTCCATCTCATCCTCCTTCTAATTCTGTGCCCTTGAAGAGACATTGAGATCATTTGGAGAAGAGGTACTCTGGGCTTTTGGGTTTTCAGCATTTTTTTCATTGATTCTTTCTCATCTTCATGAGTTTGTCTAGTTTCGATCTTTGAGGCTGCTGACCTTTGCATGGGGTTTTTGTGGGGGCTCTTTGGTTGTTGTTGATGCTGTTGTTGTTGCTTTCTGTTTGTTTGTTTTTCTTTCGATGGTCAGGTCCCTCTTCTGTAGGGTGGCTGTGATTTGCTGGGGGTTCACTTCAGGCCGTATTCATCTGGTTCACTCCATGCCTAGAGATGTCACTCAAGGAGGCTGGAGAACAGCAAAGATGGGTGTCTTTTCCTTCTTCTGGTATCTCTGACCTTGAAGGGCACCAACCTGATGCCAGTAGGATCGCTCCTGTATGAGTTTGTCTGATAACCTCTGTTGAAGGGTCTCATTCAGTCGGGTGGCATGGGGAACAGGACCCATTTAATGAAGCACTTTTTCCCTTGGTGGAAGGTGTGTGCCTCACTGGGGGAAAACCCACTCATCTGGGCTGCCTTGATTCCTCAGAACTACCAGGAAGAAAGGCTAAGTCTGCTGGTCTACAGAGACTGCAGCCACCCTTACCCCTATAGGTTCAGGCCCACGGAGATCAGAGTTCTGCCCCTGAGCCTCTGACTAGAGTTAATAAAGTTCCTGCAGGGAATCCTCACCCAGTGAGGAAGGATGAGTCAGGGTCAGGCCTGAAGAGGCACTCTGGCCACAGTCTGCCACAGCCAGTGTGCTGGGCTGTTGGGGACATGTCTTGGGACCAAGCAGTATAGCTCCCTGGCTCCAGCAGGGGAAAAGTGTGGCCTGGAGCTATAGAGATGAATGCTGCCCTTCCCCCACCCAGGGAGCTAAAATGTTTGGATTTTATTCTATCAGTGATGGGCAGGCTTTCAAGGGTTTTAAACAGAAGAGTGATATTCCTGATTAAAATTATAAAATACTACTCTGATTGCTTTATACAAAACAGAATAGGTATTTGTGGGGCATGCGGAGGGCATGCTGCCTAGAGAACAGTTATGAGACTATATTGTAGTGTATTTTAGACTAGTAATGTGATCAGGGAGAGGGAGAAAAGTGGCTCCTAATGAAAAATTACTCTCAGGTTTCTGGTTTGGGTAATTGTGTGAATTGTGCCTTTTCTTTAAGATAAGGAAGGCTGAAGGGAAGTAAAATATGGAGGAGAGAAATAACAGTTTAGTCTTGGGCATATTAAACATGGAATGCCTATTAGACAAGCAAGTGGAGATATTGAACAGGCAGTTGGATGGATATACATGTCTAGAGTACAGGGGTAAGAAGGACTTGGAGATATCAATGTATGAGTATTCAGTATATATATAGCATGTGTCTTAGTTAATTGTCTGTTGCTTATAACAGATTACCTGAAGCTGGGTAATTTATAAAGAAACATAATTTATTTCTTACAGTTCTGGAGGCTGTGAAGTTCAAGGTCAAGGGGCCAGATCTGGTGAGGGCCTTCTTGCTGGTAGGGACTTTCTATAGAGTTCCGAGGTGGTATAGGGCATCACATGGCAAGGGGACTGAACATGCTAGCTCAGGTCTCACTTTCTCTTCTTATAAAGCCACCAGTTCTCCTCCCATGATAACTCATTAATCCATTAACCCATTCATCCAGAGCCCTCATGACCCAATCACCTCTAAAAAACCCCACCTTTCTTTTTTTTTTTTTTTGAGACAGAGTCTCGCTCTGTCGCCCAGGCTGGAGTGCAGTGGCGCGATCTCGGCTCACTGCAAGCTCCGCATCCCGGGTTCACGCCATTCTCCTGCCTCAGCCTCTCCGAGTAGCTGGGACTACAGGCGCCCGCCACCACGCCCGGCTAATTTTTTGTATTTTTAGTAGAGACGGGGTTTCACTGTGGTCTCGATCTCCTGACCTCGTGATCCGCCCACCTCGGCCTCCCAAAGTGCTGGGATTACAAGCGTGAGCCACCGCGCCCGGCCCCACCTTTCAATAATGCCATATTGGGGAGTAAGTTTCAACATGAGTTTTGGAGGGGACAAACATTGAAACCATAGCAATGTGTAAAGCCTTGGAACTGGATATGATCACCTAGTAAAAATATGTAAATAAAAAATAAAAGGGATGTAAGACCTGATCACTGGGGCTTTCAAATACTGGAAGTCTAAAAAACGAAAAGAATCTAGCAAAAGAGATTGAAGCAGAAGGAAATTCAGAAGACTGTAATCTCACAGAAGCAAAGAAGGAAAAGTAGGGAAAAGAACTCGATCAACTTATATCCAGTGTTGCTGATGGGTTGAGTAAGATGAGGCCAGAGAAGGACCATTGGATTTGACAACATGGAAGCCATTGTTGGCCTTAACAAGAGCAGCCTTGGTGGTGCAATGGGAATGGAAGCCTAATTGGATTGAGTTGAGAGGAGAATTACAAGTATGAAAGAAAACATAAAATACCATAAACGTGGAAGTGTTTCAAAAACAGTAAAAATATCACACAAGTGTAAGTGCCATTGTTATTATTTCAGCACAGATTTTAGGAAAGTTCAGGGCATTGAATAAAGAGATCTGTGAAAAAAAAAAAAAAGAAAAGGCACTACAGAACCAAGGAGATTGTTGCGCAGGCAAAAATGTTGTCATGAAAAACCCGCAAGTAAGGCTTCAAGATAACCTCAGAAACATGAGTTTGATTAAAAAAAAAAAAAAAAAAAAAAAAGTCAGGGTTGTTTCCGAAAGGTTGCTGCAGTTCACCAAGCCAACTCTGTGTCAACCTATGACTGGAGCGGGTCCAGGGCTGGTAGGTGGGAAATGTTCCAAAATACGAGTAGCAGTAACATTTAGAAAAAGCCTCATATATGTTTACTGAGATTTTATTAACTCATTTTGCAAAATTTCCCTGCCATTCTTGATAGGCAAGGCACACTGTTGGCAAGACTGAAAAATCAGTGTGGTTTGTGTTCCTTGCCACAGTTTTTCCCTCTTCTTTACCACTCTGGCCACTCCTCCTCATAGAAACTCTCTGCCCTCCTCTTCACCCTGAATTCCACCAACAGACAACTCTATGTTTTGCCTGTGTAGAAGGTTGGCAGGTGAGTCTAGGCAATTGTGCTGTGCATAGCTTTGGAAAATCAGAATACCTTACTATAGTCAACAGGATGCAACTCTTCCTAGGGCTGTTAAGAAAAAGATACCTACCTTTGTTTTGCAATCACCTCTGCATGGAGTACCTCCATCAACCTATATCCCACTCATCCTTCAAGACTCAGTTTTTCTCTGTGAAGCCTTCCCCAGTTCATAATTAGAATTGTTCTCTTTGTCCTCTGTGCTTCCCTTGCTCTTTGCATCTTTATAATAGTGCTAACAGCAGCCTACCTTGTATTCCAATTATTTGTGTAATCCGGACTTGCTTATTATGTTGTCAACTCTTTGAAGACATGGCCCTTTATTAGACATTTCTGTATCTCTTACAGAGTTCCTTTGCCCTAGTAAGTGCTTAATGTATCAATATTAGTAGAATTGAACTGAAGAAAATATTTTACAAGTTAAAAGTGAGCATCATAGATAATGTGAGCAAGACCTTACTTCTCAAGAAAACATTTATTTCTAAATAGTTAGGTAAGTGAAATGTAGAATCTACTAGAACCAGGCATGTTCAAAAACGAACTGCCAGCATCTGTAATATGTCGATGGAGAATCTAATCAAGCTTAAATCAAGTCACACAGTGAAGTTTCTATTTGCAGCTAATAGACTCAAACTTCTCTGACACAATGATCTGTTGTCTCCATTTCCCTATGTGTACTTTGACATTTAAGCCACTGGACTATCCATATAATCTATTGTTCACGCTAATGCACAACCAAGCTGGCTTCCCTTCCCCCAACACCTGCTGTTTTTTTTTTTTTTCAAAGGAAGAGCATTGAGTTAATGGTTCAATGTTAATGTGAGTTGATTTTATTAATTTTGTGCTGGAAGTTGATTAATTATAAAGGTAGGTGTCATGCCTTTGTGTTCTCTTCCCTGACTTAAAAATCCAAGTATGATTCATACTGAAGCTGATGTCAGCAAGACCTTTGATCCCTGAGGATGCTGTAATGCTGTAAGTGATATTATGATGATTATTATATTTACTATTTCTGTTGCCCCCCTTGTAATGGAAATCATATCTCAAAAAACTAACTGGGAAAATCATACATGTGTAATGTTAGCTAAGGTGGACTTTGTATCACATTACCTCCATGGAATTTTAAAAAGCAGGTGTTAAGTGAGTGTGAGTTTCATTTGAGAATTATTTCTTATATTCCATTCTTCTTCTCCTCCTCCTTCTTTTCCTTCTTCTTCTACTTTCTTTTCTTCCTCCTTCTCCCTCTCCTTGTCCTCCTTCTCCATCATATACTTGGTTGTTGTTACAGTAATGAATAGAGTTTGGTTGTCCATAGATTAAGCATATCCTTAAAGAAGCTTATTTTTTCAATCTGGTAAGATGTTCTAATGCATAGCAGGCATTGATTAGGACAAATATAGATTTTCCTGTCTAGGCTATAGATATGCCTTTGAAGTCAGTGCTTTAGGATAATATGTTCTTTCAGGCAATTGAGTTATTTTGTCCTGAATTGAAGCAGAACACCTGAATGCTAGTCCCAACTCTGCCATGAGCCAGCTGTGTATCCTTGGGACACTTCGACTCTCTGTGCTTTGAGTTCCTCTTATTTAAGATGGACAGCATTCTATTTTCCCAACCCTGTAACAAAGATAGGGGGCTGCTGTGTCTCAATAGCCAAGACATTTAGGAAAGCTGGGTATCCACATGCACAAAGTGCATTTGTCTGCATTTGGGAGCCAGTAAAATGTGGAATGGGATCACACAAAGACATCTGATGCTGAACAGCTGGATTGTAGCATGATTGTGTTTGAAGCCAGCCACACCATTGTGAGTCTGTCAGAAGCATAGGGGACTTTGCCTTCCTTAGAAGCTCCCCCAAAGAGGGGTTATCCAAAGGCTTTTCCCAAAGCCTGGGTGTGGGTGGAGAGGCTTGTGGTTGGAGGAGGGTGGATCATTGTAACAGCAACCCCTAGAGCAATATGTAAGACATTACTTTCCTACAACAGGATATCATGGCATGTGTCTGAGATGGCTGCTTTGGAGCTTTTAGGTTTTCTTCTTAGGAAGCAATTTCCACAAATACCTCCATAATGAATGCTCTGGTGACTTTGCAGGGAAGGTTGCTGTTTGAAGCATTTACTAAATTTTTTTTACTAGTTTCAATTTTCTATTTCTTTTTGAACTAATTCGATTATTGAGTCTTTTCTTTTCTTTCTTTCTTTTTTTTTTTTTTCGGAGTCTCTCTCTGTTGCCAGGCTGGAGTGCAGTGGTGTGATCTTGGCTCACTGCAATCTCCGCCTCCCGGGTTCGGCTCACTGCAATCTCCGCCTCCCAGGTTCTAGCGATTCTCCTGCCTCAGCTCCCCCGCCCCCCAAGTAGCTGGGATTACAGGTGTGCACCACCACGCTGGACTAACTTTTTGTATTTTAGTAGAGACGGGGTTTCACCATGTTGGCCAGGATGGTCTCGATCTCCTGACATCGTGATCCACCTGCCTCGGCCTCCCAAAGTGCTGGGATTACAGGCGTAAGCCATTGCACCCGGCCTAGACTTTTCTTTAAAAATCATCATTTCGTTTGTTTTCAAACTAATTAGCATAGTTATGTGAAGAATAGTTTCTGAATTCACATTATTTCTACTTTCTTGTTCCTAAATTTGTATACTTGTGTTGCCTTTTAAAGTCTCTAAATGCTAATCTCCGTTGTCTGCTGCAGTTGATTTCATCTTTCTTATTCCTACTTTTCTGTCTTTGTATATCCTTACAAAGCCCCCGAATATTCCTATTTCTTACCTTCTTTGCATGTAGCTGAGGCAGAAACAGCCCTAAGTAAATTTTCACTATGTGATAAGCTCTCTACAAGGAACCACAGGAAGATGTAGAGGAAGGTATAAATTTGGCTGTTAGATTCAGAAACCTGTGATACAATGGGGAGAACTAAGTGAGTCCTCATGAAAATACAGGCAGGTCTTGAAACAAAGTGCTAAATCCTTGAGACCACTAACAGAGGGACACTCACGGATGAGGTATTCCTGACTCATGACCAAAAATAAAGTCAGCTAGTCAGGGTCAAAGGCAGCCTCGAATAGGAAGATATGGCAGAGATCTTCAGGGTCAAGGATGTGACGGCAGGTAAATAGTTCAGAGATATTTGGTGTATCAGAGTTAAGGGCTCTGTGTTTTATTGAGCCAAGGTCCAAGATATTGGTAGGAGGTCTGCAGCTAGGCTCAAAACCATGTAGCCTCTGTCATTGGATCCACTACTAGGACAATATGCAGGATGCCTATTGAACTAACAGTGCTAACCAGTGACTAGGGTCATTGGACATGGTAATCAATAGCTTTCACAGCACCAACAGATACTCCCATCCTAGCACTCATGACACTAAATTGAAATGCTCTATTTCAATGTATCTCACCTCATCAGACTGTGAGCTCCATGAAGTCATGGCCTGAGTCTTCTTCATCTTTGTCTCCCCAGTGACTGATCTATATGTAAGTGCTTTGTATTGCCAAGTGGTTAAAAGGACAGGCTTTGAAGTTAGATAGATCTGTGTTTATTTGGCTTCATTGATCTCCACCTGGAAAACTTACTTATTGTCTCTAGGTCATAGTTTTCTCAAGACTAAAATAGTAATGACAATAAATACTGACTTCTAGAGTTTCTTGTGAGGGTAAAATGAGATGACAGATTTGGAAGTACTTACCAGAGTGCCTGTCACAGAGTAAGCATTCAATTTGTTGGTAGCTCTGATTGTCATTCTGTGATCGTGGAATGAATGGATGAAGGACAAGTGGGCTGAAGAAAGGTGTTGGCCAATTTGATGAGGTCAAGACCCAGGACTGGAAAGAGGCTTAATGAGAGTGACCCTGCAGTCCTTCAAGTCGCCTTCTCTTCTCTGGGCATCTCTTGGATGATTGGGAGGCTGACACAATGGGGATAATCTTTAAGTATATCTCCTTTTGTGTAAGGCTTGCAATCATTTTGGCTGGGAAAACAGGGATTGAGTTAACCTTGGGTGGGGGTGATGTTATTAATATTAATATTTTTCTAATGTAACATATTGCTCTCTGCACCCAGCAAGCTGTTGTTAGTTTGTGAGCACCATGCCTTTGGAAAGCCATTGCTGGCAGCTTGAATGGGAAACTTAGAACAATTAGAGGCTTTGAACACTTTCAAACTAAGAGGTGGGATAAGCATGTTTTGACTCTATGGTTCCTCCAGGGGTTTCCCTGATGTGCTGGACTAATTATCAGATGTAATTAGGAAAGCCGAGAAGTGGGGAGACTGCAGGGAGCAGCATACTTTCCCAGGGACCCTCATCTCTTTGTGCAGAGAGGGGGTTGGGGAGACTGTCTGTCTGTTGTGGAGAAGCAGTAATGCTTAGGATGCTAGCAGGCATGAGGGTCCTGGGAACATGGCTCTACCAGTAGAAACTCAGGCCTATTGGGACCCATTGCTCATGATGAAGTTTTCCTCTTCTGGTTTCACAGGAAGAAATGGTATTCTGTGCCACTACCAGGTTCTCGGCCAGCTTTTAGCAAAAGTTCAATTTTTGTGTGTCCAAAGCAGTTAAGAAATGATGTCCTTCCTTTAGAACTCATTCAGATGAAGCAGCACATTTCCACTTCTGGGTCAGCTACAGTCAGACTGCAGAAGATTTTTCTCATCTTCCTTGGCCCAGTCCCTCACCCTAGAGTTGGGCCAGGAGCTTCCTGTCTTTGAGGCTCTGAGAAAAGGTGACATTTGTAGGGCCATCTGGGAGCTGAAGATGATGGCCTAGATGGGAAGCTTTTCTCCTTGTCAATGTAGTGTGAGGTTCATTGTCACAGTACCATCATATACAATCAGTGTTTCTGCTTTCTCCACAGGTAACCTGTCTCCATGATTTCTTTGGTGATGATGATGTGTTTATTGCCTGTGGTCCTGAAAAATTTCGCTATGCTCAGGA
Organism: Hylobates moloch; assembly: GCF_009828535.3. Classification (NCBI taxonomy): domain Eukaryota; kingdom Metazoa; phylum Chordata; class Mammalia; order Primates; family Hylobatidae; genus Hylobates; species Hylobates moloch. Next base: position 93,203,356 of record NW_026652282.1, on the reverse strand, counting down.
TGATTTTTCTCTGGATGAAAATGGTAAGCATAACCACTGGGTTTTATTGCTCCATGGTTCTCTCCCCTTCTATCCTTTAGGATTTCCATGGGTTTGTATGGCATGGAAAACATCCACGCATGATCCTTCAAGGGCTTATAATGTTAGTCTTTCTCCTGCATATTTGGATACATGGGTCATGACCCATGTAAGACTGAAAGACTGACTGGATGTCCCAGAGTCCCAGGCTCCAAACTCAATAAAACTCACTATCTGCCCCAATAGTGACCATGTTTCTTGAACCATATATTGTGTCACATGGGATAACAGGCACAATCAGACCACAGGAAGGAATATTTTCAGTCAGAACTTGGATATTATACATATCCTTTTTTCTCCATTCAACGTCCTCCAGCTATTTAGCTCATGATTATGGTTCCAATTTAGAGAGATTTTTCCACGGTATTCTTAGTGTCAAACCTTTTCACACCGTCAAACTTGCTGCCCCATTTGTCTGCCTTGTGATTCAGGATTACAGAGGGTTATTAATAATAAGAAGGATCTAATCGTCTTCCCATCTCTGTTTGTTTGAGTCCAAGCTCCAGGTATACATTAAAGGTTAATTGGCTCACACAGCAAAAAGGGTAGAATGTGATGCTGATGGAAAGATACATTCAGAGCATATTTCCCATTTAGGAGAAGCAAAGTATGAAAAAAAATCAAAGGGAATTTTGCTAATATAGACTTTATAAACAACTCAAGTGACAAGAACCCTCTAAGAGGTGGCATTTCTGCTGTGTTCCCTTTAGGAAGAGGCAATGACTATAGAATATCTAAACAAACCTCAGGTTATGTCCAATTTCCTATACCTTCTGTATCTTCAGCTCTGGACAGTGATCACTAAAGGTCACCAACCAAAACAAGAAGTGAAACAAACAAAAAGGGGCTTTCTGCTGAACTCAGTTTCCTAAAATATTCAATTTACTAGAAAAGCTCCTCTAATCTTTCTGTTTAATTTATATTTCAATGCACCTTTAAGTAGGAGGCAACAAGAAAGTGTTTAAAGGAAAGGAAAGACTATATCCTCTACTCTGCTGTTTGATTCCCCTTTGTGCATCACAGCACAAGGTTGGAAAAACTGTAGTAGAAAGAGCACTAAACTGGAACTCAGGAGACTTGACTTTTAGACCTTGTTTTACTAATTTCTTGTTTTGTGGCCCTAGGCAAGGGGGTTAAGATTTTTGTACTCTCATCAGCAAAATGAGAATAATAATCCTTCCAATAAATTAGCACTATTAGTGCCCAAAATGACCATAGAAGGGGATGCTGAGTGACCTGCATAGAAAGGGTATTCCAAAGGTGTCAGACTGAGGCTAGGGCAAATACAAGAACGTTTGGCAGACTCTCCCACACACCAGCAAGCTTTCTTAAGTTTTTAGTGGCAGAGTCACTGCTGGCCCATTTATTCATTAAACCCCCATAAGGGATTGCGATAACATACATGGGAAATCGAAAAGAACTCGATAAATGCAAGATTGTGGTGGTCATAGTGCTTATTTATATAAAGTGACATGATATCCACCATGTGACTATTACAATGTGTGTGGCATGTAATAGTAAGTGGTAGCTCCCTACCTTTCCTTCAAATTACTCAATGGATGTTTCATCTGTGTAGCTGTAACCTCTGAGCTGTTAATCTCTAATTCAGGGAAATTAATTAAACATTATATCAATAGGTGCTATTCTGAGACATAGCTAGCTTGTCCATAAATGATTGAGTTGACTATTTAGTTGCCTACTTGACCTGTTTATGGACTCTTGCCCTTGTTTTCATAATTCAGGGGCTTAAACACCTAGCTTAGCCCAGGTGGCTTTTGAAGGTTTCCCTAATGCCTCCCTCCCCAGAACCATGGCTCCTACTAATAATAAGGACCACATTGTAGTCCTGACCTATTTAGGTCCTTTGGCCTGTGGTGGTTATTGTGGTTTCCAGAGGCTGATAACATGCTGAGCCTGTTTTATCCTCTACTAAGCTGTCTGTGTCCTTTTGCCCCAGAATGCCGAGTCATGAAGGGAAACCCATCAGCCACAGCTGGCCCAAAGGCATCCCCAACACCTCAGAAGACTTCAGCCAAGAGCCCTGGTCCTATGCGCCGAAGCAAGTCTCCAGCTGACTCAGGTAACGACCAAGACGGTGAGTGCTCTTTTCCTAACTGTGCACGCTGACTTCATTTATGGAGTACAATACTCTCTGCATGCAGAGGAATCAGTTCCTCATGAACACCACTGTGTCTCCATGAAACCCTATTCTATCAATTCAGAGACTAAAGCAGTCAAACTTGTTTGGAGTCATGGAGGCACAGCTACAACCATTATTCCACTCAAATGGATGCAAACCAGAAGCCTGGCCCATTGTCTATGCTTGCTGTAATGCTTATTTTCATGGTTGTCATCATTTTCATCATCTTCAACATCATGTGGCAAAAAACATATTCAATGGAATTATCAAGTTAACCATAAACCTGAAATTAAAAATCAGAATCAAGGAAAAGAATATAAAAAACAACACCCCAAAGTGTCAACGTAGTTGACTCACTTGAGCTTCAAATTTGACTCTGAAGTAATTAGAAGCCAAAACAAAAAGGGAAACAAGTACACTACATATATATGCCATATATATAGGGGACAAGATAAATTGTATAAACCTCACAACTGGAAAGTAAAGCACAGACCAGGTTCTAAAAGAAAACAAACAGATTTGCCATAGAAGATTTTATTTAGTGGATAGTGAGTTATCTAAAACATGTGGTCTATTGATCACTGCCAACCCATGAACTGTTTGTTACCAGTCACTCTGTGGCAAGATTAGGAGCTTGTGCCAAATGTAAATAAACTATGCCATTAAGCAAACCACTTAGCTCAGCTGACTTTTTTTCAGAGCCTGATTTTATTGATGAAGGCAGCAGTATGTTGATTTGCATTCTGATGTGAACCCTATCTTGTCTTGGACCCACAGTTTGAGTGACACTGATCTAAGAGGCAATGTCTTCCATTATGTTATAACAAATATCAAAAATAAAAGGCTTTAGAAGTCCAAGTTCAGAAGCTTAGATTTATGCACAATTTGAGGTTCTTCACACTAAGGAAAGTGTATGGTCCAAAATACTTATACATTTGTCATCCCAAGGCTCAGAGTTTATCATGAGAATTCTTGCAGTCTGAGAGCCTTGGGAAAACAAAAGGGCCCTTCAGTTTGGGGCATCATGAGCAGCCTGATGGCTATGAAATGCTTGTGCCAAGATGAATAGCCTGTTCTGCCTGCATCACACTGCCAGGAGCATGCATATCACCAGCCATCTCTATTCTTGGGTTGAGGAAATTAAAGTATGAAAAGGCAGCCCAGGCTTTTAGTATTTCCATGTCTTTGCACTCCCTGTTCCCCCATACCTGGAATGCCATCCCTCTAACCCATCAGCCTTTTTTGCTTGAAAACTCCTATTCATCATTCAAGACCTCACATAGAGATAATCGTTCCAGTCTCTGCAATACCATAGCATGCCATTCATATCTTTGGGGTAATATTCACCATACTGTGTTGTCAAGTATGTGTTTACCTCTCTACTTCCCCAATTAAATGCTGAGCCCCTCAAAGGTAATGTGGTCGGTTCATTTTCATATCATCAGTGCAGAGCATAGTGCCTGGCCCCTAGTAGATGCTCCAGTAATATTTGTGAATAAATAGATGCACAACAGTACCTATTTTACCCAACATGGTGCTAGAGACCAATCAGGCATTTAGATAATGTTTGCTGAAGAAATAAACAATACATGTGCCTTGATGCTATCTTGTTCAAAAGTACAGAAGAGCACATAAATCTATATCTAAGCAAATTTATATTGCTGAAACTACAAAGACCTGGGTTTTAACACTTGGGATGAGAATAAAATTGGACAGTTTTTAAGCAGAGACTTGCAAAAAATACACTTTAAAACACTTGGTCAAGATTAATAAAGTCTGGCAATAATTGCTTAGCTAATCATTTCTCAGAAACAGCGGTAGCTATTTCTGGGATTTCTAACCTGTATTATTTGTATCTTGCTGTGAAACAAATTCATTACCCCAAAACTTAGTGGCTTAAGAAAAAGGCATTTTTTTTTTTATCTCACAGTTTTAGTGGGCAAGAAATTCTAGAGTGTTTTGTCTAGGTGGTTCTGGCTCAGAGTCTGTCATGTGGATATCATTAAAATATTAGTAGGGGCTACAGTCATCTGAAGGCTCAACTGGGGCTGTAGGATCCACTTACAATATGGCTGTTGGCAAGATCTCCTACCTTAGTTTGTGATCCAAGAGAATGAATAAAGAACAAGATGTACTGCCTTTTGTGATCTAGTCTCCATAGCCAACACTGTCACTTCTCCTTTATTATATTCATTGGAACAGTCACTAAGTCCAACCTACATTCAAAGAGAGAGGAACCAGACTCTATTTATTAAAGGAAAGAGTGTTGAAGAATTTGTAGATCTGTTTTTAAACCACCATAAAACTCATCAGTTAGAAATTCTCAGGTGGTACCAGCTTGAAGTAAATAGATCCTCTTTGCAGACTGCATCCAATTGGTTACCCAGCACACATGAACACAACTACCTATAACTACACAGTTTAAATATATGTCAAATCACTGATCTCCAGAATGCCTCCTACAGAATTTCCCTTCTACAAAGTATGCACCTCACTGACTCTAAGATATCAGAGATATAACATGAATATATTAGAACTCAATGAATATTTTTCAAATTGAAGGGAGTTACAATATTATAATAGATCCCAACCCAGGCTTTGGCAGGCAAGATCTGCTCTTGCTTTTTCATAACTCCTTCACTAAAAAAAAAAAAAAAAGAAAAGAAAAAAAGAAATGAGGATTTATTCCAACCTACACGATAAACAGAGTAACCAATTTGGGTGTATGAGGGGAATTTGCTTGGCAGATAGCAGAATTACAAATAACCTCTGTTTCCTACCACCAATCTAACATGGTGTTCTCAGTTTAAAGAATTGGAATATTCATTTATATTCTGATGTTCATGAACATAAATGAAGTCAAACCCTAGTCTAGACAATCTTTATGGCAATTGCCAGAATGTTTGGGCTCATCTCAGATAATGTGTCTATAGCCTCCTCATGATTCCAACCCTGAAGGGTTATAACATAACCAAGCCCATTTCATGGGAGTTTGTTTAGAGCCCAGTCCAAGCCATCCATTCAGTGAACATTCTGTAAGGGCAAAGCTGATCTCAGGCAAAACAGTACCTTAGCTAAAGTTTGGATTTGCTATACCCATTTTCCCCTCTCCACTTCCACCTCACTCAGGACCATTCCAAGCTGGGACGAGGAGATTGGTAAGATATGAAAGAGGAGAGGCAGATGACTCTCTAAGAAGTCCCAGCTACGCCACTTCCTAGCTTTGTGATTTGTGCAAGATTTTTGCCTTTTCTGAGTTTTGATATCATCGTTAGATAATTCAGAATTTGAATCTCTATAGATAAGGATAATTTTCCATTGTTATCAGTTATTTACAATTTACAGAGTTGTAAAATAGCTCCCACAGAAACAAAAGCAGATAACCAGAATGATAAGCTATAGACAGTGCATACTTTTCAGTTGGCATAAATTTCTCCTTACAGACATTTGAGATTTAAAAAGGAACAATTGTTTCATAAAATGTCAAGATTTTTTTAGCTGTTAGCCAGGGACATATACAGGTTAAAATAAACTTAACCAAATGATAATAGGTTAGGTGGGGCAAACAGGCTTTGTTCATTTCTAGGACATGATAGTAGCACCCTGTTTCCATCCTGTGTTAGTCAGTCTTGGATATGGAACTTGTGAATGGATTTATAAAACTTCTTTCAACCCGAGTAACAAAAGACTCTTAGAATCCAAGTCTATGGAAGACAGACCAATGGAAGATTGTCTTCCTTTGAAGACAAAAGAAAGACCAAAAGTTTTCCTCTTTAGCAGGAATTCTAACCAAATGAAACATTGGCTGGGTTCAGGTTCAGTTTAAGGGATGTTTTGATGTTCTACTTCATTGGAAAATATACAGGTTTGATTCTGGTTTGAACAAGTTTGCTAGATATCTATATCTATATCTATATGGTCAAATTCATGGTTCAGTTAATATCTAGGTTCATTCTGACTTGAGGTTTAGTAAATTGATGCTATTTGGTCTGTAATTTGTGCTATAATTTGATTCTTTATTCCTTAGTCTTTAGACCGTAAGTTGTCCCCTTTCCTGTTCTGCCCCATGAACAAATCAAATCCTTCTACTTTATTTCCTTCAAGTTCAATCCTCACTTCTGCCAATATTGAGTTTGCCCCAAATGGAATGTCTGTTGCTAAGCCCTAAACTCAAGTTAAGTAAGGATTTGGTTGTCTATATAATATTTCTGTAAGGAGCTCATTTTCACCGGGAAGAACTGATGGACTCTTAGAATCTAAGTCATATTAGCTATGTCTGTCTTTAAATCAGGCCATGGAACTGTGGTAAAAAGATAAAATCTGAGCCCAGGAGGCTCCTATGGGATATTTGAAAAAAGCTTATGCAGTGCCACACTTTGATTAACCCCGGACTTGCCATTTTGATGAGCAAAGGTAAGCCTGGCTTCAGAACTAAAGAAAGACATGTCTCTCTCTGTTTCCATTTCAGCCATTAATGTGTTAATTTTCCCTTTATGTAACTTTGTCCCCAGTTGAATTGAATTGAATTAAAAGGACAAAATAGCTAGTTGCTGGGAAGGAATCTTTCTCTTTCTTTCTTTTTTTTAAGGAGCCCCTGAAGGAAGCTAATTACCCACCCTGGTAGGCTGAGAGAATTGTAATGTGATAATTAGTTTGCTATTCTTCAACAGTAAGTCATTGTTGTAGCAATCCAATGTTCTCCATTCCCCTTCCCCCAACTCATGTGCACCTATTTCTGAAAGTCCGATCTTTTCCGTTCCCAAATTCATAAGAAAGAAAGCCTTCCCTAACAAAATATACAGCCTTTAGAAGGGGAGGTCAAGGGACACAAAACAGCAGAGTTCATGAAAGACCTGTATCCTAGGGTCCTTCTTTTCTGAAACTAGTAGGCTGCTTCGGGTTGCCTAAGACAGAGGGACTTGGCCATTCTGACCTTCCTGAAAGTGACTGTCTAGACCAGCGCTGCTCAACAGAAATAGAATGTGAGCCATAAATGTAAATCGTGTATGTGATTTTACATTTTCTAGTAGCCACATCTTAAAAAGTTAAAAAACGGGCAAAATTAATTTTGACATATTTCATTTAATGATACGTTCAAGATATTATCATTTTAACATATAATTAATGTAATAAATTACACATTCTTTGAAATTGAATTGTATTTTACACTTAAAACGTATCTCAGTTCTGACTAGCCACACTTCAAATGTTCAACAGCCATGTGACTATTGGCTGTTGTCTTGTGCTGTGTTAAACAGCACAAGAATACCTTTCTTCTCTAGCTAAGAGAGATTCATGATAACAATCTTTTTACGTGAATTAGATGCTATGCACTTTGCAAAATATTTCCAAATCTGTTACCTCAGTTGTTACTCATAATTGCACTATGAATGAAGTTGGAAATTGATAATTATCTTTTTTTACATTGGGGAACTAAGATACAAAGTCTAGGATCTTGGGATCTTCCCAATGTCACACATTACTTAGCACCCAAGAGCCAGAACCTCGCTCTCCTGACTTCCCAGCAAGCATTATTCGCAGTGTCCCACTGACACACAGTAGTATGTGGGATGTCTTGTCTGGTGAATGCAAAGGTCTACGTTGGATGGTCCTTGCTTCTTGGCTTCCTTTCCCGTTCTCCCATCTCCAGGCTCTAGGGAGGTGGAAAGGCAAGGGGTGGGTTGGTGTCTGCGTCATTTCCTTTGTGCTGCTTTGAGCAAAGTCCCACAAGTAATTAGGTGCCTTTCAGTGCTAACTGAAACAAGACAGCTTAGACATTCCTTCAGCTCCCCTAGCTCCCCTACTGGCAACTCCAAAGGGAAGTGGCATCCTTGACAGAGCTGTGGGAAGAGAAAAACTTCCCTGGTTCCTCCTCCAATCTGATTCTTTCTAAAACCTGCTTAGAAAATGATTGGAGCAAGCAGTATAGTGGGTGCCAGTGAGCACCCCATAGTGCATGGTATATGGTGATATTTCCCTACAACATGAGTCTTATCAGCCAGTCTTGGCTTGGGACTTGTGTTTACATACAACTGAATGTGCAAAGTACCCCTGTAAAGTACTTAGTAGTGCTAGGTGCTATGAAGAAAAGGGATGTTAAGATGAATTCCCTGCCACTAAGAAATTTATGATTTATTTGGGTAACCAGTATACATGTAAATTTTAAAAATATATTTACAAATACTTATATAGCTCCTATTATGTGTCAGGCAACTGTTCTAATCGCTTTATATGTATTAACTAATTTAATCTTTACAACAACCTTGTGAGGCAATTACTATTATCCCCATTTTGCAGATGAAGAAACTGAGGCATACGAAAGTTTAGTGACCTGCCCATCACACAGCTAGTAAGGTGATAGAACTGGGATTTAAACTCAAGCAATCTGACTCCACAGTCCACAATTTTAACCACTGAACCATTAATGCCATGTTAATGGTAATAACTTATTTAAATGCAAAATGCACATTAGATACTGGTAGTAAGTATTATTGGAACTATTGGAGTTCATGGGAGAGAACTCATTAGGGACTAAGGTGCTAAGGGAGGAATTCCTGGGAGAACTGGAACTTGAAGAAGGGTTATATATAAATTGATAAGGAGACGAATACTTCTGGCTGGCGGGGAAGCATGAACAAAGGGGCGGAGGTGGTGATGAATATGGCTTATCAAAGGAGGCTCTTAAATCTACCTCTCCAGCCTCGATCTTCCTTCTGGATGTCAGACCCATAATGCCTACTAAACAATCCTGTGTATAGGGCTTACATGTGACAAATACAAGCTATCTAAAAATCAAAAGCATTTCCACCTCCCGTCTCTTTGTCTGACAATAGAATTATCATCCTTCCTGGGTTCAACACCCTGGTGCTATTTTTGACTTCCCACTCATTAATCCTGCATACCCACTGTGTGCTGTTGTTATCATTGTTGGACATGTGAACCATCTCCATGTGACTTATGCAGTAGTCCTTTCCTTTCTCTTATGACCTGATGTCTCAATTATTTCACAGACTCCTTAGCAATATTTCTACTTCAAATCTCTGTCCACTTATCCATGTGGTGTGGTGCCACCACATTTCTCATCCTAAAACACCATTTTCATTGTGCTACTTCCCTGCTCCAAAACTTTCAGTGGCTCCACACTGTTCATTGACCAACACACCTTCCCCTGCCATAATAATGCTGAGAGAGTAAAAAGAGAGCACAGGATAGGGCCAATCATTTTGCTTTGGGGAGCACAGCAGTAAAATGCAAAAACAAAAACAAACAGAAATAACAGGCTTCACCTAAGGAAAGCTTCAATTATCTGATACTTGACCAACTAGCCAAAGAATTAGCCCTCAGCCTACATAGAGTGATATCTCATCTCTTGTGGACTAGGATTTCCTAATGCAGTGCCTATAAATTGAATACTTACTCAGTGCTAGTAGTGGTGGTAGTAATATTGATAGAAAATACAATTTATTGAACTCTTTTCTATGTGGCAGGCACTTAACTAAGCACTTTATGTATAGTCTGCCATGTAATCCTCAAAACAGCAACAATTGAGATAATTATTATTCAAATATTACAGATGGGGAAACTGAGACTCAGAGAGGTTAGGTTAGCCCCAGGATCACAAATCTAGGAAATGGCTAAGCCAGGATTTAAAACTTTGACTGATTCCAAAGCCTGTGGTTCTTTTCACAAATTAAGAACAGTGCCGTTTATCCTAGTCCCTGCACCAGGAAAACCAGCAGTCAGCGTTGACAACAGGCTAGCTCCACCAGAAACATGTTCTGTTTCTCAGTAGGAAATAAATGTTGACAGCATTGTCAACCCTGAGAAAACAATTCTGGCACTTCCATCAACCCCCCTACAGATGTCCTCTTTTTGAGGGAAACTCATCTGTGTCAAAATATTGCAGGATTGGGTATATACATTTGTTTTGTAACAAGGAAGACTCTTACTTCTCCCCCTTATTTAAAGGATTCATAACTTCATGCTGTCCAAGATTCTGTAGGAAATATATTTAAAATTCAAATTCCATCTTCTGAAGTTAGTGTCTCACAACCTAAAATTGAATTTGGCTTGAGAGCAAACCCTATGATCAAATCATTGAAGAACTATTCCCAGGCTCTCAGTTCTTGCTTCCCTAATGGATGGGTCTAGGGAGAGGGACAAAAGCTTTTCCATTGAGCAGAAACAATTAGCCAAAGCAATCCACACACCCTGCCCAAGGGCTCTTTGGAATGTATGCGTGAAAACCACAGGGTCTGTCTCTTCGCCTTGTTCTGAAGTAAGTTGAAATCACCTTAGATCCACTTGGATGGCCTTCCAGGAAAACTCCCTGTATTTGTAAGGGGGAAAACAAGTTATCTTTGGACTGGAATGAATAAAAGCTTAGAGCATCTCAGTATGAGAAAAATGAGGAAGTGGCAGAATTGTGTGTTGAGATCTCCCTCTGCAACGCATTAGGGAGTTACAGAACACAAGACAGAAAATGAATCACTAAAAGTTCACAGTGGGAGGTATGTGATGTGCTAACTTAAAAGAAATTTTGAAATAGAATCTGTGAGCAAGTCCAGAAGCCACCATCCAGTGAGAAGGGGCAGAGTTTATACCATTTACGCAAGTCATACCCTCTCTGAGCCCCTATATCCTTGTTAATTAAAAGGAGACTGGTAATACCTGGCCACCATCTCTTAGAGCTATCAGGAGAATAATGTGAGTTCATGTATGGTAAAATGCTCTAAAAATAACTGCAGAAAAACAGCTGAAATTATAAAAAGGGCTCTGAAATTATTATCATAGCTCTTTTGATAAACTGGGGTTGTTTTCAATGAACAATATTTCAAAATGACATCAAATAAAAACCACGAGGCTTGATTTTGAGTTGGGCTCAAATGTTGGGCTTAGGATGGGAGGGAAAGCCAGGGCTAAGTGAATGAGCAGTAACTTAGTTTGGTCTGTGGTCAAAGGTTGGGAGAAAAGTAGATGCCAAGCTGTCCCTTTATTTTCTGTACCATTCTGATCATGCAAACTTGAGCCCAGAAAGTATAATGACTCATGTAACTTGCAGCCCAGGCAGCTCTATAATTGCTACACCTGGGGCCTCTTATGCCCAACTTGTACTCAGTTGCCTCCTAGTTTCCAGGAATCGGTCCAGCCTCCAGACAAGGGTATCCGCAGTTTGGGAGTTTAGCATCCACTCTTCCTGGCTGATGACCCCACTCTGTCCTTAGCCACTCACACCAAAATCTGAACTCTCTCATTGTTCTTTGGGAACTTACCTCTCCCTACCCCATCCACACACATACCCCTTATTCCTCATCCCCCAGGAACCCATTTTCCCCCATATATTTAAATCTCCGTAAATCTAGATAAGTCAGCCTAGTTTCCTTACCAACCATCCTGTTTGGGCTTGTCCTGTTCCATTCTGACAGGAAAGGCAGACAGAGCCAAGGAGCTAAAGATGAGTACAAAGGCAAGAACAGGCATAATCATTCAGAGGAGCCAGTGAACCAAGACTGCAGGACCAAGCTTGGCAATTGTGCTGCGTAGCTGAAGGGCACCAACTGAGAGGGTTGACAGACAGGGCATAGATACTATCTTCCCAGAGAACTCTGTAACATGAGGGTAGTTACATGTCATGCTAATGCTCTGTCTGCTATTGTTTCGTGACACCGTGTATGATACCCAGCTGGTTCGGTGAATGAAAGAAAGCTCTTGCTAACCACTTTCTAAATCTAAACCAGACAAACACGATAGAAGCCCTGAAGATGGGTGTCAGCTCTGGTGTCTATCTTCTTTTCATTACTTTCTCTTTTCTCGGCCACAACTTTCACCCTCCTCCCTAGCCTCCATCAGAAAATTGTCACAGGAAGGAATTTCAGAAGCAATTATTATTATTATTTTTTAAAGAGCCTATGTTAGCAAAACCAAAAAAACCATATAGGCTTTGGAATCAGAGACTTACATTCAAATCCTGTATTTGCTACCCCTAGCTGGAACACGTGTGTGCATGTGTGTGTGAGAGAGAGAGAGAGAGAAAGAGAGAAAGAGAGAGAAAGAAGAGCACCTGACCCATCATAGACACTCAATAAAGAGTAATTTTTATCCTATTTTTGTTGATAAGATTGAAAAGGTGGCCTAGGAGATAGAAAAGTTTTTGATGCCCCTTGTTGCCAAGGGGAAAAATGGACTATAAAAGAGTTGAAAGAGATGAGAGAATTTGGACCATGTATAAATAAAAGGTCAGAACAGTGAGACAATGCTGTGGTTCTGAGAAGGGAAATGAGAAAGAGAGACAAGTTAAAGAAAGAGAAGATCCACCAAGGCATTTCCTAATTGCCGCTTAGAAATGGAAGCTCAGAGAAAAGAGCTAAGGATGGTCAGCAAAGAAGAATAAAGGAAAATGACGGATATCAAACAGTGGTGCCATTTCCAGCCACTCTTAAAATGAAATGTGGATCTACATGGATTTACCAATCCAAGCACACAAAGTTCATCAGACCCTATTTGTATTATTTCCTGCTGTTTCTTTTACTTGACATTTATGTGAATTGGCTCTAGAATCCATGTCAAATGGCACCTTTCCAGATTTTTTTTCCCACAGAATCCATAGACAAAGTGTGCATTTGAATACATTTTATCTAGTCTGTAAATGTAGGGCCTCCTTCAGCTTGTAATAAATCTACATTTAACTGTGCAAGTCTACATTACTTAATTTCTGTATGTCCACTTTTGGATTTCATTCTATCAGGGAACTCTGGGAACGTCTGACAAAGTGTCTGCATTTTTACAACAATGCAGTGAATGGTAGTTAAATTATTAAAAGCTGATTTCCAAAATGCTTGTTGAATGTTGATGACAAAATTAAGTCCTTTATTTACAGACAGCTTAAGATTAATTCTTAATTTTAAAAGGGAGAGGAATGGGTGGAGGGGAATTGGGAACATATATAAACGTACACATATGCAGAGAATGTATAGAGAGGCATATATGGAATATGTACTTATGTACTGCCCCTAAAGTTACTGAGTGAAAATGTTTCAGAGGATACTGACAAAAGACCTAGAAGTTGCTGAAGAGCCTATGCATTCAGCTCTGTAGCCAATAAATAGAAACTGATTCACGTGGAGACATGCTTGTGCTTAACAATTTTCCACACTTTGGCAAGGCCACTGGACTCATTTTCAGCTAGATAAGTGTGTACGTAAAAAAGACAGTTCTAATATTGAGGGTATAGTAGCCATCCCTTTATAGCTTGGCTAACAAATACTGGGACACTAGAATCTGTAAAGTATATAGCAATAACGTAAAACAAAACGCCAGAGGAGAACTTACCGGGGTTGCCCACTACTCAGACTTCATGGCCAAGGTCACAGCTCTTTTGGAAGAGTTCTATTGTGTCAGCTCATATAGGTCTCCAAGATTGCCTCTTACCTTGAGTGCTACAGGTCAGGTCCTGCTGGGGAAGCCCTCAGGCACTGTAGGTGGTCCATTAACTGTTTCAACTCCTAACTCCTTCATTTCCTACAAAGAGTAATTGACTGCTTTGCCCCATTGCGACTCCACAGACTCTTGCCTTTTCCAAAGTACATTTGTTATTCACAAAAAAGCCTAGTGCCTTGACAAAGTCTAGTGCCCACATTCTTGGTGCTGTTTGGCACAGGTCATGTTCTTTGGGTGGTTGTATGTATGTATGTTCTTTGGGTGATTGTATGGTATGTAAACACAACACTCTATGCTTATCTGGCCTCTAGGTCCCTATCTACCATGGTGTTCATTCTCTCCCTCCCCTGTGGCCTTAGTGAACCATCATCATCCCTCACCTGGATTAGTGCAATGTCTTCTAACTAACCTCTTTGCTTCTACCCTACCCCTTCCCACTCTACCCTCAGTGTTAACCAACCACAGCAGCTGGAGCTTTAAAATGCAGATTTGATCATATCACTTTCAGCTTAAAATTCTTCTGTGACTCTCCTTCAGAAACCAAATGCAAACTTCTTAATAGGCTACACAAAAAGGCCCCCAGGGGCTGACCCTTATCCTCTGTCTCCAGCCTCATCTCCTGAAACTCCCTGCTGGCACCCTGTGCTTGAGCCATTATGAGTTACTTGCACTTCTGTAAACATAATGTATTCTCTCACACATTCATGTCTTTGTCCCTGCTGGTGCATTTTTTTTTTAAACTTTTATTTTAGGTTCAGGGATACATGTGCACGTTTGTTATATAGGTACACTGCATGTCATGGGAGTTTGGTGTACAGATTATTTTGTTAACCAGGTAATAAGCATAGTACCTGATAGGTAGCTTTTCTGATCCTCTCCCTCCTTCCACCCTCCACCCTCAATTAGGCCCCATTGACTGTTGTTCACCTCTTTGTGTCCATGTGTTCTCATCATTTAGCTCCCACTTATAAGTGAGAAATTAGATATTTGGTTTTCTGTTCCTGTGTTAGTTTGCTAAGGATAATGGACTCCAGCTTCATCCATGGTAGTGCAAAGTACATAATCTTGTTTCTTTTTCATGGCTGCATAGTTGTCTATGGTGTATATGCACCACATTTTCATTATCCAGTCTATCATTGATGGGAATTTAGGTTGATTCCATGTCTTTGCTATTTGAATAGTGCTACAATGATTATACACATGCATGTGTTGTTATGGTAGAATGATTTATATTCCTTGGGGTATATACCCAATAATGAGATAGCTGGGTGAAATTGCAATTCAGCTTTTTAAAAAATTATTATTATACTTTAAGTTTTAGGGTACACTGAGGTAATTCAGTTTTAAGTTCTTTGAGGAATCACCACACTGCTTTTCACAATGGTTGAAGTAATTTACACTCCCACTAGCAGTGCATAAGCATTCCCTTTTCTCTACAACCTTGCCAGCATGTCATTTTTTTACTTTTTTTTTTTTTTTTTTTTTTTTGAGGCCGAGTCTCACTCTGTCACCCAGGCTGGAGTGTAGTGGCATGATCTCAGCTCACTGCAACCTCCGCCTCTCTGGTTCAAGTGATTCCCCTGCCTCAGCCTCCTGAGTAGCTGGGATTACAGGCGCACGCCACCACACCCAGCTAATTTTTGTATTTTTATTAGACACAGGGTTTCACCATGTTGGCTAGGACGGTCTCGAACTCCTGACCTTGTGTCAGCCTGCCTCAGCCTCCCAAAGTGCTGGGATTACAGGCATGAGCCACCGTGCCTGGCCAACATTTTATTAATAGCCGTTCTGACTGGTATGAGATGGTATCTCATTGTGGTTTTGATTTGCATTTCTCTAATAATTAGTGATGTAAGGCATGTTTTCATATGCTTGTTGGCCACATGAATGTCTTCTTTTAAGAAGTGCCCACTTTTTAATGGGGTTGTTTGTTTATTTCTTGTAAATTTGCTTAAGTTCCTTATAGATGATGGATATTAGACCTTTGTCAGATGCATAGTTTGCAAGTATTTTCTACCATTCTGTAGGTTGTCTGCTCACTCTGTTGATAGTTTCTTTCACTGTGCAGAAGCTCTTTAGTTTAATTAGATCCTATTTGTCAATTTTTGCTTTTTTTTTTGCAATTGCTTTTGATGTCTTCATTATTAAATCTTTGCCAAGTCCTATGTGCTGAATGGTATTGCCTAGGTTATCTTCCAGGGTTTTTCATTTAAGTCTTTGATCCACCTTGAGTTAATTTTTGTATATGGTGTAAAGAAAGGGCCCAGATCCAACCTTCTGCATATTGCTAGCCAGTTATCCTAGCACCATTTATTAAATAGGGAGTCCTTTCCCTATTGCTTATTTTTGTCAGCTTTGTCAAAGATCAGATGGTTGTAGGTTTGTGGCCTTATTTCTGGGCTCTCTGTTATGTGCCATTGGTCTATGTGTCTGTTTTTGTACCAGTACTATGCTGTTTTGGTTACTGTAGCCCTGTGGTATAGTTTAAAGTCAGGTAATGTGATGCCTCCAGCTTTCTTCTTTTTGCTTATCCTTGCCTTGGCTATTTGGGCTATTTTTTTGGTTCCATATGAATTTTAAAATAGTTTTCCCTAGTTCTGTGAAGAATGTCATTGGTAGTTTGATAGGAATAGCATTTAATCTGTACATTGTTTTGGGCAGTATGGCCATTTTAATGATATTGATTCTTACTATCCATGAGCATAGAATGTTTTTCCATTTGTTTATGTCTTCTCTGATTTCTTTGAGAAGTGTTTTGTATTCTCTTTGTGGAGATCTCTCACCTCCCTGGTTAGCTGTATTCCTAGGTATTTTATTCTTTCTCTAACAAGTATGAATGGGATTGCATTCCTGATTTGGCTCTCAGCTTGGCTGTTGTTGGTGTCTAGGAAGGCTAGTGATGTTTGTGCATTGATTTTGTATCCTGAGACTTTGCTGACATTGTTTATCAGATCAAGGAGTTTTGGGGCAGATACTATGGGGTTTTCTAGATATAGAATCATGTCACGTACAGAGAGATAGTTTGACTTCCTCTCGTCCTATGTGGATGTCTTTTATTTATTTGTCTTGACTGATTGCTCTGGCCAGAATTTCCAATACTATATTGAATAAGAGTGGTGAGAGAGGGGCCAGGCGAAGTGGCTCACACCTGTAATTGTAGCACTTTGGGAGGCTGAGGCAGGAGGATCACGAGGTCAAGAGATCGAGATTATCCTGGCCAATATGGTGAAACCCCATCTCTACTAAAAATACAAAAATTAGCCAGGCATGGTGGCGCATGCCTGTAGTTCCAGCTACTTGGGAGGCTGAGGCAGGAGAATCACTTGAACCTGAGAGGTGGAGGTTGCAGTGAGCTGAGATTGCGCCACTGCACTCCAGCCTGGTGACAGAGCAAGACTCCGTCTCAAAAAGCAGAAACAACAACAACAAAGTGAGTGGTGAGAGAGGATATCCTTGTCTTGTGCTGGTTTTCAAGGGGAATGCTTCCAGCTTTTGCCCATTCAGTATGATGTTAACTATAGGTTTGTTGTAGATGACTCTTAACATTTTGAAGCATGTTCCTTCAATGCCTAGATTATTGTGGGTTGTTAACATGAAAGGATGTTGGCAATTCTAATGCCTAGAATAACCTTCCTATCCTCTCTGCCTATGTGTTGTTATGGTAGAATGATTCTATCCCTGATTCTTCTTTTTTTAAGGGCTTTATTGAGATACAATTTATATAACATATAATTTACTAATTTAACATATGCAACTCAGTGGGTTTTAGTTTGACCACAGAGTTGTACAACTATCATCACTATTTAATGTCAGAATCTTTGCCTTCCCCAAAGAAAACTTGTACCCGTTAGCAGACTTTCAAACTCCTGCCCTTCCTCCAACCCCTGGAAACCATTAATCTACTTTCTGTCTCTATTGGTTTGCCTATTTCAGATTCATCTTTCAAGATTTCTCAGGTGTTGCCTCCTCTTGTTTGTCTTCCAGGCCCCAGATTTCAAAGTCTGTTCTCTGAATTCCAATAATGCCCTATGCAAGGCTATGTCTTAGCGTTTATTTCACTGAATTCTTGCCTGCCTCCCCCAGGAAGTAACTTACTCCTCTCTGAAACCTCGATGTCTAACACTTTGCTTGGCTCATAGGTAGTGCTCCATAGCTACTGGCTAAATGAAAGAATGACAGGGAGGAGGGCTTCTCAACGAGTGGGTGAGAGATGAGTGAGGATATAAGCCAGACAGTGAATGCTTAAGTGTCCATTTTTCAGCTCACTTGCACTTGTATAAACTTACCAACCACTACACTGATGTCTCTTCCATCTCTACAGTTGATGTGCATGTTCCAGAACCTAGGGAAACATTTCCATAAGTGGTGCAGAAGGAATGTATCCTCAGGAAATAGTCATGATACAGCAGTTTAAGCTTTACCTATGGGACTGACAGGAACACTATCAGGCCATCTTTCTGCTTAATGTTTTCAATTTTCTATTTATTCTCTCTGTCTCCCTCCCCCCCACTCTTTCTCCCTCCCCCCCACTCTTTCTCCCTCCCCCTGTCTTCCTCTCCCCCTCTCTCTTCCTCTCCCCCACTCTCCACACACCCTCAAGATATTTGCCTTTGTTTTTAAAGCACATTTTAGAATATCTCTGTTTAACAATGTAGGTCTTAAGATTAAAAAAAAAATACTTTAGTATGAAGTGTCTGAACAAGAATCCACTTTGAAAGCTGTTTAATTGTTCCATTTTAATATTCCACTTTTCTTTCTTCATGATTGGATATTAAAAAGCTCATTAGCAAGGGAATATAAAACAATTTAACAACACAATAGAATATAAAGATGTTTAAAAAGAAACTCTGATTTTCAGCATTTTCTTGGCTAGAGCCAAATGAGGGTGAACGCTGACTCTGGCTACCATTTTGGATCTTTATGTGTCTCTATGCCTTTCCTCCTGTTTCAACTTCCTCCTTCTCTTTTAATATCTTATCATCTTCCTTGTCTCTTTTCTCCTCCATTCCCGATCTCTTTGTCATTCTCTTTTTTTTGATTTTCTCCTCTGCCCATTCTGCTGCTTGAGCCTTCTTTTAATGTTTCACCTTCTGTTTCTCCTCCACTTTCTCTTTCATTCTTCCTGACTAGCCTATTTTCTTTTCCTTTCCTCCTGTTCTTTTCACACATGCAGAATGAGGTAGGAAAGGCACAATGGTGCGGCATGAGCAGGAAAAGAGAGGGGGAGAGACTAACAATGGGGCTGTCTTTCACCTACCCCGTCATCTGCCACCAAAGGAAATGTGCACTGGTCCAAATTGCCCATATTTCTTCCCCTTTAAGGTAAGGCACATAACCTCTCTGTGCCTCACTTTTGTCCTCTATAAAATTAAAGCAAAATAATGCCTTCCCAGACTACCTCCCAGAGATGTTAGGGGCAAACCTGGGAATGAATATGAAAAATGTTTGAAAAGAAACAGACTCCTGTGATTGGGAAGCACTGAGGAGGAAAGGGTGGGAGGATGATGGCCTTGCACTGCATAGGGATCCAATTAACTGAGGATTGCAGTTCTTGCCCTTTTGAGGAATGTGTTTTTTTCACCTTTGTTCTACTCACCAAATCACTTGGTTGTCTGTGTACCTTGTTTGAATGTTCTTAGTGTCTTCAGAGGGGAAGGATAACTTGCTCCTTTGTATGCTGTTGATTTTTATCCCTTCCTTTTCTCTTGCCTTGGGCTAGCAAACGGAACCTCCAGCAGCCAGCTCTCTACCCCCAAGTCTAAGCAGTCTCCCATCTCTACGCCCACCAGTCCTGGCAGCCTCCGGAAGCACAAGGTATTATGTCTCTTATACCTTACTAAACCTCTTTGCACTCAGAGTTTCCTGAATGGCTCGGTGAAGGTTTTCTCTTCCATTCTAACTCAACAGCACATTAAGGCCAAAAATTTTCTTCATCTGGCTCCATTAGCTTGAAGTTCTGCGAATCCAAGCAGGGAGCAAGCTTCTAGTCACTTTTATTTATTCCTCCAATTCCTGACTTATTTCCTGCTACATTCTAGCACTTCTTCCAAAGGGTTTCCAAAAGGTCTCCAAAGCTAATGAGGTAACCAAACCATGCTTTGGGACATGGGTTGAACACTTGTCTCCAGTTCAGAGACATAGCAAAGGGGGTGTTCAGGGCATTTTATGTCACCAGGCACCAGTTAGTGGAAATAACAAAGACAGCAGTCCCAAAAAGTTACACTGAGTTACTTACTCCATTTAGATTTACTGGACATCAACAAATGAATAGCTCCTACTTTCGCTGTGTACTCTTCATTACCAGGCAGATTCTGGTGCAGTATAGGAAGAGAGCACATATACACATTGTATTGGCCTTGGCCACCATGTATACCCCTTAAACTATTCCAAATAAATATATCATTAAATAACAAAAGCACATAAATTCCCTAGCCCCACTATCCAAACAGATTCTCACGCAGAAATCTCTGTGTAGAAAATATGGAGTGGTCACTGCCTTGAATCTCTTATACCTAAGGCAGTGTTGATGTGGCTTCTTCTCTGATTACCGTACTGTGGGGCAACTTCGTCTAGCCTTCTCTAATCTTTTTCCTGCTCACAAGACTTGGTGTGAGATGGTAAAAGGCAAAAAGCCAGCAATATGACTAACTGCATCACAGAATCAGAGATGGTCAGAGCTGGAAGACACCTTAGATGGAGATAAATTAGTTTTATTTGATTCTCTAAATAATCTTATGAGGTTTGACATTTTACAGATGAGGAAATTGAGAGCCAAAATGTTAAGTTATTTACTAGGGTAACATATCTAGCTATAAGAGTGGTACCCAAGTCACCACCAGTGGTGTGCTGGAGCCAGCTCACACTAGGTGGTGAGAGCTGATTGTGTACATTGCTTCTCAACTCTGTATTGAGTGACATCACGTTTGTAACTTGAATTTGGCCATGGTGGGAATATTTACACCATGGACATTAACAAATACTATAAGTCAAGGTTGTTTTTTTCTCACAGTCAGTTGCTAAACATTTAACAGCACACCACTGCCAGACATCCATTTTCATTTTATTTTTTCTATGTCAGTCTTTTAATTTCCTGGCTAATCTGGCCACTGCCTGCCCCATAATTTCTAATGTCTGTTCCATTGCTTTAATGGCCCCTTTAACTTCTGCTATTGAACCTTCCAGAACTTTCTGATTGTCCTGTTGAGCTATTTCATTTCACCAAAGAAGTATTTGCTGAACTCTGTGTAACCAGTGTTACCTAGAGATTATGAGACGGATGAAAATTATTTTTACAGTTGGCTTTTAGTTGTTCTTTGCTGAGCAGCAAAGCTTGTAAATATGGACATGCCAAGATAGGAACAGTCTACTTCTGTTGTTCCACTGTCCACACAGCACCTCCTATATGCCTTTCTGCCCTTACCTTCCTTTTGGGAAGCACGATTTACCCTAGCACCTTCCTTCAGTACCTTCCCTAAAGTGTGAAGGCAGCTTCGACATTTGTTCTGCACACTCAAGTTACTCAGTTTTTCAACTGACATGTTCAGGTCATTTACGCTGAGGACCCATCATCCATAAGCCCACCAAGGTGAGTTGTTTGCATCGTTAAACTATTTTTCCTGGTTGGGCTTGCAGACACTTATAGCTTGTTTGTTTATTGACTCAATTCTAACCATTGAAGGACTAGAACAAGCTCACAGGTGGCAGCATTGTCATAGCTACACTGTTTTCTTAACTGTGGAATTTTCAGTGTTTCATTTTATTTTTAAAATTACTCTTTTTAAAGACAGTTAAGCAAGCAAATGTTAAGTAATACATTATATCATTTTCTAGAGCAAGCTTTTAAATAAAGTAAACATTTAAATTTGGTATAATTCTCACTGTTTCTAAAGCTCTTTCTTTTTATATCATTTCAAACTTACAGAAGAGTTGCAAAAATAATAAACAACTTATATATCTCTTTACAGGGATTCACTAGTTGTTTATATTTTGCCCCATTTACTTATTTTTTATGTTCTCTCTCTATATATAATATATGTAGACACAATAATACACAAATAAATACATATAGTACATGTTGCCCCATTTACTTATTTTTTATGTTCTCTCTCTATATATAATGTATGTAGACACAATAATACACAAATAAATACATATAGTACATGTTATTATTTTTCTTTTATTCATTTTCTTTTCTTTTCTTTTCTTTTTTTGAGATGGAGTCTCACTGTGTCTCCCAGGCTGGAGTGCAGTGGCACAATCTCGGCTCACTGCAAGCTCCGCACTCCCGGGTTCATGCCATTCTCCTGCCTCAGCCTGCCGAGCAGCTGGGACTACAGGTGCCAGCCACCACACCCGGCTAATTTTTTGTATTTTTAGTAGAGACGGGGTTTCACCGTGTTAGCCAGGATGGTCTCAATCTCCTGACCTCGTGATCCGCCCGCCTCAGCCTCCCAAAGTGCTGGGATTACAGGTGTGAGCCACCGTGCCGGGCCTATTTTTTCTGAACCATTTGAGATTAATATCACGGGCAAACATTATGCCCCTTTATCCCTCAATATGTCAGTATGTAGTTCCTAAGAACAAGGATTTTTCCTTTCATAACCATAGCACAATCATCAAAATTAGGAAATTTAACACTGGCACAATACTATTATATACTCTACAGTCCATATTCAAACTTTATCAATTGCTTTAATAATGTTCTTTTTCTAGTCCAAAATCCAGTCTAGAAACACATGTTGCAAGTTCTCATGTCCCTTTAGTCTTCTTTAACCTGGAAAAGTTCCTGAGACTCTCTATCTCTTAGTACATTATGTTGTAGAAATAAAAGGTACAGGCCAGTTATTTGGTAGAATGCCTTTCAATTTCGGCTTGTCTGATGTTTCCTTGTGATTAGATTCAGATTCTGAATTTGGGGCAGGAATATCACAGGAGTGATGTTGTATCCTTTCAGTGCATCCTATCAAGAAGCAATAGTGTCATGCTTACACCACCAGTAATGAAGATTGAACTGGTTTTTCTGAATAAGATAAAAAGCTTGTGACCCTGTCTCAGTCCCCCTAGGTCTCAGGTCCTAGATTCATGCTCCTCCTTTCACAGAGCTACCTGAACCTCAGCACCATCAAGTCTCTGGGCAGCAGGCCTGAGCAGATCTCATCTGAACTTCTGTCCAAGTGGACCTGAAAGGTGTGAGTCATGATGCAGACAGGAAGCAGATGGCTGAGGCCATGACTTTCCTCCTGCACAACTGGAAAAAACTTGAAGTCCCAGCATCCCTTTGGTAACTTTTGATGGCTGTGGCGGGGCCCTAAGCTGTAATCAGCTTCTTGGCTTCTTCTCTCAGGCAGTTCATGGAGAATCTTCTTTAATGCAGCTGCAATGGGGTTAGCCAAAGTCCGCATACTCAAGTGTTACAATATGGACACGAAGTAAATCCTTGGATAGTTAATGAGAACAACATTTTGCATTTTCATACTGCTTTTTTCTATCGCACAGCCATTTTCTCATTTACCCTTGTGATATCCCTGTGAAAGAGACAGGGCAGATAGCATTTCCCTTTTACAGATGAGAAAAAAAGAGGTACAGAGGAAAGACAGTCCCAGTGTGATTCAACAAAAATTTATTAAGGATCCCCTCTGAAGAAAGTACATAGTAAAGATTTTCAAAAAAATATATAGAAACATAAGGAAACTCATTTATTTAATTTTTAAATTTTCAGATCAGTGATTGCACCAATGGCTTGAAATTTAGAGGCATTTTGTATGCAAAGTTGTCTAGAGAATAAAGTATATTCAACATATTATTTGAAAATATAAATAACGTTATTTAAATATGCACTTTCCTCTGTTTCTAGACTTCTTTTGTCCTCTTGTATGTGCTTGGAGAGGTCCTTTGATGAATAAAGTAGGGTCCTGACCCTTAAATCATAGAAGGCAACTAACTCTAATATAAGTGGCTTTGGGTAGTGTGATCAAGAGCTAACGAAAGGACTGCATGAGCACAAAGGAGGGTGGGAAAGACATCCTACTGGGAGAGAGTGGGAGATGGGGAAAGCTTTTCACAGAGGTGACATTTAAGTGGCTGGTGAAGAGAACAGGCATGCCAGCTTCAAAAAAAATCAGCAAGAAGCAAAACCACACCATCATAAAAGTGCAGGGCACGTTTGGGAAATAGAAAACCCAAACTAGAAGCCAGTTTTCTCAAAACTTCTCCCTGACTTCCTCTGGACTAAAAGCTCCTTGGACCAGAGACCAACTTTTTGTTTTCTCTAACACAATAGTATCGCCAGCACAGCTGTATTTGTTACAAACATTTTGTTCTGTAGGGCTCCAAGGGAATAAGCAAATGAATTTCAGGTGCAAATTATTTGTATTGCTAAGCAATATGTGTGTTTCTGTATTTCTACATATCAATCAACAAAAACAGAATGTTGAGATAATTCCTTTTCCTGAACATTGTTCTACCCATACAAGAAAATACATTTTGAATACGAAATAAATTGATGGAGATACAGCGTTCAGAAGTTCATAATTAGGCCAGTTCTACGAATTATCTCCATCTCCTGCATCTCACGCCATTCATTCAGAGTCTCACAGCAGCTACAAGTGAAATCTCTTCAGGATCCTACCCTCAGGCTTATCCCCGCTTCCTTTGAGATAAGGGTCTGGAACAGTCTTCTCAGATAATTTTTTCCACCAACCAAGCAACTCCACTGAAGTGTCTGTTACATGAATAATGCTAAAGCCCAGTGGTTCAGTGTGCTGAGACTCAAAGTGGCCTCCATGTTATTAAAAGATCCTTTTGTACTGCCTGAAAAATACCCAGGGAGTTCACTAACTTGGCAATGTCTGTACCATTTCTCTTGCTTTGGGGTAACTAAAGAAAAAAATAGAATGATTGCAGTTTGTAGAATTTTGGTACTAGAAGGAACCTTAAAGATCTTCCTCAATTTTAAGATCTAGAAGCAAGGACCCTGAAAAGGGAAGTTAAATGGAAAATGTAGGCCTAGAATCTAAGTCTCCAGACTCTTAGTCCTGTGCTTTTTATATTACAGTGTTGTTTCATCATATGCAAGTTTAACTTAATGGAATTCATCAATAGTCATAACATAGTAATAGAGCGAACAACTATAAAACCTTCTCTCACATTTGTACACATCATTACATCCTGAATATCACTATATACATATATATACACATGTATATATATGTATATATCATATATATTAATATATATACAGCATATTGCTGTGTATGGCTGCATATTCAGAAATCACGTAAATAGTACTTAATTGTCAATATAAAGGATTTTCAAAGGTACTTAAAAAATTACAGCTTATTGAGATATAATTCACATAGTATAGAATTCACTCCTTTAAAGGGCATAGTTTGGCGGTTTTTAAGGTAATTTAGTATACCACTATCTGCTTTTAGAACATATTCATCACCCTCAAAATAAACCCCTTACCCATTAGCAGTTGCAGCCCCTTCCCCTTTCATCCAACCCCTGGCAACCAACCACTAATCAATTCTGTTTCTATGGGCTAGCATATTTGAAACATTTCATATACATTTCCCTCTGAAAACTGCTTTACCTGCATCCTGTAAGTTTTGGTATGTTGTGATTTCATTCTCCTTTATCTCAAGGTATTTTCTAATTTTTCCTGTGATTTCTTTTTTGGTTAGTCATCTGTGCATTGTTTAATTTCAACGTATATATGAATTTCCTTAATATCTTTCCATTATTGTTTCTAATTTAATTCCACTGTGGCCAAAGAATATAATTTGTATCATTTAAATCCTTCTAAATTTATTGAGAATTGTTTTATGGCCTAGCATATGATCTATCCTGGAGAACGTTCCATGGGAGCTTGAAAAGAATATGTATTCTGCTGTCGTTGGATAGAATATTCCATAGATGTGTATTTGTTTATAGTATTATTCAAGTCCTCTATTTACTTGTTGGTCTTCTGTCTAGTTGTTCTATCCATTATTGAAAGTGGGATATTTAAGTCTTCACCTAATATAGTTGAATTGTTTGTTTCTCCTTTCAATTCCATCAGTTTTTGCTTCATGTATTTTGGTACTCTGCTAAGATACACAAATATTTATATTTATGTTTTCTGGATATATTGACTCTTTTTATCATTATAAAATGTTCTTTGTCCCTAGTAATAATTTTTGTCTTAAAGTCTATTTTTTTTTCTGACATCAGTATAGCAATTTTAGCTTTGTTTAGTTACTGATTGCATGGCAAATCTTTTTCCATCATTTTACTTTCAACATATTTGTGGGTTTGAATCTAAATTGTTTCTCTTTTAGACAGCATTGAGTTGGATCATGTTTTTAAAAAATCTATTTTGCCAGTCTCTGCCTTTAATTGGATTGCTTTATCTACTTATGTTTAATGTAATTACTGGTAAAGCAAGAATTACATCTAACATTTTGCGATTTTCTATATATGTTATATCATTTTTTGTTCATTACTTGATGCTTGCCTTTTATGTGTTAAATATATTTCTTAGTGCACTATTTTAATTCCCTTGTTGTATTTTTACTAATTTCATTTTGAGTACTTTTTTAGTGGTTGCCCTGAGGATTACAATTTACATTTTAATATACTCTACTTAAGATTAATACAAACTTGATTTAAATTATAAATAAAAATTTTGCCATAGCATAGCTCTGTTTCTTTCCCACTCCTTTTTTCTCTTACTGACATACAAATTACATCTTTATACATAGTAAGTCCATCAACACATTCTTATAATTACTAGTTCATGTAGTTGTCTTTTGAAATAAGCCAGACACAGAAAGAAAAATATTGTATAATCTCACATATATGAGGGATCTAAAAAAAAAAAAGCCAAATATACAGAGATGGAGAATAAAACAGAGGTTACCAGAAGCCGGGGATAGAAAGGGAAGAAATGAGGAGATGTAGGTTAAAGGATACAAAGTAACAGATATGTAGGATGAACATCTAGAGATCTAATGTAAAATATGAAGACTATAGGTAATAAAATTGTATTAGGGAGTAAGTAGATTTTAGCTGCTCTTGTCAGCAAAAAAGTAATTATTTGTTTCACTACAGTAACTACTTTACTATCTATATGTATCCCATAACATTATGTTGCAAACTTCAAATATACACAGTAAAATTTATTTTTTAAAAAAGAAGAAAAGAGTTACAAAAATAAATTTGTGCAGTCTTTTGTGTTTACTTACACATTTACTATTTTTTTTTAAATTATGTGGATTTGAATTACTTTCTAGTGTCCTTTAATTTCTCTGTGGATGATTCTCTTTAGTATTCTTTTGCAGGACAGGTCTGCTAGCAATGGATTCTGTGTGTCTATCTGGGAATGTTTTAATTTCTCCTTTATTTGTGATGATAATTTTGAATGAATAGGATAGTTTTGTTTGCTTTCCTTAAATGCCTTGATCCAGTAAGACTCCCAACCTTTGCCGAGGGGCTCTGTTCCTGTGTTGGGACATGATTTCAATGCTCTGCCAGGCAGTTTACAACTCCATCTTAGCATTCTCTTGCTGCTTGCACAGGGCCTCAGGGTCAGTCAATGGGGAAAGATTAGGGCCATCTCACTTCTTTTCTAAGAATATACCCAGTCCTGAACTTGTGCCTGGCCTTCTAGATTCCCAGGAATATATCTGAGCTTTTGAAGGTCCTTATAGGCACATAATTCTATGACTTTTTCCTTTCAAGGTTTTCAGCAGCTTGATTTGCCCCAGCTTTTTCCCTCTTCCTCATACGGCTGCGATTTTTAAACAATTGCAACTGATCAATGCCCCCCTGAAAAGGCTGTTCACAGCAAGTGTGCTCTGAGTCAGGTTAAAAAAAGAAGAACCTGGCAAATGGGAGTTTCCAGGGAGCTACCCCACAGGTCAAAGAGTGACAATTCTCTGGGAATGAGTTCTTTGGTGAGCTCCAAACCCCCAACTGCGTCCTCCAGTAACTACTAGATTGCTGTTTTTCACCGGTACAGTAGTTGTGACTGTTGGTTTTCAAGGCTACCATGGAGCTGGGGAGAGGGAAAATGGAAATAGGGCAAGTTGAAACACCAAAAATCTTAGTGTTTTTACAAGATTCATCAGTTTTTCTTCAACACTGTTTGGATTGTTGCAAGCTTTTGGTTGATTTTTAGAGTCCTGAAAAAGTTAATTTTGACAGTTTTACCAGTGTTACTGCATTTGTTGAGGAACAGATTTTCAGAGGGGCTTATGCCACCTTTCCGGAAGTCCAGAGCTCAAAAATACTTTTGACTATGTTCAGTTTACTCCAGTACTTCAGAATTAATCCCTTCAGAGATGCAACTCCATTGTATGCCACTTTGCCTCAATTCCATTTTACATGTATTTGTTGCATTTCTAGTATTTCCTTGGCATTGTACATCCTACCTGTTTATCAGTTTTCTAAAAAACTTTTGTTTGGTAGTTTAGAACAGGGATGCCAGATCCTGCCTGTGTCTTGGTTATATTTGCATGGATGACCCACCCCATCTAAAATATGGTTTTTTTACATATTTAAAGGGTTGCAAAAGAGCAAACCCCAAACAAACAATGAAGAATGTGTGACAGAGACCATATGTGACCAGCAAAGAAAACTTAAAATATTTACTATCTAATCTTTTACAGAAAATTTTGCTAATCCCTGACTTACAGTGAAGGGATGGTAGGTTGACGAGAACTGAGTCTATTTGCTGTAGTTGCCTTTGTTGTGTTTCTTAATCATTCAATATCCCTTTAGGACCCCCAAATTACAGTCTCAGAGCTGGAAGAAACCTTACAGATTGTTCACTGATAAAGAAACCAATACTCAAAGATTTGTTCAATGTCATAGCATTAATTAGCCACGGTTAAACCTTGGGTTTCTGAATATGCTTTACTCCTCTTTCCATTCCAAGGTGCCTACAAGTTTTCCTGTCACTTCTTTCTCAGCAAAAAGCATTTTCAATGTTAGATAAATTCTCAATGTTAAATAAATAAGTCCTTCTCCTCCCCACTCTTGTCCCTCTTCCTCACTTCCACTTTTTTCTCTACCTCAAGGAGAAGCTATGTTCTCCAATTTTCTTGAACAATCCTCTACTGAAGTTCTTGTCCTTATGATACAAAAGCAGTGGCAAGGCGGTGGGGGTGGGGGTGCTCTTAAGTAGCCACGGAATTGATTCTATACTTTCCAGTTCTCTTTGGTATCTTACTGATAACATGTATGAAAAAATTAGCCAGGCATGATGGTGGGCGCCTGTAATCCCAGCTACTCGGGAGGCTAAGGTAGGAGAATCGCTTGAGCCCAGGAGGTGGAGGTTGCAGTGAGTGGAGATCACACCACTGCACTCCAGCCTGGGTGCCAGAGAGGGACTCTGTCAAAAAAAAAAAAAGTTTCTTAACCTAAACCTCATATCATATGCAAAAATTAAAAATGGATTATAAGCAAACAATTCTTAGACTTGACAACAAAAGTAAAATCCATAAAATAAAAACTGATAAATTGAGTAAATTGGACCTCAAAAATTAAAAATGTTTGCTCTGCCAAAGACCATGCAAAAGCTGTGAAGCTGTAAAAAGACAAGATATAGACTTGGAGAAAATATTTGCAACCCAATATCTAATTAAAGGCTTATTTAGAGAATATAAAATGACTTAAAACTTACCAGTAAGAAAAAAATCTAATTCAGAAATGAATAAAATCATGAAGAAACATTTAATTGAGGAAGAAATACAGATGAAAACTAAGCACATGAAAAGATGTTAAACATCATTAGCCATCATGGTAATGCAAATTATAACCACAATGAGATGTCACTACAAATCCACAAGAATGGCTAAAATGAAAAATAATAAAAACATCAAATACTGGAGATAATGTGGAGAAACCAAACTACTAATACTTTGCTGGCAGGAGGTGAGACTGTAAATGATATAGCCACACTGGAAAGCAATATGGCATTCCTTACAAAACTGAAAATGGAATTACCATGTGACTCAGCAATTTTACTCCTGGGTGTCTGTCCCAGAGAAATGAAAATATATGATCACACAAAAACTTGTACAGTACAGGAATGTTTACGGCAGCTTTATTTGCAATAGCCCAAAACTTGAATCATTCAACGTATGCTTCATCAGGTGAATGGCTAAACAAACTGTGGTGCATCTACACCATAGAATACTACTCAGCAATATAAAGAAGCAAACTATTGATACATATAATGGCTTACACGAGTCTCCGGGGAATTATGCTGAATGAAAATGGCCAATCCCAAATGGTTCTATACTGTATGGTTTCATTCATATAACATTCTTGAAATTCCAAAATTACAGAGACAGGAAACAGATTATTTGTTGCCAGGGCTCAGGGAAGAGGGGAGGGTTGGATGGAGCTCTAGTGGGGTAGCACAAGGGAGCCTTGTGTTGAAGGTACAGTTCTGTATCTTGACTGTGGCGATGGTCACACAAATATACACACATGATAAAATTGCATAGGAGTATACACACACACATACACACCCCACACACAAATGATCACATGTTAAACTGCAAGATGGTACCATTAGGGAAAATTGAATGAAGGGTACATTGGTACAAGGGTACCTCCCTGTACATTTTTTCAACTTCCCGTGAATCTATAATTATTACGTTGTAAAAATTAAAGAAAGTATTAATAAAAAAACTAAAACAGACATTCCAGAGCTCACGATATCAAGAAAAGGAAAATTAACTTTGTCTCTTCTCTTCTTATAGGACCTGTACCTGCCTCTGTCCTTGGATGACTCGGACTCGCTTGGCGATTCCATGTAAAGGAGGGGAGAGTGCTCAGAGTCCAGAGTACAAATCCAAGCCTATCATTGTAGTAGGGTACTTCTGCTCAAGTGTCCAACAGGGCTATTGGTGCTTTCAAGTTTTTATTTTGTTGTTGTTGTTGTTATTTTGAAAAACACATTGTAATATGTTGGGTTTATTTTCCTGTGATTTCTCCTCTGGGCCACTGATCCACAGTTACCAATTATGAGAGATAGATTGATAACCATCCTTTGGGGCAACCTTCCAGGGATGCAAAATGTGCTAGTCCATGACCTTTCAATGGAAAGCTTAGGTGCCTGCGTTATTTTTGCCCTGTCTAATTTTGCCCATACAGTCTTCCTTCTGTAGAGGGCTGTTTACATACACAGCACTTAAAATGTTTGTGTGGGAAAAAAAATTCATTGCTAGATCCAAGAATGACAAACACAAGTGCCCCTTTTCTCTGGATCTCAAGAATGGTGGAGGACCCTGGAAGGACAGCAAGGCAGCTGCCCAGCCTCACTCTTCACTCCTGATTGAGGCCCGGGTTTGTTGTCCAGCACCAATTCTGGCTGTCAATGGGGAGAAATACGAACAACTTATAATTGTGACACCAGATGCTTAGGATCCTGGTGCTGGGTTAGCTAAGAGAATAGACAGAATTGGAAAATACTGCAGACATTTCAGAAGAGTTTATAAAGCACAGTGAATTCCTGGTCAATCTCTCTACTGAGGCAATTTGGAATCAATAAGCAATTGATGAGTTTGGAGTAAGGGACTTCATATACCTGATTCCTCTAGGAGGCTGTCTAACATACCACATGATTACATGAACTGTATGGTATCCATCTATCTCTATTCTATTGAATGCCTTGTTAACAGCCAACACTGAAAACACTGTGAGAATTTGTTTTCAGGTCTGACACCTTTCAGTCTCTTTTTATAGCAAGAAATCAATATCCTTTTTATAAAAACTCATGTCTGTATTTCAGGAGCAAACTCTTCGGGCTCCTTTTTTATAAACTGGTGATTTTTCTTTTATCTAAAAAACATGTGAAGAAAATTTACCAAAAAAAAAAAAAGCAGAAGAATAATGTAGTTTAGAAATTATGCTGTCACTGCCAAACAGTAACCTCCAGGAGAAAACAAGATGAATAGCAGAGGCCAATTCAATAGAATCAGTTTTTTGATAGCTTTTTAACAGTTATGCTTGCATTAATAATTTCAATGTGGACCAGACATTCTAATTATATTTTAAATGAAATGTTACAGCATATTTTAAACAACTCTTTTTATCTATAATCCTAATATTTCATACTGAAGACACAGAAATCTTTCACTTGTCTTTAACATTAGAAAGGATTTCTCTTTACTAAGGACTGATCATTTGAAATAGTTTTCAGTCTTTTGAGATACAGGTTTATAACACTGCTTATTTTTCCTGTAATCATAGCCCATAATGGCAAAGACAACTAAATTTAAGTGAAGGTCATGCATGCCAATTCTGTGTTTGCTTTTAGCAGATATGAAGATTTCCTTATTTCTTTGTAATTGTGCAGGTATTTTGAAAGGCACAGCATTCAAAGCCAAGCTGCTGTTTGGCTACTGAATGGCTTGCAGTTGTTCCTCCACTCTAAATGGAATGAGCTTGCTGTGTGTGTGCGTGGTGGTGGTGGGAGGGGGTGGTGCATGTGCTTGTGTGTGTGCATCTGCAGCTGCTTCAAAATTAGGAAATACCACAGGACACCCCTGTAATGGATTGGTGGCAGCTTGGTAGCACTGCTGATGTGCACTGTGTAGGGGGGAACCCAGTGGTGGTGGGGTAGCTCAGATGCCCCTAGACACGTTTCAGATGTCTGTAGCTACCAGAAACATTTTTGGTTCAGGAAAAGTGAGATGATGGTAGTACTGGTTTCTGGTGAAATTGAAGAACCCCAAATGATGAGGATCTCTTTTTGCCCCCTCTCCTTTTTTTGTAGACCCATTCAAAACCATTAATAAGCCCATTTTACTAAGCCCCTATTTCTTTCTAGAAGCTCAGGGTTTTCTTAGTGCCTCCCAGAACATTTTGTAGTTAATTGGGAAAAAGTGATACTTGGATTAGGGGGTGTGGGCATAAAGAATGTTGGGAGGCCTGATTTTAAACTTCAGGCCAGAACCCCCAATGACTCCACCCATAGTCTCACTTTAGGTCTCATTTAGTCCAACACCTTTATTTTAAGATGAGGAAGTGGAGGCTGGTAAAGAGCAGGACCAGAGGAAGAATCCAGATTTCCTTATGCTTGGGCCTCACATTAGCTCTCTGAGTATTTCCTTGATTACAGTATATGTACTACTAGAAAATACTAAATGGACATATTTTCTTTAGGATAACCTTTGAACCAACAATCTTCAGTAACAATAGTACATCTTCCATCTTACTTTTAATCGAGTATAAGGAAATGTTTCTTTATGGCCATTTTGGAGGGGGCAGGGGATGAGGCTTGGCATAGTCCAAAATTCAAGTCTCCAGTAATTAATTGCATTTTAAATTGGCCCACTTTCAAGGAAAATTATTTTTGTGTCTGTAACTGAGCTCCTCCACCCCTGTCATTCACTCCCAATTTTACTCAATCCAATTTTACCACTCAAGTTCCATTGTGTTAATTTCTGCACAGTCAGCAAACATCAAGTCAGCAAGCATTTGCCACCACTCCCTATATTTCTCCCTCCTTCTTATACACACACACACACACACACACACGCACACACAATCCATCTCTTGCTTGTTCCTACCTCCTGATTTTTCTTCCCTACAGAAATAGAAATAGGGACAAAGAAAGGGAAAATGTATATATTGGGGCTGGGCTGAACAACTAACTTCATAAGTAGTGTTAACTAGGGGTAAATTGAGAGAAAAGCTCCTTTTCTCTTCACTGTTTTGGAAAGGATAGCCATTAGCATGACTGCTTTGTGTCCTTATGGACTTTAGTATTAGCCTAGATTGAATAATAGCGTTTTCTAGCTGGAAGGAACCTTAAGATCACATCATCTACTCCTCTACTCCAAATTTCTCATTCTTCAGGCCAGGAAACCGAGACACAGAGGTAAAGTAATTTCCCCAAGGTCACAGAGCTGGCTGGGGCAGGACTGGGTTTAGAACCCACATCTCCTAGCTCTTATTCCAGGGCCTTTTCCCACTAAGCAGTATTGCCTTCCATTAGGCTCCTGAGAATTATTTCTCAGGGTCGTGTTGCATCTTGGAGCCACATGCTGCTGCTCTGATCTCAGAGAGAAATCCACCCGGCAACCTAATACAGCCCCTTTTCCCTGCATTCACCTGGTTCCCATCCACATGGGTTGCAGATGTCCTCAAAGAGAATGAGGCATTGAGGGCCAATAGGAGCAATGGGGTCCCTGGCCTTGTCCATCTGATTCAGGAGATCACTGCTCCATCTTGAGGAGCCCTCTGAATAGCCCCCCACCGAATGCTTGCCTTGCCCAAATGGAATGGAGGAAGACTGATTTTCCCTGTCAGTTCACCTTGTGTCATCTCATAATGGTTGGTCTTTCCAGGCTGAGGGAAATGTTTCTTGTTTCCAGAGTAGAAAAAGAAAGAGTGGAACAATAGCTTTGTTCATCCTAACTTTCTGAGATGGATTTTCAACATTTAAAAAAAACTAGTGTGGCTACCATTCACTGGCAATGATTTCTTTTAGAATATGGGAGTGAGACGAGCTAGAGAAAATAACCTGGTCTCACTGTGGTTGTCCTCATCCACAATGTCCCCAAAGCCATCCTGTTCTGATGAGGACAATTTCCAGGTATAAGCAAGGGGCTTTGTGACAAAAATGTACCCTGGCTGATGTTAAACATTGGCTCCTGTGTTTGCACCAAAATAGCAAGCTGTGTGCTCTATACACTCTTCCCATCTTCTTGTGTACACTGCTCCTGTGGCCTTCCACAGCAGAAACCAGGGCAAAAGGGTCCAAACATGTGGTTTTCCTTGCCGCAAGGCTCTTCCTGGGAACTAAGGGGGTATTTATTAGTTCAGTTCTAAGAGACCTCCTTCTGGGCTTACCCCACTCCTCAGGTACTTCTCTTTCCTTCCTCCTTCTCCTCCGCAGTCACAAGTAACCAAGGAACCTGAAAGTGGATGTGTAGCTATTTGAAAAAGGCAAGGAACCCTGAGATTCTTCTTTGAATCATCTAGTCCAAGTCTTAGACCAGTGATTGGTGCTTACCTTGAACAAAATTTTGTCTGTGTTCCTAATCCCTTCAATACTCTGGGTACAATGCTCCCAATCACCCTGCACATTTGATTCTAAATGGCTTTTATTTTTTAAAAATCCGTATCCCTAGGACAGGAGAACAGGATGCCTATATCCCCAAAATGAGCTCCAGGACACTGATGGGAATGTTCCCAAAGATCACCCCACCTCAGAAACATCTGTGCCAAGAGACTTCCCCAGATAGAAACACTGGGACAGTGGTTTGAACGACTTCTTTTATGGTGGTCCAGTTTGCTATGGAAATAAAAGACATTGATTTTTTAAAAAGGTGATTGGAACCTGTCTTTGACCACATAGGGCCACTTGGATCCATTTCCAGGCCTTACTCATATATTGCCTTCACTGAATCAAGGGCTTTGGCTTTAAGTCCCAGACTGGTCTCCCAAGTGAACTGTAAGTGTTTTGGAGCTCATCTGGGGTGGGGCATGAGAATGTTGCCCCATCTATCCCTTCAGGAAAAGGTGTCTCCCCTCCCTTTCTCCTAAAGCCTGGTCCCCAGAAATTGTTTTCGTCTCCAAAAGTCTAGTATGGTCTTTACACACCCAGCCTCTTAGTGTTGCTTCCTGCCTTATTTTCTTGTTAAGGATCTATGCAGACCTCCCGCTTTGGCTTAGCTAGCCTGACATTGGCTATCATTTGACAAGACTAACTTTTTTTTTTTTTTGACAGAATCTCCCTCTGTCACCTAGGCTGGAGTGCAGTGGCACAATCTTGGCTCACTGCAACCTTCACCCTTCACCTCCCAGGTCGAAGCTATTCTCCTGCCTCAGTCTCCCAAGTAGCTGGGATTACAGGCATGCGCCACCAAATGTGGCGATTTTTTTTTATTATTTTTAGTAGAGATGGGGTTTTACCATGTTGGCCAGACTGGTCTTGAACTCTTGGCCTCAAATTATCTGCCCACCTCGGCCTCCCAAAGTGCTGGGATTACAGGCATGAGCCACCATGCCCAGCCGACAAGACTAATTTTTTATCCCTTGGTTTATTGGCTTCAACATCTTCTGGAATCAGAGGTGATTTTTTCTTACCTTGGATGCCTGAGACTAGGGGAGTATAGAATTCCAATTAGGAATTAAGGCATCTTTCTGCTCCTGATCAGAAGGGCAGGTTAGTTGGGAAAGATCAGATGGCACAACAGAAGTCACCTTGTAGGTAAGGCAAAGACTTGAAGGCATTAGCGTTTCTCATTACTAGGTCAATAACCTGAGGGAATCAATGGCTTTTTGCCACTCTACCTCTTGTGTATCTCTTTGACTTTTCTTTCTCTGTCTAGTTTCCTCTGTTCTCAGTTTATACTCTATGTTATCATTCTCTCTTTCCACAGTACAAACATCCACCCTTTGTCCTGTGCAATTCTGTCTCTCCCTTTTATTACCTTTATTTGTACTTTTTCCTTCCTTCCTGTCTAGGCATTGGGCATGTGCCTCTTCTTAGCCTGTGATTTTACCTTGGGACTGATGATAAATTATTTCCAGATTCAATCAGCCCTGGTCCTACCCTAGTCCAATCAGAAGTATGTTGGTGGGAATCAACCTGATCCTGGCCCTTTCTTCTTCTCCATTTTCATTCATAATCTCTCTCAGCAGATCTTTACAAGCAATTTCCTTATAGCTCATGTATCTTTAGGTCTTTGCCTTCCAAGCATTGTACAGAATATTTTGTGGTTCCTTTTTAGTCTGCCATTTTGTGGAGCAGTGAAGCGTGCTCAGAGACATAATCAGCTGAAGAGAAAAAATCCACCCATGGATTTATATCAGCTAAATACTAATAATGGATTTTGTTTGATGTGCCCATAATTTTTAAAGCTGCAATATAATATAATGAGGGACCACAGGTAATTTCTCCTGTCAGTTGTTTTGGCTGGATGGGGGTGGGGGAGTAATTAATTAAAGTTTTACCATTACACGTTAAACTCTCTATAATAATCTTGTTTGGGGCTTGCTAACTGTTGAGTTGTTTTAACTAAACTGGTAGTCAATCGGAGTTGATTTAAATGAAAAGATTATTTAACAAATCTATACTATAAAAAGAGACATTCACTTAATGGAAATGTATTTTTTCCTTCTATTACTAGAGTCACCTAAACATTTACTCTTGACACCAACTGTTCATGATACTGAATAGACAGTCCATATAAGATAAATTAGTGGACCTAAAGAAGCCAGATTATAGGTGTTAATTTATTAAACAGAGTGCAAAGCCCTTGGAAATGTCACTGCTTGGCAATACCATATGGAATGCCAAAATTTACAATGACTTTTCTTTATAAGTTATCCGAAAGGGGTTTGAACAAGTAAGAGGTTATGCCAAAATGTCTCCAATGTATGGTCCTGTAATATATTGCAGCTTGAAGCCAATGATCCCTTATGACTTGTATACAACTAATGCATGTCTTGATTGAATTTTGCATTTCCCATGTGTGGTAAGTTCTTTAAAATGTTTTTGATCACCTTTTTGTGCCATTAAACTTGTACAGAAAATGCTTTTATGGCCATTTTCAAAGGGAGAAAGTTTAAAATGGAAACAGCCCACCCTTTCTGCCCTATAGCTGTAGTTAGAATTGAGTAACTGTAGCAAAACAGCTGTAATTGGTGGTTGTAGTGTTAGAGGTGTTAGCTTGCTAGTGACTAGCTTTGGAGAGTAAATGCATGGTATTGTACATCACATTTGTTAACTCGTTTTAACCTCTGGAAAGAATATATTCTTCTTTGTAGTCCTTCTTCCCACCCCCCTTGCCCTCTCCCTCTCCCTGCTCCCAGTTGTCTTACAGTTGTAAATATCTGATTTGAGGCCCATTAACTCTTGCCAAGTAAAGTCAGCAAACAACAAACAAACCAAAATGTGGGGAAAAGGCATTTCTCAACCATCTCTCAGCAGTTATTGATCATTTCTTAAGGAACAGCATCGTGATCAAAGACTCAACTTTATGTAAAAATCAGTGGTAAATTGGGGTTGTATTTGGCCATTTGATTACATTTCAGGATTGAATAGTTTTCAGAATCACACGTAATCCAAAGACAGTAGGTAGTGATGTCCCTTATCCCTGCAGCTGTTTTGAGATAGAGACCTCAGAAGACTCTGTTTGACTGATGACCAGTAATTATTTGAAAAAAAAGAAAAAATGAGAGAAATACAACAGATCTTTAAGAACTTTAGCCACTTATTTAGAATAGTTATGGCCAGAAAAAAAAAGGGCATGTGTTCAAATGCATTACTATCAGTGTTCCAGGCAATACCTAACCTACTCTGAAATTGTGATTCAAAAGCAGTATTTCAAGAGGCATTCTCCTTTTTGGTTTGCTGACCCCACTTGGACTGGTAGGTTTGGTGAGGCCCCCATAAACCAGCTGGAGCAGACCCTTTTCATCTCCTGTGCCTGTAACACCCCTCTTCCCCCACCCCCTCCGCAATTCAATGAGGGTTTTCTTGGGTCAGAGGACTTCAAGGTTGTCTAGAGAAGTTTGCCATGTGTGTAAGGTGCTGTGAACTGTGAGTGCTGAAGATTCGCAGCATTCAATACCAGGCAGCCAAAGAGCTGCTCTTGCAATCATTTTGGCTCTCAAGCTCTGTTCTTCATCGCATTCTCATTTCTGTGTACATTTGCAAGATGTGTGTAATGTCATTTTCCAAAAATAAAATTTGATTTCAATATTTCTGGCTGACATTCTTTTTTTAAAAAAAAACAAAAACAAAAACAAAAAACATTGAACCAATAATCATATAACCTGAAAATGTCCAAGTTGGCAGGAAACTTAGACATTATTTTTTCCAACCTCTTAATTTTATAGATGAAGAGGCTGAGAGTTAATGTATGATAGAAACACCATAATTATCGGTACAGCACATTTACAAAAAATAAGATCTCAGATCTCCCTCCAGAGTTGAGCAGGAATAAAGTGACCTCCTTTTATGCATAAGATGCTTTGGCCAATGTCAACCTGTGTCATCAGGTGGTGACTTCTAGTACCATGTTTTCAGAAGCCCAAGAAAGACTCCATGCCCCCCAAAATACCTCTACCTGTTGCTTGCAATTTCTTTAACAGTGTGGCTATTCTTCTTCAATAGGCTGACGGTGCAGCTACTCTCTGTGAGAGGAAACACATAGATACCTTATTTACTCTCAGACATAAATGACTGATGACATAGTTTTCTCAGATCAGGTTTTAATGGGATAAAGAACACAAAGCACTGGGCTTGGGAAGAGGTTGATGGAGAGGGAAAGAGAAAAGGATGTAGAAAACAGGAGGCTGAGGCCAGGTGCGGTGGCTCACACCTGTAATCCCAGCACGTTGGGAGGCCAAGGTGAGCAGATCATCTGAGGTCAGGAGTTCGAGACCAGCCTGGCCATCGTGGTGAAACCCTGTCTCTTCTAAAAATACAAAAATTAACTGGGTGTGGTGATGCACACCTGTAATCCCAGCTACTTGGGAGGCTGAAGCAGGAGAATCACTTGAACCCAGGAAGCGGAGGTTGCAGTGAGCCGAGACGGTGCCACTGCACTCCAGCCTTGGTGACAGAGCGAGACTCCATCTCAAAACAAACAAACAGACAAAGAAACACAGGAGGCTGAGATTCTAGGAAACAGTTTGACCAACATCACAATTATGTGAGGGCCAACTCTGCAGCTCCCAGCTGACCCGTGTTCGGAGAAACAACGATGCCAGCTTCCCCTAGGCACTCCCAAGGACCAAGATGATTATGAATTCTTCATTTAAGCAGTATTTTACCAACTGGCTCCTGACCATCACTCTGGTGGAGACAAAGAAAGTAGATGGAAATGGGACTTCTTGGTGTTTCTAATCCAAAGAAAAGTTGGATACAACAATCAGACTGGCTAGGCCTCTTGCTGACAGTTTTTATTCCCACTACCATCAGGTTCTCCTTGTCTCTGATTACTTGTGACCCCCACTACCATCGGGTTCTCCGGGTCACTGATTACTCATGACATCCTTTTCATCCACCTTGGTCTATCCTGAAGTCCCCTGCAAGTAAAATCTTTCTAAAAGAACATTTTGGTCACAAAAGGACAAATGCCATAAGATTCTGCTCATATGAATTATCTGATATAGTGAAAATCATAAAAGCAGAAAGTAGAAAGGTGGTTACCAAGAGCTTGGGGAGGGTAAAGGAAGAAGTAGTATTTAGTGGGTATAGAGTTTTAGTGTCGCAGGCTGGAAAAGTTCTAGAGATCTGTTGCACAACAATGTCAATATACTTGACACAACTGAACTATACACTTAAAAATGAAGATGGTTAATTTAATGTTATGTTTTTTGCTACAATAAAAATATTTTCAATTGTCTCATTTCTCTGATCATTAAATCAAGTCCAACTCCTCTTCATGGTTTTTATTAAGACATCTCTACAGCACTATGTTCTAGGTACCCTGCCAATTGCTAGGCTTTGGACCTAGGCCTCCAGGAGTTCCAGCCTACTGAAGACATACCTGTAAATAAATGAGTCCAGTGCAAAGGAGCAAGTGCTATGGGAACATCAATGATGGAATAATGATTGCTCTAGGATGATGAGGTTCAGAAAAACTTCATGGAGCTGGCAGCATTTGAAAACAGATTAAGAGCTTTCCAG
Organism: Hylobates moloch; assembly: GCF_009828535.3. Classification (NCBI taxonomy): domain Eukaryota; kingdom Metazoa; phylum Chordata; class Mammalia; order Primates; family Hylobatidae; genus Hylobates; species Hylobates moloch. The sequence continues at coordinate 93,163,052 of NW_026652282.1, read as the reverse complement.
GTGGGCAGCGAGCAATCTAAATAGAGGCAATAGCATGAAAGGTGTCCCAAAAAGCAAGAGTCTGAGAACTGATGATTACCTGAGGTGGCAAAGTTACGGAGCCAGTACACATGGTTCTGGCAGGAAAACACAAGTGCAGTAGTCTGAGAATTACAATTTGGGTGGTTTAGATCAGTGGTTCCTAAATGTTGGTACAGCAGCCAATGGTGGTCTGTAATAAAGTTTTCACCAGGCTATGATATAAAGAGAAAACTAAGGACAGTGTAGTATGCTTTTTTCATAGAAGTAAATGTACTTCGTTTAAATAACTATCTTTAGGTTTGAGATCATAACATTTTACTTTTGGTTATTAAAAATGTCCTTCCTTATATGAAGTTTTGGTCATGGTAGAAGATAGGTATGCATTTGTTTTTGAATGTCCTAACGAGGCAAAATTTAAAGTGACTAATCCTGGGAGGGGCCTCAAATAAAATCTATATTTCTTTCTTTTCTTTTTCTAATTCTCATAATCTGTGAGGTCAATAAGTTTAGCAAGCACTGGTTTAGACTAAAAGAAATGGGGAAATGGAGAAACCACTAGGGGTTGAGTTATAAGGAAAAAGGTGTTTGGTATTTGAAGGAAGTTCCTCCTGAAAGCATTCAGTTCTCTCTCCATCTCCCTTTTGTCTTCCCTCAGCTTTGCCTCTTCCCTTCCTCAGCCTCTCTTCCCTTGTCCTCTCCTGGTCCACAAAGTGTGAGCAGTGCATCAGCCCCACCCAGGAACTTGTCAGAAATGCACATCCTTGGCCACCACACCCCTACCCCACCCACATATACTGGATCAGAAACTGCGGGTGGGGTTCAGCGATTCCCATGTTAACAAGCTCTCCATGAGGCATCTGAGACCCTCTCTAGTTTGAGAACCCCCTGCTTTTGTGAATTCCGCTTCCTTTTCAGTGAGGACTCAGTGAGAATTTAAGCAGCATATATGATCCTTTTGGTCATTTGGGTTAGTTTGCACCTCTCCCAGGAGAAAAAAAGACGCAAGAGACTGTTTATTTCAGTAAGGTCTCTATATATTTAGTTTCTGTAGAGAAAGACAGCCTTTTCAAGCTTGAGAAGAAACTTATACCAGTAAAGACACTCTGGAAAGGGTCTTCACAGCTGTTGCAAGCTGTCCAGCTAGAGATAAAAGCAGATTCTGAATTGAGGCCAGAGCAGTGGTGGTAGAGAGGGGGAATAAGGGCGAAAAGTTGTCCATATAGAATTGTCAGAAGCTGATGTACAGATCGGATGTAGGGAGGAAATGGGAAGAAGAGACAGCCCTGACTTGAGCAACTTGGCCTGAGCATCCGCTGTTCCCAGACCTGGGCCTCTGCTCCAGACAGCCCAGTAGCTTCTCATGCATCTCCTTCCCCGACATCAGCTCTCGCTATGCAATGCTCAATCACACTTCACTCTTGCTGACAGAGCCTACCCTTCTTTCCCTGCCTAGAAAAATACCCTCTGAATGCCCTTCCACATTCTCTCCACCTGTCTAAATCTCAGATGTTGCCATAAAGCTACCAGCAATGGAACTTAGGGCATATTTATAAGAAAAACAAACCCAAACATGGAGAAAAACTGGCAACTTTCTATCCTGAATTTTCCAGGGCAGTCCTGATCTTATGTAAATTATGTAATTTTTTTTCCTTTTCCAAATAAAGGTGATTTGTTAAGCATATAACTATATATATAATTTATATAAATACACTCACAAATCAGAAAACACCCCTTTTTAAACAGGCCACGCATCCACACTGAGGGCTTGGAAAGTAGAATTCCTTTCAGGGAGAGGCTTTCTGCAGGTTTTCTTGTCAACTTGCCTGGAACCCCTCTCCTGGATTCCATTGCCAGTGTGGGACAGGTGTTGCACCCTCCATTTCTAATATCCCCTTTTCAATACTCAGGAAGGTCTTTGAGATCATCTGATTATACCCTCTTCCTTTTCCCCACTGGCACAGCCCTGGATGATTTAAAAAATATTTACCCTAATGGAGAGAGGGGTAAGTCCCAGAATTCTGAATTAGGTATCACTATTTAGGATCCTTGGTAATGAACAAGTGCATATAGAATTGCAGAATGTCAAAGGTGGAAGGGCCTTTATCAACCACTTGTCTAACGTTTCACAAAGTCCTCTAGGGATGAGAGTCACTTCAGGTACTTGATACAAATACAACTTCAGGGACCCCATCCCAGTTCCACCTCATTAGAGTCTCCAGGACAGTGGCCTGGGAAGCTGCATATTTAACAACAGCTTCAGTGAATCTTTCATCTGAGAAGCTTACAGAGCTTCCCAAACTTGTTGTGGATAGAATCACCTGGGGATCTTGCTAAAATGCAGAGTCTGTTTTTGGAGATTTGGTGTGGGGCCCAGATTCTGTGTTTTTAACAAGCTGCCCACTGGTACTTCATGCTCCTGGTCTGTGGACCACACTTTAAAATAGCAAAACACTAAGTTCAAGTTCCTCATTGTTCAGAAAAAGAGTAAACTGAGGCCCAAGGAAGGAAAGGAAGTTTCTCACATTCAGACCCTTGGTTAGGCGCAGAGATGGGCTTCTGCTCCTGGGCCAGTGCTCTTTCCATATGACCAGGCAGCCCATCAGCAGGCATCAAAAGCAGCCCAGCTGCAATGGTACTGTTTCCAATCAAAGGCTAATTGGAAAAAATTATGCTTCCTGAAAGGGAAGCAGCCCTGGCTTGTCTCAGTAATGAGTGGGCACACTGGCAGAAAAAAAAAGAAGACAAAGGGTAGGGGGGAGGGGACAGAATTTATGTTTCGTTTTAATTGAAGAAATGAGACTAAGGTCCCCTTACAAGGGGTCGGCAGGGGGTGGGGAGCAGGTAAGGACATGAAATGTCCTCCTACCTCATTCAGGAGAAAAACCTAAACTAAACAAACAAAATCTATCCCCCAAAGCATTGAGGAAGTGCTATGATGGAGGTGTTGTAAGGAGCTGAGAGAGCCCAGAGGAGGGGCAGTCTAACTGCTAGGGTGGGGTGATGAAGGCTGTTAGATATTGGACTTGGTATAATAAAGCATTAATGATGAAGAATGAGCTAAGAATTATCCTGCCTAGAATAAATCTTCATTTTAATGCTTCCCTTCAAGCACAGGCTTCACTGAGGAGGTGAAACTTGAGCTGAGGCTTAAATAAGTTGGAGTTTGTTAGGCAAAGAGGGGAGGGGCGGAAGGGAAGAGGGAAGAACAAGAGACTTCCAGCCAGAAAGACCATATGAACAAAGTTAAAGAGGTATGATCCATGCCCAACGTGTCTGGAGATCAGAAAGGCTTCTAGTGAGGTAGAAGAGCCTAAGATGTAGAGTGTGGGGGAGTGAGTGCATGTAGACAATGTTGGAAAGGTATAATAGGATTCATTTGTTTGACACATGTGCAACATGCTGGTGCTATGTGCCAGGTGCTGTGCTAGGCTCTAGGGGATAAATAGACATGGCCCTTCACCTCACAGAGCTCCAAATATAGCTAAGGTAGATGTAATTATACACAGTATGCCCAGTGCTGTGACATGAGGAAGCATAGAATGGCCCCATGGCACACCTAATTCAACCTGAGGGATGTTAAGAAAGCCTTACCAGAGGAAGTGACATATTAACTGAACTTAAAGATGAGTAAAAGCTAGCTGTTCCAGATGAGGGTAAATGAATATGTGAAGGCCCTGAATAAAACAGGACCATTTGTTGAAACAACTGAAAGAAGTCCAACGTGGCTGAAGTATGTAGTGTTATGGTGGAGAGGTGGTGAGAGATGACATGAGAGGGTAGACAGAGGCAATGACGTGGGGTCTTTTAGCCACATTAAGAAGTTTGAATTTCCCCCTGAAGAGCACTCAGAGAATCATTAAAGAGTTTTAAGCAGGAGAGTGTGATGAGCAGATAAAGGTTGTAAATAGATCACTTCTGCTGCAACCTTGTGGAGACCGGACCAGAGGCACACAAGAACAAGAGACAAGTCATGCACGAGGGGCTGGTGTCATGATGGGCTTTGGTTGGGCATGCTTTGCTCTGGCTGAAAAGTCCAGGCCCAGTGGAAAGACTTACCAATATTTGAGCTCTCCTGTGGTGTGCCAGGCACCACACAAACTTTCTCCTGAACAAACCTCACCAAACCCCAGCAGAATGGGGTGGGGTTATCCTCATGTTTTCAGACAGGAAATGGGAGCTTGGAGAGGTGAAGTGATCTGTCAACTGTTGCACAGCAAGAAAGCGATGGTCTGATAGTCTTTACATTAGACCAACTTGCCTCTGCAAAAATTTTCATATGTCTAAGTCCTGCCATTATGGCTCTCATAAAATTAGAGTTTAGCCTCTTCCCTAACTGGAACAGCAAAGGGGTTACAAATAGATTTGAGCCTGCTATCTGAAGATGCTGTTGTCTGAAAAAGTAGATTGAGTAGGTATGGAGAAAGCAACAAGAAAGTTGTGGGTGTTAAAGAGGTTACTTAGAAAGGGGCCCATTCTCTGTAGAAGCAGCTTGGAGCTAACAGTGTAAGGACAAAGTGGTGCCCCAAAAGCTTTGGAGGGGCTCTGGAGGAGCATCACCAGGAGATCTGCAACTCAAGAACATCGATTCCAAAGGACCTGGAGAAATCATCTAATCTGGCCCCTGGCGTGTGAGCATCATTCTTGCTGGGTTTGTTCTTCATTTTATCACATTTTTCCTGTCTTTAAAAATGTGAGCTGGTGCATGTTCTCACTCATAAGTGGGAGTTGAACAATGAGAACACATGGTCACAGGGAACAGAATATCACACACCAGGGCCTGTCAGGGGTGGTGGGGGGCAAGGGAGGGAGAGCATTAGGAGAAATGCCTAATGTAAATGACGAGTTGATGGGTGCAGCAAACCAACACGGCACATGTATACTTATGTAACAAACCTGCACGTTGTGCACATGTACCCCAGAACTTAAAGTATAATTTTAAAAAATGTGGGCTGGTGTTCATGTTTCCACTATACACAAAAGAGTAAGCATGAGAGATAATGCATGTGATAATTAGTTTGATTTCACTGATTTCACAATTCCACAATGTATACGCATTTCAAAACTTACTGTACACCATAAATATATACAACTTGTATTTTATCAATTAAAAATAGTTTAAATGTAGGCTAGAGCACCATAAGACACAATCAACAGACTGAACAGGTAACCTATGGAATGAGAGAAATATTTACAAACCATATATCAGATAAGGGATTAATATCCAGAACATACAAAGAATTCTGAAATCCAATAACAAAACAAATAATCTTATCAAAAATGGGCAAACAACTTGAACAGACATTTCTCCAAAGTAGATATACAAATGGCCAACAAGTACATGAAAAGATGTTCAATATCCATAGTCATTAGGAAAATGCAAATCAAAAACAAAATGAGATATTAGCTTATATCGATCAGGAAATCTATTATCAAAAAAAGTGTTTGATAGCACAATAGAGTGACTATCGTCAATAATAATTGTACATTTAAAAATAACTAAGAGTATAATTGGATTGTTTGTAAGACAAAGGGTAAATGCTTGAGGAGATGGATACCCTATTTACCCTGATGTGATTATTATGCATTGTATGCATGTATCAAAACATCTCATGTACTCCATAAATATATATACCTACTATGTACCTACAAAAATTAAAATTAAAAATTAAAAAAAGGAAATAAGAAATGTTGATAAGCATATAGAGAAATTGGAGCCTTTGGGCACTGTTGGTGGGAATGTAAAATGGTGGAGCTGCTATGGAAAATAGTACGGTGGTTCCTCAAGAAATAAAAAATAGAATTAGCATACAATTCAACAATCCAACTTCTGGGTATATATCCAAAATAACTGAAGGCAAGATCTCAAAGAGATATTTGTACAACCATGCTCATCGCAACATTATTCACAATAGCCAAAAGGTGGTATCAACCCAAGTGTTTATTGACAGATGAATGGGTAAACAAAATGTAATATATACATACAATGGAATATTATTCAGCCTTTTAAAGGAAGGAATTTCTGACACATGCTACAACATGGATGAAACTTGAGGTCATTATGCTAAGTGAAATAAGCCAGTCACAAAAAGACGAATACTATATATTCTACATATATAAGGTATTTAAAGTAGTAAAACTCATAGAAACAGAAAGTAGAGTGGCAGCTATCAGAGGCAGAGGGGAGGGGAAAATGTGGAGTTATTTAATGAATACAGTGTTTCAGTTTTGCAAAATGAAAAAGTTCTGCCGATCTGTTTCACAACAATGTGAATATACTTAACATTATTGAATTGTATGCTTAAAAATAGTTAAGACAGTAAATTTTATGTTATGTGTATTTTATCACCATTAAATTAAAAATTTATTTTAAAATGTAGGCTAGGATCAATGTTACTGGAAATCCCTTTTCTCTCCAGAAGCCTCAGGCCTCCTCTCCCTTAAGTTTTCCCGAGCTCTCCTCCTAAGCCTCCTGCAGAAAGCTTTTTCAGTCAATGGGAAGAGTGAGAATGATTCTCTAACCAGTCTCCTTCAAACCTCCTTCCTCACTCTCTAGCCTGCAGGGCCCCTCCTTCTTTGCTTATACCCAATGGATATTCTTACTCTATTTTGCGTGTGTTCATGGAATGTGCGTTCTCAGAGGTACTGGATGAAGGCTGTCAATGAGAAGGAGAAAGGTGTAGACAGCTTGTTCCAGCTCTGTAAGTTATAAGGAGCTCTGTGCTTGTCTGGCAATAGCATAGCTTTGTAGATTTTAGGCAAGCCTGTGCTTCCTCTGAAACGTTCTTTCACTGCAGGTACAAAAACACAGTAAACCGCGATCCAAAAAAAACCTGTCCACTCGTGAATGGTGCTTTGTAAGCCAGTTAATGTATAACACTTTAGAAAGCTGGGCAGGGAGCATGTTTGCTTTTCCAACAGGAACCACATCAGGGGTGTCAGATGCCAATAATCCCAGGATTCTGTGGTCACAGGCTTTGAATCTGCAGCCAAACTTTGGCATCCAGACGTGGAGGCTAGTGATTTCCAACCTTTTCACCACCAAGGATGCCTTTTATTATTTTTCCCCCTGTGGCCCCCACATTTGGAAAAATTTTTATCTAGCAAAACTGCATTTATTATGGAATAATTCGTTTTCCCAATTTTTTACTCACTCAGGGCTTCTGATCCGCATGAGCTAACCACACCAAAGCTAATATAATTTCAGTCAAAAGCAAAGAAACATGATATTGTACTTAGCTCTCTTTGGCTTTGTCTTGGCTGAAAGTACAATTTCTATGATTTTTTTAATATTGAAAAATAGCTTAAGGGTATCATTTGCTGCCTTTAGAGACGCCCAGATTGAGACCTGCCAGCACAAGGTAATAGGACATTGACAGGATGACTGTCAGCTTAAGAAGCTCCAGAGCCCATGAACCACAAGTAGAACAGAATCTGTTGATTAGGAGGCCTCCCTATTTTATTTCACTAACTTCAGTTTGTTTCTCATCTGTAAAGCGAATGATGAAAGAAATGGTTCCCAAAACAAGAATAACAAATGTTTACCAAACACCTAGGTAAACAGTTTTTATTCTTGTTTTGGGTAACATCTCTTTCATCCTGGTACAGTGACAAGACAACTCTCAGACACAGGGATCTGCCTCTCCCAAGGCTGATTCTCCCTAAATCTAAGGTATACTCCCTCTAGATCAGGGATCTTGTATCAGAAGGTGTCTTAGAGGCTCATATAAGCTAAATGTCTCCTACCACACTGAATAGAAATGGAAATGTCTACTTGTCTTTTTATGCTACTAGATGGAAGCCTCTTGAGGTCAAGGACCTTGTCTGATTTTTCTCGGCATCTCTGCATACCACAAGTGCAGGATGGCACCTGACACTCGACAAGTGCTAGTGAAATACATGACAGTGAGTTCACCAAATGAATAGTTGAATTACTGGGAACAGAAACTAGACTGTGATGTGAGCTCCTTGAGGGAAGACAGCATCTTATTTGTGTCTCGGTTTCCAGTGTTCCACAAAGTGTGGCCACTCAACAAGTGCCTGAGTGAATGAATAAATGGATTAGTCATTATCAAAGAGTTGGCTGTATACCCAGGGATGACCCATAGACCAGCTATTATAGGCACACGGGTCAGAAGCAACAGGTAAAACCCTTTCCTCACCATTTATTTTTGTAAGTTGTCACCCAGTGGTGCTCTGTCTCTGGCTAATAGTTGGCCACCATATCTCCTTCTGCAAGAGTCAGTATAACTCCCTCTTTTCTCCCTACCTCATCACCCTCCCACCTTGCCATTGTTTGCATACATAAGTCCACACGCACTAGTCCTATAAAAGAACATGGGTCAGAACCCTGGCACCCCATTTTGGGAAGGTTGCTGACCCCTGCTCTAAAAGAAGCTCAGAAAGTCCTGAGAATGAATGCAGCCTAGACATGTCTCTCTCTGTGGTGTCACTGGATGCGATTTAAGCAGAGGCATTCCTGCAGTTGTTACACCCAGGCAAGTGTGGGGAATGAAACAGTTGTCTGTGACTGATTTAAACTGTGGTTTTTGACAACTGTGCCCTGGATTGAAGTGTCCCATCTGTTAATTTTAGTGTTCACGGGAGCTGTGAACATGGCTCCAATAGCAGCAGCTACAGTTCTGTGAGGTCCTTGACAACTCAAGAAAAGTTTCTATCCCCAAACCAAACTGGGCATTTTCGCCGCATCTAAATGCTGTTTAATACATACAATTATTTCTGGTAGGATCCTGGAATGCAGGAACAAGGTAGGGAGAATACGGAGGGGGAATGGAGGGAAGCCTCTTTTCAAATATTTAAGAAACAAGCAAGACTATCTTTATGCAAAGGTCATGAAAAGGTCCCCTTCTCAAATTCCTGTCCCTACCCTATCCTCACCCCATCACAATCCCCCTTTATCTAAGCCTAAAGTCTCATGGCAACCCTTGCTTCTAGCAAAGGCATTGCAGGCTCTCATTCAAATTTGAACATTATTAAGACATTATCAAAACATTAACATTTACTGTGAATTTGTCTAATCAGGTTTGTGCTAGTAACATGATGGAGCCCTAAGAAAAAGTGATATGGTTTCTTTGGAGGAAGAAAAGAGCTAGTTAGTGACAGAAAAAGATCCTTCCTAAAGAAGGTGGTTCTGCGTGAGACTCTGCTGGTGACAGAAAGTGAGGGCTATGTGTGCAGAAGGGCAAGATGGATCTATTGAAATCCAAAGAGAAGGGAGTGTGGAAAATGGAGGTGAAGGAACCCAAGGCACACAATTTCGTCATTGGTGGGCCCTTGTTCACCATTTCCATTTCAGAGGATCTTGGCATGAAAGGAGTTTCAATTACATTACCCACCCCCAGTGGCAGCCTTCCCAGCTGCCCCAGTCGACTAATCCATGACTGTCTCTACAGCTATATTTGTCTAGGCAGGCTCCTGTGTCTACACATACCAGCTTGCAGAACTCACGAAAACTCCTAACTCCTCTACATTTAGGCTCTACCCGGTCTGATCTCCCACTATTTGCCAACATGAACTCTTAAGCCTGGCCCCACCAGTCTTCTTCACTGTTCTTCCCTGAAGGTCATCCTAACACACACGACATTTCCCCCGACTCAAGACCTTAAGATCTATAGATCGCTCTACCTTTTACCCCAAATACCTGCTTTGTCTAAAAGCACTATTAGCCTTTCAGGCCTAGCTCAAGTCTCTCCTATTCCACAAAGAAGTTCCCCTGGAAACCCTCCAGAGGAGCCTTTGTATCTGGGTAAAATTGTCATACTAATCTTGGAAGTATTTGTGGATGCCCCATTCCAGAGACTATCCATGCTCTTTTGGATGGGGTATCTCAGGATTAGAAGCTTATAGAGAGGGAGAAAAGTAATGAAGGAAGGAAGGAAGTAGCTCACTAAGAATATCTCTAGATCCCAAACTTGGGTCCACTGAGCTAACCATGGCAGTATGGCACAATGAAAGTAACCAGGTTTGTCATCATCAGAAAACTTTGGTTTGAATCTATTTTGCCACTAAGACTTCACCATCTTACTATTGTGAAAGCTAAGCAAGACAATATATAGGAAGCACATTGTACATGATCGGTGCTCAGTCTAAATTAGCCGAATCAGACGTGCTAAGGAAGAGTTCGCTTCTTGTGCTTGGAATATCAGCTTATTTGGTGGCGGTGTGCCTGTGTTAATTCTCTAAACCTGTCACTCCCAGTGCTTTCCAGCAGTCCAAAACTCCCATCATTCTTTAACCCTTTCCCTTTGTTACCTGCTTAAAGGATCCAAGATTTATCCAGACATCAGGGTAGGAGCAAACCTCAGGGTGGGAGTAGACCTCTTATGTACATGAAGTGGATGTCAGGTCTGTACTCTCTGGGGTTTGATTTTCTCACTGTCTGGGGAATAGTGTGTTCTATTATCTTTTCCCACTCCCATCTCTTAGCTACTCCTCCCTATCTTTCATATGATCAAAGCCTTCAAGGCCCAGTTCAATTATTTCATCTCATGAATCCTCTGCCCATGTTCTATCATTTGTAATACATCTTGCACATGTTCGCACTTAATTCTACTACAAACTGGGCTGTACAGAATGGGAGTGTTTCACTTCTGTTTCTCTTTCCTCCTACAAGGAGAATGGAAGCAATCTGAGAGCTAGGGACAATTATGTCTTCTCTCTTTTCTGCATCCTTGCATTACTTCAGGAAGTAAGGACTATGCTAAGCACTAGGGATACAGAGATCAACTTGACATAGTCTCTGCCCTCAACATGAGACAAATACCTCAAATAAAGATTTAAAAGGAGTGCTATGCCACTTGAGGTTGCTGGCCAGGGGAGGGTATTCAAGGTAGAGAAAAGGGCATATGGAAAAGTCTGGAGAAAGAAAAAGGCATGCCATGTTCTGGGGATGATTAGAGTGCAGTATAGTGGGGGCTTGACCACATGGCAGGAAATAAGGCTGGAAGTGGAGTAAGGCCACCTCTCGAGGGCCTGGAAGCAATGTGGAGCCAAGGGAGGTTTCTCTACCAAAGCAGTTATCACATTTTATATCAACTATTCGTCCACTTTTCAGTTTACCTTACGACCGTGGTTCTCAACTGGGTGTGTTTTTGCCTACCAGGAGCCATCGGCCATGTGTGTAGACATTTTTGGTTTTCACAACTTGGAGGAAGGATGTTACTGCCTTCTGAGGGTACAGGCCAGGGATGTTGCTAAACACTGTACAATGCACAGAACAGCCCCCACCTCAACACACATAACAGAATTATTCAATCCCGAATGTCAACAGTACTGTGGTTAAGCAACCCTGTCCTACAAGAATGCTATTTGTTCCTTGAGGGCAGGAACTGTGTCTCCAAGGCCGAGCAGGTTCTTAGACATTGTGAGTGCTTGAGTGATTAATAAATATTGAGTGAATGAAAGGGTGGCTGATATAAGATCCTTTTCTGGGAAAAGTATGTCTCTAAATAAGTACTGCTCTGTTTAGTTACCCTCTTTCTCAACACATGCCCTGTATGTCTGTCTCCACCTATTAGAATATAGCTCCATGGGGGCAGAGACTCTAGCTTGTTCACAGTTGTCTCACTAGCAATGAGGTGAATGACTATTAAATATTAGGTGCTCATAAATGTTTGTTGAATGAATGAATGATAGGCTTGATGGTTAAGCCTGGGGAAGCCAGGGTTTGAAGTAGGTGGGACTTGCCCTTCTTCCCTGGTATGATGCAGAAAGGGGAGGCTGACAGCTCTGAAGATCTTCTGTACTGAATTCCCCAAAACCCATGGGGTGGCAGAGAGTGATCTCTTTTGGATCATGACTTCTAATTTTTAGATGTTTAATTATGGTGTGTTTTAGTATGGATTTCTTTGAGTTTATTCTGTTTCAGGTCACTAAGCTTCTTGAATTTTTAGGTTTATGTCATGACAAATTTGGAAAATTCATAGCCAGTACCTCTTCAAATGTATTTTAGCCCCACACTCCTTACTCGCTCCTTCCAGAACTCTAATGATACACATGTTAGTACTTTTGTTATTGTCTCACAGCTCCCTGGGTCCCTGTTCACTTTTTTTCAGTCATTTTCTCTCTTTTTTTTTCACATTGGGTAAACGTTATCAACCTATCTTCAAGTTCACTGATTCTACCCTCTGTTATCTCTACCACTGAGCCCATTCAGTGAGTATTTTTTATTTCAGTTTTGTGTTTTTAAGTTCTATAACTTCCCTTTGGTTCTTGTTAACATTTTCTATTTCTTTGCTGAGATTATCCAGCTTTTCCTTTGTTTCCAGAGAATTAGTAATTGCTTGTTGAAACCAACTAGCCCCACCTCACATCACCTTGTTCAGTCTCTTTGCTGCTAGCTGGTAGTAGAGACTCAGCTCACTGCTAAGCTGACCCTACTCTGATGGGGGAATAGAGTGCTAACTGTTTCTGCCAGGCAGGGGATAGAATATCAGCTCTCCACTCAGCCCCACTGAAACCCCAAAGGAGTGGTATGCAGTTGTGCCATTGATGTTTAGTTGGAACAGAGTGAGTATTGCCAAAAAAGGTTTTCTGTTGTTAGGTAACCTTCTGTTGTTAGGTAACCCCAGTCCCGTGGCTACAGTGAATAGGCTTTGCTTGGAACACTTTTTTTCATCTGTGCTTGTGGGATGTTTCAGGTTGGAGTCTTCTACAACAACCTATCTGAGATATATGGGAGGAAAAAAGAAAACCCAGGGTATTCAGGGTTGTGTTGTTTCTCAAGTCCTTAGGTGCTTAGGTTGTCTGCCTTTTTCTTCCCACATTTCAGCCTTCTTATGTTTGTTTGTTGTGTTATATCCAGCATTTTTTAGTTGTAAGAGGGAGGACTGGGAATGAGGGTGGGGAATGGGACTCCTCTGTCTTGGCCAGAACTGGATGTCTGGCCCATGCATTTTAACCTTACTTCTTATTTCAGGCATCCAGATCAGGCCAGCCACCACCTGCTAGCAAAGGCTTAGGGATGTGTATGTAATAATCAGACTGGTGGTCATTCTGAGATGTCTTACATTTCTGTTCACATGAGAGTTTTCATAGTGCTTTCATATCTATGATTTTATTTGATCCTCATGACAGCCCAATGAGAAAAGTACTATTGTTATTATCTTCATTTCACACATGAGGAAACTGACACGCCCAGAAATTAATGATCTCGACGGTGTCAAACCTGGCATTTGAGCCCAGGTCTCCAGGCTATAATTTAGTGCTCCATCCATTGTACACTTTCTGAATGGCCACCAGCCTGATTTGCTTCTCACCAGCCTCCTTTTTGTCAATGGGCACCAGAGTTTTCCAGCATGCCTTCTGCTTCTGGGTTCCACCCTCTCTTGCTCTATATCTGGTCTATGGAACAACAGTCCAGTCCATCAGTCAGCAGGGATTTACCAATGCCCAGAACTGTGACTACACAGTGAATGGATCCCAAAGAGCCACTTGGGCCTCCGTCATCTCAGTCAATTCAGACTAGCAGGGAAGGGCTGCAAAGGGGGTGATGGTCTGTGTTCTGTAGATGTTGCAGCTGTGGGGATTTAGCAGAAATGTTAACTTGGGCCAGGACTTGTGTAGTTTCACAGCATTCTGTGCTTGGAGGGGCCCCACACCTAATTTAATGTTCTGCAGTGGCTGTCTTGAAATTCCTAATACATTTTGAACAAGAGGCCCCACATTTTCATTTTGTACTAGGCCCAGCAAATTATGTAACTGGTTCTAGCTGGGGCTCATTGTAACCAGGCCTCTGGGAGCAGAGTTTATTCTCTCAGCAAAGAGCAGAGGAACCTGAAAAGTTATGGCCTTGAATGAAGCGTGAAACCTACTCCTTCAAATTTCACACCACACTCCCATTCTGTTGCACTCAGTCAGGCTCAGCAACCTGTGTTTTTCCCTGGGGAACGATTTCCCTGAGCCAGAATTCCCACCACCTTGTCTCCAAGTCTTGGCTGAACTACTCAAACCTACAAGATTATTGTAACATCGTCTTTCAAAAGAAACTTCTGTCAGATCAGAGATAATACACTGATTTATATATATATATATATTTATTATAAAATTTTATGTATATATAAATATATATATTCCCACGACACATTATCTCATATCTCATTTTTCATTGAATTGTCTTATATGTATTGAATTTATATATATATATGCACACATTATATATATTGAATTTACACACATATATGCACACATTATATATATTGAATATATATATATTACCACTGCATATTATCTCCTTTTTCATTGAATTTTTAAAAGATTATTGTATATTCACATGCAGTTGTAAGAAATAGTACAGAGAGATTCTGTTTACCCTTTTCTCAGCTTTCCCCAATAATATTTTGCAAAACTTTAGTATAATATCACCACTAGGATATTGACATTGATACAATTCACCAGTCTTATTCAGAGTTCTCATTTTACTCATATTCATGCATATATATTTAGTTCTATATAATTTTAAACACATTAGGTTCATGTATCTACCATCAGAGTCAAGATACTGAAAAGTGCCATCACCTCAAAGATCCTTCGTGGTATTGCCCTTTTATAACCACATCCACCTCCCTCCTGCAACACAGCTTCTCCCCACCCCCAAACCCTGGCAAATGCTAATCCGTTCTCCATTTCTAAAACTAGGACATCTGGGCTATTTCCAGTTTTTGTCTATTATGAATATAACCTCTGTTTTTGAACATGTGTTCTTCTCATGAATTCACAGCCACTTAAATGATTAATAAAGCAATATTTGTCAAGAAAAATCTTTTAATCCCCTGTTAGTCAATGATTATTTTCAATTTAGGGGCAACGTAGGCTAGGGGAAAGCAGGAGGTCTTTGGAGTTGGAAGAATTGTTTTTTAGAAGCAGGGGCTCCACAATTTCCTTCTTGTGTGGCCTTAGTCTGGTCACTTAACATACCCCTGAACACCCAGCAGGTGCCCCCCTCTGATAACCAAGAAAAACACTATCTCTGCTACAGGGTCCTTTCTGTGAAGACGAAATGAGATAGCACAGGAAAGCTCCCAGTACTTTGAGGCTTTCCATACCTAGTCTCTTCTCTTTTGGTACCAAATGAGGAGGGAAGGAGGAGAAGGAGTCTAAGATAGTGAAAAGTCAGAATTGTAAATTTTTAATGTAGTTTTAATACTCCAAAATATTTATGATAAGGAAAAAATTGGACGGGAATGACCAGGATTTACAAGTAGCTTAACGAGGTTTCTAAAGAGCTCTAGGAAGGAACTGGGAAACTTTTAGCTAAGTCAAACAAGATTTTTCCCTATGCCCCACTGTTTCTCCCATCATGGAGGAGGCTTAATTAATTTAGCAGCTCTTTTTCTTTCAAGATCTGCCTATAACAAGCTACAACCTCTCTTAGTCCGATTTTTCAAAAATCCCAAATTAGTGGATGCCAGATGAATGACATATTAAGGGGACTGAAAAAAAGTCCCTTCCCTCCATGTTAGAAATGTTTCATATTTCTCTTTGCTTCCAACCCCCTCCCTATCTTTATTTCACCCTCCAGCTTAATTACAGCTCAAGTCTGCCTCCTCCCATTTTGTTCTAGTTCTATAAGCTTTCCCAGCTCTCAAAGAGCTGTTTATGTACAAAGGGATACTATAACACCATCCTCCATGACTTCCACATTTAGGACAGTTTTACTTGGTTTTCTAAGCACGTGTGTGTATGTGTGTGCGCGAGTGCGTGTATGTGCTCGCGTGTATGGTGGGCTAATTTCAAGTCTCTTGCTAAGTTGCTACTGACTTCCATTCTGAATATCTCTGGAATTCCTTGCCAAGTATTTACTGCACATTTACTTGGTGCCTAGCTCTGTGCTTCACACTGTGGGGAGTGTAGAAGTACAGAAGCTAGAGCTGCTGTCCTCAAGGAGTCTGTAGTCTGAGGAAATCCAAGCACACACATGAAACATTGAAGAATGACTAACTAGAACCCTGTGTGATATGATACTGACTCAAAGTGAGATGATTATTCAGAAAGAGTGCAGATCACTCAAGGAGGGAGAAGGCTTCGTGGAGAAAGTAAGGTTGGAGAATCAAAAAATAAGCAAGACTTGGGTATATGGAAGGGTGAGAAAGAACAGTCACAGCCGGGGGCACATCTTGAGTAAAAATATGGTGGTAGGGTTGAATCATGCTGGGACTCCAACCTCCATTAAAAATGAGTACCTGATCTGTGGCTTTGTTCTTAGCTGTTGCCTTGCATTATTTGGCTCCATCCCACATTACACAATACTTCCTGACCTGTGATTTCTGGATCACCTCAATTCCTGACTTCTTGCCTTGTCTTCTGTCTGTGGCCTTGCCCACTCTCACCTGGTACCCTATGCTCAATTCTCTAGGACTGACTCTTTCTCATCTACAATTTATGCCTAAGACTTGGATGACATCTGTATTTTAAGTATCACCCTCCACCCAACCTTTTCCAGTCCTGAGTCTCCTACTTTAGCACCAGCCCAGTGGAGGTTATGTTCCTGAAAGTTTTGTTCAGCCCTGAGAAATGGAATACAAAGGCCAGCTAGACTAGTGCCAAGTAGTGGTGAAACCAAGCTTTTGGTGGAGAAAGAGGTTTGATGACCAAGCAGAGGGGTATGGATTTGATATAGTCAAAGATCAGCAACCACCATAACCATTTATTTCAATTACTAGGGACAGAGGTTTCCTTTGACTAATATTGAGAAATTAGAGCCCTTTTGTTGACAAGGCAAATGAGTTGCTTCCCCTGATTAAAAAAAAGGTCTGCTGCCAGCCAGCGAAGCATATTTTTGTGTTAACCAGGCCAACAGAGAAGATATCCAACTTACTCTCTCCCAAAGTCTTGGTTGAACTCCACCCCAAGGCTATTTGGTTTGGAAGCTGACAGTCCATCCTCTTCTGTGGCTTCTGTTCACACTTTCACTGGCCTTGGAGGATTTCAAGCTAAAAAGAGGCAAGGACTGTAGTTAGCTAACCAAAACCAAATGACACAGCCCCACACGGCTGGGCCATACTATACCAATGTACAGCAACCCCCGCCCCTGCCAACCACTTGGCATACTGGCTGCAGCTGGCTTTTTTTTTCTCCCTCAGGGAACTCAGTTCTACAATCTAGGGATGGAAAATGCCCAATATAGGGGAAAATATTGGGCTGGGAATGAGGCTAGAGGAAGCAAAAAAACAGAATCCAAGACTTGGGTGAGGGCTGAGATGGAATTAACCAGAATCTATAACATCTTGGAGAGAGCAGACACCAACTTGCTCCACAAATCCTAGGCTACCATATCAAAAGCCTCCTTACCACTATCCCCACAAGCTTTTAAATGAGGTCATTTTAAGATAAGTAAAATGTGCCACATTACCCAGATAATGGAACAAAATAGTAGTACAGACTGAAAACTTCCACAAAGCAAATACATGACTGATTTTTAACTTATTGAGGGTGAGATCATGTTTCTTATTATAGCCTGCCATTATAACTCCAGCAACTAGCATAGTATGTGGTATATAGTAGGAGCTCAGTAAATGCTTATTGAAAATAGGCCTGTTTTATTCCTATTTTATAGAGCAGGAAACCAAGGACCAGAAGGGCTCTGCCTTGCCCTAGAATAAACAAGTAGCAAGCATCAGAGCTTTAATAAGCTATTATTAAGGGAAGGCAGGAACACTCTGGCTCTCTCTTAACCATTTGTGGTATCTTAGTGTTCATAATGATCAACGAAGTAGACTATGAGGCAGACCAAGGTGGCAATTCTTATCCTTTATTATTCTTTGTTATTTCCTCTGACTGGGATGCCATCCTCACTCTCTTCCCTGATTCCCACCAACATATGCACACATCATTATTTTGTTCCTATTGGGATCCTACTCATTATTTAAGATCCAGTTCAAATTTCACCTCTTTTATAAAGCCTGCCTTGACTACTCTTATTAAAATAGTTCTCTCCCATTTTGGAACTCATACAACACCCATAGGCCATACCACTCATTTGGTGTTTGAAATCTCATAGCATTCTGGTTAAGAGCCAGTCTTCAGAGTCAAACAGAGCCTGATTTAAATCCCAGCTCTGCCAATTTACTAGGTGTGTGGCTGTGGGCAAGTTAATTAACCTCTCCATCAAGGAGCATGATCTTTGAACTGAAAAGAGAATTAAAGCCCAAGATAGATGAGAAGATAATAAGGGAGTCCTTAGCTGCCTTCAATGAGTTTCCAGGCCCACACAAATCACATTTGAGGCTGCTGAGAGAATGTGCAGATGTGATCACAGAGCCAGTCTTGGTAACCTTTGAGAAATTATGGCAAAGAGAAGACATGAGGGGTGCAAAGAGGCAGGGAAATATCCCAATTTTTAGTGAAGGTAGGTGGTGGTGGTGTGGGGTGCAAAATATAGATCCTGGAAACTGAAGACCAATGAGCATGGCGTTTATCCTTGGCAAAAGTGTAGAATGCACTGTTAGGCAGATCATTTGTGGGGCTTTCGAAAGGGGGCGGAAATCACTAGGGGTAAGCATGGGATGACTAAAAGCAAGTCATGCTTAACTAAGTCCATTTCCTTTTTGAAAAGGGTATTTAAAAGGATAGATCACTGGGATACCATAGTATAATGTATCTGGATTTCAGCAAGACATTTGAAAAAGTCTTATGATATCTTCATGAAGAAGATGGAAAAGTCGGAGCTGGGTGGTAGCAGGAATTATATGGATTGTTTCAAGTTTGAACAACCTTATCAAAAGGGGAAGACTCTAAAGGTTATGCTGTAGTATTCTGTCCTGGACCCTCTCATTCAATACTTTCATCAGTCTGGCTGATCAAATATGCATATAAAATATTTATTGATACAGATCATGCATTCTCAATGGGGGTGATATTGCCCCCAAGAGGGCAAAAATTGATTCTCGAAGAGTGAAAAAAAATTTCTTTTTTACATGAAACAGAGATATACATACAGCAAATAAACAGATAGACAGCATATCTGTGGTATTAAAATTTCACGGAGAGAGATTGGAAAAAATATCTAAAAAGGCTCCTTAGGAGTGTGATAATGATAAAAAAAAAGATTGAGAAACATTACTATGGAGAATATGATTTTGTATATGAGGCTCAAGATAAAGAAAGACCTTAAGGAGATAGATTGAAATAAACAAGGCAATGGTTTTTGAGAATGAATACAAAGCCCAGCATTCAAGTAAAATTAAAAGTCAATTGTACAAACCTAGAATCAAGCACATAGTAGTAGTTCATGCAAGAAACAACAGAGGATTTCGATTAAGCTACGGGCTACACATTGAGCAGATTTATGCTCAAAAGACAACTAGAGTGGCAAAAAGTCTGTAAACCATGTCCTATAAGGCATGGTTTAAAAGAACTGAGGATATTTAGCCCAGAGGATGAATGACTTGGGGTGACATACTAGATATTTTAAAGGGCTGTCATGTGAAAGAGGAATTAGAAATTGTTTGTGTGAAGCTATTTTTTCCTCAACCTAAGGAAGACCCTTTTAACAATTAGGAAATGATCAAATATGGAATAAGCTGTTTTGCATAAGGATGAGTTTCTCGGACTGTCAGAAGGATATTTCTGCACTGAGCAAGAGGATAAATGTGGCTTCTAAGATTCCTTCTAATTCCCGGGTTCTGTGATTCCCTGCTAGATTTACAAGTATGAAGGTGGAAAAGATGGCTAAAGAATACGAGCCCAGACAAAACATCCTCCGTTGATTTTAAAACCAAAATTCCATACCAGGGATATTTGCTTGAGGAATATCTCACTGTCTAGCTGACTTGGTTGCCAATATTTAGAGGCCTAATTCTCCTGGGCCCCTGTTTCCTTGTGCCCTGCCTCTAGCTCAATTTCCATCTTGGCATAGAAGGTACAGAGGGAGTTGTAGGGAAATGCCAAGAAGGAGATCTCAGAGACCAGAGTTATAGAAATCCTCAGAACTGTTTTATGAAAACATTGGTATGGGCCCAGTGAGTGGAGAGAGAACGTGCTTCCTGTCCTTGTTGGGCTCTATGTTGCTCACTTGTTATCCCCAACCCCCCTTATCTCTTACATCTTCAACTAGCAAGCAGGAGGGTTGGTGCAGGAGTAGGGGTAGAAGGAAGTAATTTCAGGTTCAAGGGTTAACAGTACACTGGTCAGGAAAGCTGAGGAATGAGATGATGAGCGTCTTTACAGTTTGTGAAAATGAAACAAAACAACTTGAGAATCATATTCCTGGAATTGTGTCCAAATGAATGTCTCAGGTTGAAGGGACCAAGACTTTGACTGTGATGCAGTACAGTATTTACAGGGATCTTGCTTGGCCTTTCGGAGCAAAAACAATTATTTTCTCTCCTTTCACCTAACACTGCTGTGCAGAATCTCCATAGCCTGGTTGCTAGAAATTAGGGTTCTTATAGCTGCTGTGGAATAAACTCCATTCACTTTCCTCTTAACACTGCCTTCTCTCTGTCCTTGACCAAATGTTACCTGTTGTTTCACGAAGTGACGTTTTCTTCATTGCACCCCATTAGCTGCTCTTTCACTCCCAGTCACTTGCTGAAGTCCTCATCACTATCACAGATCTGCCTACCAGGGCCATGTCTGCAGCCTAGCCGATATTAACTTTGCCAACACTTCACCATTTTTCTCTGCATGTCCTCTCTCCAGTAACGTGCATGTCTGTGATATTAACCCTGGGACAGAAAAGTAAGAAATCTATCAGAATCCTGGCTGAAAGTCTTATTTCTCCTTGAAACCGAAAGAGCTTTCAAACGTGGCTTCCTGAGTTTTTCAGTTTGCTGGTGGGTGGGTCTGGAGTGGGCATCCCGTCTGCACATCTGGTAGAGGCACTTTCCAGATTTTCCTCATGACTCAGGATCAGTTTCTGACTGCTGGGCGGGGCAAAGCCTCCTGAAGTTGCTGCGAGGCACCTCCCCCTGTGAGCAGAGCTTGGTACAGCCCAAATAGTTTTCAGGTTAAGAAAGCCAGAATCTTTGTTCAGCCGCACTGACTGAACAGACTTTTAGTGGGGTTACCTGGCTAACAGCAGCAGCGGCAACGGCAGCAGCAGCAGCAGCAGCAGCAGCAGCAGCAACAGCAGCAGGGCTCCTGGGATAACTCAGGTGAGTAGAGAGGGAATTCGCAAACTTACCCTGGAGTTTTATTTCCTGGGTAACTTAGCGTCTAAGAAAGATGAAGAAACTTCAACTTTATAGTTAACCAAACTCCACAGCTATATTTTATGGCTCGTCTAGATCAAATATGTGCCCGTTAATAGCAGTTTGAGAACTTCAAAAATAATGGAATTTTTGGTTGGTTATTTTGAGGGGTGTGTGGGGTGATGATTGTGGTTGTCTGGCAATGAAACTTTTCTGGGGATATCTGGTCAGTTTTCTGTGTGTGTGCACACATGCGTGCGTGTGTATGTGCTTGCCTTCTGCTACCCAAAATACCTGGTAAGTGAGGAAAAATCGCAGGGGATGATGTTGAGGGGGAGAAGCGTGGCTCCTTTCAGGGCCTCCTTCTAGCTTCTGGTGACCCACAGCTGTGGGAAAATTATTGAGATGCGGGCAAAATGTTGGAGCCACACTGTGTGCAAAAGGCCTGTGAACTCTGGTAGGAGGGTGAGCAGGCTGTGCACTGTTGTACAGGAGGAAGTGGTGGCCAAGTCTATCTTAACTCCCTATCTGCACAGCCAGTGGTCTTCCTGCCCCAGTGACAGGTTGATCTTGGCTATTCTATTTTCAGCCTCTGGCCTGGCTTTGTTCCCCTCTGATTCCAGCTTTGGTTTAAACTTTGATTTCAAGATGGGGCTCCATCCTCCACCCCCAGGCCAAGTACACTGTTCTAGGGTCTTCACTGGACCACTTGATCAGAGCTGGCTTTGGGTGGGGGACGGGAAAAGGGAGCGGTGCATTGTAATGGAAACAATTGGTTCTGAGGATTTGGAACTGTAAGTTTGCTGAAAAGCACATAAGAAAACTCAGCAAATTCTGCTGTCCTAACAATTACTTCTGGCTTCAGGATAAAGCATCCTGGTTTGTATTAATGGTGTATTGAAATTCAGCTAATGCCTCATTTGCTAATCTTTATTGTGAAAGTAAGAACACTTTACAGTCCGAAGTAATAAACAAAAAAATTCTTTGTGGACTGCTAATTAACTCTTTTATTCCTCTGGAAGTTTGTGTGTGTGTGTGAGCATGCTTATGTGCACGTGTGTGCCTGGGTGTGTGTGAATACTTTGTATTCAAATAGCATTCTTTATTTGTCCTTAGACTCCCTAGCAGTCTAGGGAAAAAGTCTAAACACTTACATGGTCAGGAATAGGTTAAAAAACAGGCTTTCCATATCCTTGGGAGTTTTCAGTTCCTAAATTAAAAGCAGAAAATGTCCCTTTGTGACCCCAAAACAGTGTTTCTTTGATTAGCCTTGATTTGAAATCATCTCACCTTCTGACAGCTTGCAATTCAGAAACAAAACTTCTAAGTGCATTCTTGTGAGAAGAGGACAATATGAATTTTTAAAAGCAATGTCTTGCTTGACATATTGTGTCTGCATGTTTGCCCTCCTCCCCACCTTACAACAAATTGTGGTTAAAAAAAAAAAAGTTGGGAGGTCCCAGTTTTAGTGTGGGCTCTGTCACTAACTACGTAACCCTGGGCAAGTTCCTTTACCTTACAACAAAAGAAAGAAGTTGTACTAAGTGATTTCTAAGAGTCTTTTCAACATAACATTCTATAAAATCAGAATTTGATGCTTGAAAGGCTGGAAAAGTAGACATATAGGATGGGCTTATTTGGCCAAAAGGGCAAGTCAGCCAAAAAAGGAGGAGTGAAATAGGGAGGTGTAGAGAATGGTGGAGGGGCAATTTTATATTAGTCTTTTAAATGTTGGTGCATGTCTTATTTAAAGCACATGATCAAATTTCATTAGTTTCTCCTACAGACAGAAAGGAAATTTAACTTGTTAAAACAAGTGCTTCCTAATACTACTGCCCTGCTTTAGCCTTATCTTTAACAATAAAGAGTATGTTCACATACATAATTTCATTACATTCTCCCAATAACACTCTGAAGTAGACAGGACAGCTAACATATTCCCATTGTGCTATGGGGAAACTGAGGGACTGAGATGTTGTGTATACTAAATGGTGATATTTTGGATTTGTTTCTAGATCTTGTAACCACCTGTGTCTTTTTATCATTTTGAATTGCTTTTTATTTTTTGACAGAGTTATTGAGCAATGGAATTAAAATTGTGTCCTCTTTTTTTTCCTTTGAATGGCTTTGAACAGACTCTTCTCTCTGGGCAGAGTGGGTACATCCTATATAAGGCAGTGGGCTGGATCAGAGGATCTCTGTGGTCCTTTTTAGACCCAGAATATCTGGTTAGAAGTTTGAGTCTGAACAGCCATACATAAGTCCTGTGGTTAAATGCGTGCTCATATATGTAAGCTATGACTCTGCCTGTGTACATATGAAAAGCACTACTCTCTGTATACCATGTGGATGCTGAATTTGTATTACTTTTTCCTATCCAAGTCCCTTTTCTCTCACCATACCACCACCAGGTGTGGGGATAACGGATGTGGATTGTGGGTAAAAGTGGTGCCTACTTCATGCCAGGGCAGAATTGGGTCTTCTGTATTCAATTTGTCTGCCAACTTTTATTGATTTTATCTTGATTTTTGCTCCAAGTACAGAACAGGGAGGAAACTGAGGAAAAGGAGAAACTAGGCAAGAACAATGCCTCAGCCATGCCCTCTCTCCCTCTCCCCATTAAGTTCCCTCATGTTCTCTCCCACTCACCTAAATCCAGAGCGGCTTGTGAACCACAGACAGGATGTATTTTATCAGATTTTTTTAGAGCAAAATATGCTTTTTGCTCTAAGGCTAACCCACAGGTTAAGAAGCAAGAGATTTTGCTTTCACGACTTGCCTAGCTTCCTCAAGCTTTCCAGTCCAGTGAGTAGAAAAAAAATACCTCCCTCTTTAAACTGCAGCCTTGTATTCTACGTGGCAGTCTCCCTCAACTTCCCTGGCAATTATCAACTTTCTGCACTCTGGGCCCGCTCCTATCCTTTGCCTTGGCAGACACGGTTGTCCTCATATTCTTTCTCAAAGTGGTGGATCTGAATTAAAATAATATTGCCTAAGACAATTACCTCAGTGCTAAGCCCCACACTCTGCCTCACCCAACCACTCATTCCACTAGCCCTCAGGCCACAGGGTCCCTCTTCTTAAATGTCCACATTGCCTTTGTTAGCTAGAGGCTCTCCTTGGTTTATACTCAAATCCCTGGGTTTATACTCAAAGCCTTAACTTTTATCTTGTCTACCGACTTTCCTAATATGTGATCTTTAACTTAAGGGCTCTCCCTTCCCCATCGCCATCGGGTGCAATAGGACAGAAAGGAGGGAGCATTCCCTTCTCTGCACTCATCCGTTCCAACAGAGTAAGTTGTTTATGACAAACTCAACTTACAAATTTCTGGGTTTCCAAAAGTTTCCTGATGTTTAAATGATGAACCCTCCGATGTAAAGGGTTCAGATTCTCCCATGAACATCAAACCATGAAAATAAAGAACCTTTTCAATATCTACCATGGCAATAAATTCTAGGCAGAATGCCTCAAAGTTGAGTATCATGTTTGCTTTGGAGGATTTCCTCATTTGAACTAAAAAATCCTTTCTCTAAGAAGGCAGTGACCAAAAGAAGCAGTGTGGTGTGATGGAAAGCTGCACACCAAATCTGGCATTGCACAGAACCTGGATTTGAGTTAACTCTGCCATTTTCTAGCTACTGCTTCTCTGAGCTGCCATTTCTGCAGATACAAAATGAAGGACACAGATAATCTCATTAAACATGACTGCTATGATGAGAATCCGAACTAAAATGTAAAATGCACATTTCAAACAAGAAATTGCCATGCAAACATTAATTCTCCACGTAAGACATTTATCTGTTCAACAAACATTTTCTGAACAATATTCGTGTGCCCAGCTCAATGCTAGGCAATGAGAGGGCTTCAGTGTATATTTTACATTTATGGATCACTTTCTACTTATTCAAAATTCCTTTTACACCAACCATCTCATTAGGTACACCCACGGTGTAAGAGAGGCAGGGTAGATAACCTCACTTTCCTGATGAAAAAATTGAGGCACAAAGAGAACAAGGTCACAGAGCAAATGGATTACAGTTCTGTTGCCTAGTCAGAAATGCAGGTCACTTTTTTTTTTTTTTTTTTGAGACGGAGTCTCACTCTGTCGCCCAGGCTGGAGTGCAATGGCATGATCTCGGCTCACTGCAACCTCCGCATGAAGGTCACTTCTACTCTCCAAGTCCGAGAGGACTTGGGACTACAGTTGTACTGTAGTGGAAGTTCAGGCTCATAGCCTGCTCTTCTTTATTTACTGTGTGTCCCCAGAACACAGGCACACCGACCCAAAAGGTATTCCGTCAAGCTGTAATCTATCCATATGAGCTGTATGTTCTGCCTCTGAAGGAGCCTACTGGGATCACATGGGCTTTAAAAATCAAACCTGATTTTCCTTTCAGTTGATGCTACTTCTGTCTGTACACAGGCCCTCTTTATAACAGGGATTCCTTTTGCAGGATCTTGCCTGCCTTGCCATTTGACCAAGCAGTAAGGAAGACCTTTGAAGGCAGAACAGGAAATACTCATTTATCCAGAATGTCCAGGGACTAGGAGGTTCTGGCAAACTAAATATTCTAATTGCCCCGGACTATTCCACATTTACAGTCCCCAGGCTCTGGCAATTCACCAAACCTTCTAGGGAAAGCAAGAGGCACAGTAGTGTTTGTCGTAAGTTTGAGCACACAGGAAAATTGGGATCCATTTGTAACAGCCTCCAGAAAGGAGTCTGGGCAAACATTCAGGTTGGCTCTGATGCTGCATAACTAAAAATTATTACTGATACCATCCATGCTTTCAAATACAATGAAGCACACGTTAATATTTAAAACACGTGAGCAGACAAATCTGATGAAAAAAGGGACACCAGTATTTTGCAGTGCCCCCACAGCTCTCAATTTTAAAAGCAATTGCCAATAAATAAGGCTATGAAAAAAATGTGGTTATTCTCAGCTTCTTATTCCTTGGATTCAGAGAAAGGGTAAGTTTGTTGTATATACATTGCAAATAACATTGTAATAACATTGCAAACATTTAAATTAAAAATTGTTATGGTTTTCAAATGGGGAAACTTCTTTACCAGTGAGGCATTTCAATGTGATAATGAAAGGATATAAAATGAACTAGTGGAGAGGTCTGATCAATATTTCACTTTTTATAAAATAGCGACTGCCTCGCAGATATACCACACAGATACTCCTTAAAGTGCTAATGTATTCTCCTTATTTTTTAGCAGACATTCTGAAGCTTAGTCAGGTTTTTTTGTTTCAAGCCTCCTGTGATTATAGAATATAGACTTTAGTGATTTCTAAAATACATTTTGAAACAGTGGACACCATGTAAATTTCACATTCTCGTTCTTATTTACTGTTGAATGCCAGGAGAGGATCATTAAAATCATTACAAATCTTTGTGAATCAAGAAAAAGCACTGAAAACCCTATTATCACCCCAAAGCTATTGAAAATCAAATTTGCCTTTCAAATTATCTTCCTAAAAACCAGTTGTTAAGAGCACTTGGGTGTGGGGCACTCTGATAGACATTGCTTGAAGAGCCACTATATGAATTCTCTGTTTAGCCATGTAAGGTTTTTGTTTTTCCTCCTTTTTTTTTTTTTTTTAAAGAAAAGAAAGCTAGAGTGTATTGCCATGGGATAACAATCTATAGCCCACCAAATTAGTGTAACTGAATTTCAGAGTCTGCCTTTTATCACAGGCAAAGGATTATACATTAGACTTTTAAGAAGAAAGACCATACAATCTTTCTATCTTTCCTTGTCTTTGGAGGCCATCTGCTGAGCTGTTTCTTGCAGTAGTCTTCCTGGCCAATAATAAAAAACACAAAGCTCTTTACATGACAAGACAGAAGAAATTGTGTAAAAAGACTTGCTGGAATGGAAAGAGGCTGCTTTTCCCCTCATGCACAAAGTGCGTGACTCTCCAGGGCACCAAATTATTCTGACTATAGTAAGGTGATTTTTCTCTTATCTTCAAGTTGTTCTCTGCCTTGAACTATTACCTGCTGGTGTAAATGGAAGACTTCTCTTTAAATTATAATGAATCACATTTAACTCACAATCTTCACTTTAATTATTGATTTTTCCCCAGTAAGATTAAGGCCCATATTGCCCCATTTGACAGATAAAGAAACTGAGACCCAAAATGGTTAGGTGCCTTACCCAAGGCCCCATACTAATTAGTTGCGGAGTGTGGACACTTCTTTCTTTGAAAATGGTGACGTTTCCTTTAAAGCCAAACTAGAAGTGCCTAGTTCTGGGAAGAAGTCACTGGGATGACGGCTGTTTGTCTAATGTCAGGTAACCCTTAAAAGACCTGAGAAATTCTTCCTTCAAAGACAACAATTTTCCTCATTCTAGGCATAGTTCAACACTATGGGTCCTCCTCTGAAGCTCTTCAAAAACCAGAAATACCAGGAACTGAAGCAGGAATGCATCAAAGACAGTAGACTTTTCTGTGATCCAACATTTCTGCCTGAGAATGATTCTCTTTTCTACAACCGACTGCTTCCTGGAAAGGTGGTGTGGAAACGTCCCCAGGTAACTTTCTATTTTACACGTTCTGTCTCCTTGACCTCCTTCATCATACTTCTACTTGATCCACTGTTTCACTTACAAAGCCTACTGTGTAGACCAATTTAGAAGTTAACTTTCCTTCCTTCCTTCCTTCCTTCCTTCCTTCCTTCCTTCCTTCCTTCCTTCCTTCCTTCCTTCCTTCCTTTTTCAGCTTTATTGAAATATAATTAACAAATAAAAATCGTGTATGTTATGGTGTTCAATGTGATGTTTTGATATACGTAGACATTGTGAAATAATTACCACA
This sequence comes from Hylobates moloch, assembly GCF_009828535.3. Classification (NCBI taxonomy): domain Eukaryota; kingdom Metazoa; phylum Chordata; class Mammalia; order Primates; family Hylobatidae; genus Hylobates; species Hylobates moloch. The sequence continues at coordinate 93,135,049 of NW_026652282.1, read as the reverse complement.
ATCAAGTTAATTAACGTATTCATCACCTCACATAAAGAAAACTTTACAATGAAAGTTCCATGGATCTGTGCTCCTGGCTCTAGCTTGGAGTCCTGAATTTTAGTCAAATTTTGACAGATTTACTTAGAAAAAACAACAAAAAAATAGGCTATACCTTTTTGAGATTAGCTATTTAACCTTAAGCAAATTAATCTAAGATTCATTCAAGGTGTTCTGTGTATCAATAGTTGTTTTGTTTTTACTGGTGAGTAGTAATTTATGATATGGATATGCCAAAATTTGTTCATCTAGTCACCCACTAAAGGGCACTGAGGTTGGTTCTAGTATTTTTTATTGTTACACATAAAGATGCTATGAATATTTCTGTACAAAAAACAGAGAGATATGCCATCCTTATTTTCTTTTGGAAGTTCATTTGAGTAAATATCGTAACTCAAAAAGCAACTATGCTCTTGCCTCTTTACTGAGTTACCTGTCATAACAATTTAAATGTAATTTCAGACCAGTGAGGAGAAAAACTCCTTATACAGTGAGCATAAATGAGACAAATTTTAAAGGGAGAAGATAAATTTTTCACGGGGGCAAGAAGGCTTCTTTGCTGCTCTATGGACACTGTCACCTGTATCATCCCACAACTGGACAAGTGGGCTTCAAGTAGAATTGTAGGTCTTTCACCACCTATTAGTAGTAACTATTAATAGTTGTTGGGGTTCTCTGTGCATCATCTGTATGTTGTGTCTCTAAAGCAAGTTTCAGAACCCTTTCACTAGCCCTACATGAGCAGGAGCTCAATGTATAAAACAATAGGATGATGGAGTCTGGAGAATAAATTGCAACCTTGCTATATCTAAAGGGTATAACCGGATAGAAGGATATTGTACCTAAACTCCTTCTCAATGTATGTGATGAGGTATATAGGCCACAGCAGGATGTTGTGAAATGCAAGTTCTTGGACCTTCATAATATCCTGAAGACATTCACGTCCTATTTAATGAGGTTCCTTTCTGTGTACTATTATGGAACCATCTCAGGCATCATCTCAATGTTTGCCTCCTTCAAGTAACCCTTTTACCAACTATCACTTTTAGTTGCAATTTCCACAGCTTAAATTCCTAAATGGAGTTCTGCCAAGAGCTACTTCAGTTTATGCACGTTGCTACCATGTGGTGTCAAGATACACCGGTTACATCAAGACTTGTTTACTATGCAACTCAAAGGACATCTCTTAGTTTTTGCCTATAAAGAATGACAACCATTGAAAGTATGAGACTGGGAGAAGTTCGCTCTGTCTGAAGGAAAATTACTCTCCTCCTGCCTTTCTGTGTCTGCAGTTATTGACATTCCAGCGGATCACTTAGCTGACCTGCAAGAAAAATCTAGGAAATGAGCAGAATTCACTAACCAATACTTTGGTATGCAGACAGGCTTTTTTTTTTATTTTGCAAAAATACACGGAGAAAATAGAGATACATTGTCTGGGAGCCACTCTTATGAATGGATGGTGATAAATGAGGGGCATCCCTCTTTTCTGATGCTGGATATGAAGGAAAAGATGTCAATAGGGCAAAAGTAGCTAAAAAGAAAGCAGGAAATTAAGAGAGGTGTATTGGGTAGGTGTCTTTCTGAAATAGGACAGACTTGAACATATTTATAGGCTAAGAAGTAGATGGTAAAGAAGAAGAGGTTGAAGACACAGAATAGAAAAGGGATGATTGATAGGGGTGAGGTGGAGGAGGTGGGAGGCGATCCGGTGGGCAGCAAAATTGCAAGCCAACATGAAGCCATTCCCCAGATGTGCACCAAGCAGACAGTGTTTCCTGTACTGGCTGTCTTTAGACACATCCTTCCCCCTCTATCTTGGCTCAGTCCTTTGTCCTTTGCCTTCATCCTCCAAATTCTGTGGATTGAATCCTAGATGGATTAGCAGGAAAGGAAAAAGTCTTAACAACCATGGCATTTTGCCTCTAAGGCAAACAATACCCCTTCTAAAGTGAGAGAAAATCAGAGAGAGAGGCTGAACAGTGGGGATGGGTAGGAAAAAGAATCAACAGTCATGACATGCCTACTATGGGCCAGATACTGTGTTTGAAGATTTCTATACATTATTTTACTTCACCCTTATTTACCATGGCTTAGCAAAGTAGGCATATTAAAAGTTACTTTGATGCAATTCTGTTTTCCTAGTTTAAAAAATAGCAATAGATACATGCCTATTATATATCTTTATATAAAAAGAAACTGTGTCTTTAAGAGAAGGTAAGTATTTGCTCAGGGTCAGACTGCTAATAAGCTAGGATTTGCATCTGCGTTTGACTGCAAAGCCTGCATAAGTTTTCACTCTATCATGCTGTCATATCAGGGAGATGGAGTTAGTTGTTTGTCTCCCCTGTTTTTACCAAAATAGGTAGCTTCCCCCCAGTCAGTTCTCACATTCCTCTTCACTGTGTTGATGCCACACTTCCATTAATTGTTCCACGCTCTCCCGTTTGAGAGCATGTTGTTTGCTTAGTCTTATTAAGCCCAAAGGGAGGGTCGCTAGAGAAATATTTACTGAACACCTATTCTATGCCAGCCTTCGTGCAAGACACAGACATGGCCTGTGGTGAGGCACTCCCATTCTAGTTGGGGAGATGGATATTGAGCTATCAAATAGTTAAAAAAGAAAGGAATGTTGGATGTATGAAATGCTATTTTCAGCCATATTGACAGTAAATCATGTAGAAATTTTAAAGAAGGGGAGGTTACCATAGATTGGAATGGTTGGAGAAAGGGCCTCTTGTGGGGAGTAGGAGAAAAAAACAAGGTTCTGGACCACCATCTGAGCCTCCTCGAAAAGCTGTGGATTCCTTCCCAGCCAAAGTGGAGGCCAAGCCTGTGGTCAAGAACCACGTCAAAGTTCTCTGGCCTCCCATCAGGAAAGCTGAGAGACAGAGCTGGGCCTCTCTGAATTGGCTCAGGAAGGCCAGATGAGTCGTTGGCCTCCCCTGCCTCATTGGCAAGGTTGAGCTCCTGGTTTGCAGCGAAACTTACAGACATCTTGTCCCTTGGCATGCCATGTAGCTGCACACTTAACTGCGGCTATTTTCTGAAGTCTCCAAAATGGAAGCAACACGATTAACCTGATATTTTCTGGCTTTTTCCTTTCTCGTGTTGAAGGCTTTTGCCTTCATAAGCCTCCATGCCTGCAAACACCACTGATAGTTTAACAAACTGACTCCAGTCAAGCTCCGCCCCTCGCCGCCCTGGCACCGCCCCCCCCCGCCCCATTCTTGGGCAGGATTGAGTTCCCCTCCTCCCACTTGCCACTTCTTTGCTGTGTTTTAAGGAGCCTCTTCAGATGACAGGAATTACGAGTGTTTTGCAATTGTTCAATGCCAGATCATCTGCCCATACCCTCCAGAGGAAAGTTCTTCTTAATTTCTCCGGACGTCTATTGGCCTCAGCTGTTGTCCTAGCTTTCTGAATACGCAGGTATGTTGCCTGAGACCATGTGCTCCTGGACTTTTCTATTCTCCTGGCGCTCAACATATATAGTCTTCAGAAATTATAAGGTCTAACTTATACTGAGTTACAGTGTGATCATAAGACTGCCAAATTCCCACAGAAAATCTCTTCTCCAGCTCCCTCCAGCCACTCTCCCCTCCTACCCACCTCTGGCATTTTTCCTTACTGACTCATATCTACCTATAATAGTGTCTTAAAATCAGACACATCTAATCCCTGACTAAAAAGGAGTAAAGCCTCATGGGAATTTGCACTGTCAGCTGTGGAGGAAAAAAACGGCACCTGCACAAGATCTGTCAGCTCTCCTGTCAAGTTTTAAGTTCAGCCTTCACTACCATTGCCGTTGCCTAGTCTTCCCGTTGAGAATACATTCCCCTGGGGCCATTTTACTACATTGTCTGGTTGAGAGTGGGAGGGTGATGAGGCTCTGAATTAAAATTATGGTAGTAGGAATGGAAGAGAAAGGCAGATGAGGGAAGACATTAGAAGCAGAATATACAGGCTTGGGTGACAGCATATGAGGGAACCGTAAGGAAAGAAACACTTTTCTCCCTGTGCTAATAGAAATTTCCAACCACCAGCTGAATGCAACACCTCGGTATGGTAGTTTTGGCTTAGTCAGTTCAAGAATTTCCTTTTCTTCCCAGAGACTATATCACCCCATGTGAGTAGTCCTAAGTGTTTTCCACTGTTTACACAATTGAAGAGAGTTGAATAGGCCCATAGTCTTTTCTCCAACTGTCCTATTTATTCTAAATTATGCATTAACAAACTTTAACAGCTTTATCGAAGTGCAATTTATGTATTGTGAAACTCACCTGTTTTAAGTGTACAAAGCAATGATTTTTAGTAAATTTAAAGTTGTGCAAACATTACCACAACCCAGTTGTAGAAGAGCTGCATCACTTCAATAAGATCTCTTGTGCACATTTGAAAGGAGTAATCCCTCCACCCTACCCCCACCCCTGCTGCAGCCAACCACTAGTGTACTTTTGGTTTCTATCCAGAACTGCCTATTCTGTACATTTCACTTAAAATGGAATCATAAAAGTAACTGGCTTCTTTTTCTTAGCATAATGTTCTCAAGAGTCATCCATGTTGTAGCATGTATCAGTTTATTCATCTTATTGTGAACAGTATTCCGTTGCATAGATATATAAATTCTTCCCAAAAAAGCAGTTCGGGATCTGTGCCTTGAGTCTCCTAGCAGAATTCTGAAGGTAAAAGTGAGAAAATGATTACATAGTGATTTGGTGGCCCAGTTTGGAAGTGGAGGTTGGGCCTAAGATCTTATTCTATTCTCCATATTGAGTTTTCCTTGGATGGGTTAGGAAGGAAGAGAATATTTTATTGATAACAAAATCTTCATGCAGAATTGAAATTCCCCAGTAGGAAAAGTGTACTCCTTGAGAGGCTGGTGCAACATTGGTCCCCGAGCCTAAGTCCACCTACAAATGCTCCATCTGGGGGATGGTTCAATTTTATAAGTAAGATAACGACTACTTGGACTAGCTCAAAAAACTCTCAGTTCCTGAATAGCAGTTCTGTGCAAATTAGCCCCTGAGCCTTCTGGGACAATTTAGACCCTGGACTTATTCATAATATACCTACTGCAGGGCTGACCTCACTTGTAGGTGTCCACACCTCTACCCCCTCACTACTGCTAGATTGCACGTAGCACTTTTGAAAGCATTTCCACCATTCTGGCTGCTGGTTTTCTGGGCAACTTTTCGTTTTACTGAAGTTCCTGCGGTTTACCCTGGACCCTGGACCCCCATGTTTATTATCAGTAAATTTCACCTGTGTAAAAAAAAATGCTGAATTTGGATGTGGTAGGTGCAAAGGGAGTCACATAGAGTACCTTGTGCAGGGCTACAGGACTTGTAACTGTATGCCCCCTCCTGCTCAGAGGTCTCTGGGAAAGAGGATGAAGTAAGGACAATGAGAAGTCCCTTAAGACTAAGCTAAGAGAACATGCTTCCTAGAGAAGCTGCGTTGCTTAATGGAAGGTTTTGGCTCAGAAGTGGGGTCATGCGGGGACCATTTCAGCTTTACTCTTGGTACTCAACTTCCTAGTTGTGTGTTTCTTCCTAAGAAATCATTTTGCCATGACAAACAGCCCCGTTCAAGGATCACTTCAACTGTGCCAACACAGCTGGGAGCCATTAGGGGCTCAGCATCCCTCCTTGCTCCTAAGCCACCCAAATGTTGTGAATATGTGTGCTGTGACCTCTCCTCCAACCCCATTCCTACCACTCCAGCACGGCTCAAGCTGAAATGTCCCATCTGCACTCTGCATCTCAGCTTTGAGTTACAGAAAAATTTCTCAAGTCTTACATCCTTAACCCCAACAGGAAGATATCCAGTGTGTCCAAAATTAAGGGAGAAGTCAACAAACAGTCATTTTGTTGTTTTCAAATTTGTCACCAAATAGTCTGTTTGGCTGCTAGATTTGCATTGGCTTATTACCCTTTACCCTTTCTAAATCCTTGGCTACTTTCTAGTCTGTTAATGCCTCACTTCCTTAAAGAGGCAGAAGATAGGGCTTAATAAAGGATTTATTTCCTAGATTTCATATCACAATGCTTGCATATAGTAAGAGATTGATTCATATTTAGTGAATTTAATTGAGCAGACTAATGCCTATTAGTGATATTTATCCTGGCACCAAAAGCTAAGAGGTAAGTAAGTTTCCCAAAAGAGTGAAGAGTGTTTAGGTAGGTTTTAAGCAGAGGCATAAAACATTGGGATGAATGACTGAAAGAAAGAGGTGGTAGCATCTCTGTCCCTGAGGAGTTGCACAATATCATCCTTTATGTGGTGGCCATTGTTGAGCCTAAAGGCACAGGGATGGATGACTGAGGTCTTCGGCTTCTTTCTCTAGCCATATGTGGTTCTGAAAGACAAAAAACTTTAGGCCTGGGTCTCCCGCTGACTAGCTTAGCTAGATGATCAGCGTAGCAAGTTATTGCCCCTCTCTGAGCTTGCTTCCTCATGTGAAAAATAAGCTTTACTAGATAGTCTCCAAAATTCATTCCAGTTTTGACATTCTATGACTGTTAACTTGTCATGGTTTAAATCTATTGTTAAATAGCTGTCATGTATGAAAAGGGGTAAAGTATAACTGGAGAATGGGCCAGTTTATAAGAGGAAATGGAACATTGTGGGGGGGGTCTCAAATTTACATTCTCTCATGAATTTGACAGCTTTTAATATATATATTATATGTACATACATGTATATACATAGACACACACATATAATATATAATAATCATATCCATCTTGGGTCTACAAGAGAATAATTACCCCATTCTTCAATTTGAATTCTGTTTGTATGTCTTTTTGCTCACTTATGTGACCCTTTATGTCTTCAATAGAAGTTGACATGCCAAAAGTGTTGGCTAAGCCTAGATACCTACTGTGAAATGAAAATTTTATGGAAATTCAAGACACCATAATGTATCTCCAACCACTAATAACTCTACATAAAACTAGCAAATAATTTGCCTTACTAATCTGAAAGCACAATTTTTCATATATCAGTGTTCACTTTATTGTTTTTCCATGTTAGGAAACTATGATATGTATTATCTAGGTCAAAGAAATTTTTATTATTATTTTTTTGGAACGAAATTTCTCTCTTGTTGCCCAGGCTGGAGTGCAATGGTGCGATCTTGGCTCTCTGCAACCTCTGCCTCCTGGGTCCAAGCAATTCTCCTGCCTCAACCTCCTGAGTAGCTGGGATTACAGGCGCCCGCCACTGCGCCTGGCTAATTTTTGTATATTTAGAAGAGATGGGGTTTCACCATGTTGACCAGGCTGGTCTTGAACTTCTGACCTCAGGTGATCCACCCGCCTCGGCCTCCCAAAGTGCTGGGATTACAGGCGAGAGCCACCACGCCTGGCCAGAAATTATTTTATACTTTGACATCTTGCTCCAAATAAAATGAAAACACCTGACCTGGGGAGGAAAAACTGTGCTTAGTTTCATTTTAGAAAAGGCAAAAAACAATGAGAAGTAAAAGAACACCAGGGTTTGACTCACCCAACATACCTGCTCTATGTTCAACAAGTGAAAACAAAGGCAGTTTGCAGCCCATAAAAAATATTTTTTAAGATAGAAAATTCTCCTAAAACAAAAAGTAGTTGTGAATTACCAGGCATGCATCTAAAAAAAAGACCTGAGAATCCAAAGCTGACAACCTATCTAGCCATCTCCTTTTGGCAGAGGGATGCCCAATTAATCTCCAGCTTGGACTTGTCTTTGCCCAGAATGCCTGCCTATTTCTTTCCAGAGTTATTTTGGCTTTTAAAGAATATATGGAATGTTTCATTCTGTAGACCAGACCCTTCATCAAGGAGAATTATGGCCATTAAAAAAAGAGGTTTGAGGACCAGAAAAATATAGCTGTCTCTAATACTTTTTAAAAGGATATATGTCTAGATTCCATTTGAGACAAGGATTTATTTCTGCCACGTAAGCAGAATGTCAAGGTACCAGCCAATGGCCTCCTCGTGAAGCTTTCTCCATCTAGTCAAGAATGCACTGGTATTTCCTGCCTTTGAACTCTGCAAATGCTGATACTCTGAGTCACCCAATTATGTCTTCAACTATGTAGTGTCATGTATGCCGCAATGCCTTTGCCCATGCCTTTCTCTCTACCTGTTATGCCACCGTACCCCTCTCTTGTCCAACTGCCTAATTCTAGTCAACTCTAGTGTTAACAACACTGTGAATCCTATTCTGACTATGATCAGGAGAATTATGGGGATTCTTCCTTTAGACATGAATTATGCTTTGAAAATGACCCTACTGTGCCCTATCACTTTGTGTTATAATTGTATTATTTAGGTGTCATTTTCCTACTCCCAGTGGGAAAGGCATAGTTAATATGTTGGGGGGAAGATACACACATACATTCCAAACAAATACTGCCCCCACTCTGCCCAGATCCCCTCAGGATCTTCACTGGGAAGAGTGTCGGTTGAAGTGTTCCTGTGAGTGGTTTATTACCACTTGCTATTAATGCTGCTGTCATCTATATTCATCCACAAATGTAGAAAAATTTGATTGCTATGGAGACCACTGTTGCTTTTGCTTTATGTTAGAAACGGGCTTCCTATAAGGTCTCCTAACTGATTTTCCTAGAGAAGGAGATGAATTAATGTTAACCTTCATTAGACCTTGTCTCTTTAATACAACCTCCCTTCCAAGCACAGGTGCTTCAGAAAATCTCATCCTGGCAAAATAGGATCAAAATGTAATGTACTAATTCCTAGTTATTATTTTTTTTGGAAAGTTCACTGCTGTAGTGAAAAGTCTCCCGAACCCCAGTGATAGCTATGTCTAAGAGCCCTCACCACCGCATGGCACCCAATCTCATCACACCCTCTCCTTTCATTTCTCCTGCCACTTCCAAACATGGGGCTAGATGATCAACTGTTTTTTGGTTTTCCTTATAATCCCCTCAGCCTTCCCTTCATTCCATCTATGGAAATACTACTTATTTTTCAACCGTAACCTTATCTCCTCTATGAAGGCTGTCCTGCCTAGTTCAACTCACAGTGACCCTTGCGAAACTCTTCCCAGACTCTCATATAACCAATTATTGTATTCATAGGACATCTGTGATGACCCCCATCTGATTGTGGGCAACATTAGCAACCACCAGCTGACCCAAGGGAGACTGGGGCACAAGCCAATGGTTTCTGCATTTTCCTGTTTGGCTGTTCAGGAGTCTCATTGGACAAAGGTATTATCCCTCCTGTGGGACCTCATTCAGTTTCCACTTTCTTGTCTTCTTTAATAACTTTAGGAAAAAATCAACTCATAACTTTCTTAGATTTTTGTATTTCTTGAAAGCAGAGATATTAACTAGGCGACTTCCCTCCGTTTCATTATAAGAAGTTTTGCAAACACAGAAAAGTTGAAATAATTTTATAGTGAACACTCATGTACCCACCTAGATTCTACCATTAACATTTTACTCTACTTGCTTTGTCGTATATGCTCACTGATTTTTGGTTATCATTTGCCGTGCATTGACTCAGTATCTCTGCATATTATGTTAACTGTACCCACTGGGGTATAAAGTCAGTAGAAGCCAGGAAGTCGCTAATACATATTAATAACAGAAAAGGTGAGAAATACAGAAGTAGGACTTGAAAAGATTCTAATAAATTATTAATAGTACAAAAATTCCTTTAACATTCAGGTAGAGGCCAAGGCAAGGAAGTGTTAACTTGACTTGAGACAAAGTTAAAACATTTTCCTCAAAAAATAATTTTAGAATATTAATGTGTAGCTGTTACACAAAAAAAATTCCTAAACATGATTTTATTCAAAATGCAAAGCAAATCCATATTTAATATAATTGATATAAAATCTCTAGAATGGATATTTAAAAAACAAACTACAATGGGCCTTGATTTTGATTGGTTTTGCTCTTTAGAATGCCTTGCATTTTAAACATGCAATCATGAATATGTTTATATAGTCCACTTCTCAACATCCAGTTTATAGATTATTTGTGGAAAGCATTTAACCACTAGCTGGTTGCCCCAGCCACACTGTGTACTCCTGTGTGCATTTAGACAGGCATGGTGATATCCTCAGCAAAACTGAACTGAGGAAGCAGAAGTTGTGGGCAAAATGCCATATCTAGGAATTTCCAATCCAGACTCAAACCAGGTGTATGTGGCATGCTTCCTGTTGCCCTGTGGATTTGCCAGGAATAAATTGTAATCTCAGTTTCTGGATGTGGTCTGGTGTATAAGACTTGATTAAATGTTCTTGCATTTCTAGATAATTCCCAACCATAAGGAACAGGAATGGGACCCTCAAAAAACAGATAAATATGCTGGGATATTTCGCTTTCGTTTCTGGCATTTTGGAGAATGGACTGAAGTGGTGATTGATGACTTGTTGCCCACCATCAACGGAGATCTGGTCTTCTCTTTCTCCACCTCCATGAATGAGTTTTGGAATGCTCTGCTGGAAAAAGCTTATGCAAAGTAAGGAGGGGATTGACTAGTCTGCTCTCAGGGTACGTGAGGAAAGGAAAGCCGCATTTGTCTTTGGGAGCTCATTCTCTCCCAGCCCAACCCTGGAGTTTAAGTTGGGTAAGATGTCAGTCAGAACCAAGGCATTGCTTTGCACTTGGGCCTGGCTCTCAGAAATCTTAGATGAGAGAGAAATCAGAGGTTCTTGTTTCCATTTAAACTCTTACCTGCTCCCAGGTACTCTTTCCTCCTGCTATCTGCAGATCACATGGCATTATCACTTCATTTTTTCTTTTTTTTTGAGACGGAGTCTCGCTCTGTCGCCCAGGCTGGAGTGCAGTGGCGCAATCTCAGCTCACTGCAAGCTCCGCCTCCCGGGTTCACGCCATTCTACTGCCTCAGCCTCTCCGAGTAGCTGGGACTACAGGTGCCCGCCACCGCGCCCGGCTAATTTTTTGTATTTTTTTTAGTAGAGACGGGGTTTCACCGTGGTCTCGATCTCCTGACCTCGTGATCCACCCGCCTCGGCCTCCCAAAGTGCTGGGATTACAGGCGTGAGCCACCGCGCCCGGTACACTTCATTTTTTCTTTATCTCATATCTCCCCATAGAAAGAAGTTTCTGCATAGACTGTCCTTGATCAACATAGCCTAAGCCTAGAAATTTCTGAATATAATTTCAAAACATCTCTGATTTCATACCTAGAGAAAAGCCATCTGGTAAAGTCTAGGAAGGGGATGTTCTGATTCTTTAGATTATAATGTTCTTGACCTGGAAAAACAATTTTACAAAGATAACCTTGCATACTTGCCCTTAGGCTGCTAGGCTGTTATGAGGCCCTGGATGGTTTGACCATCACTGATATTATTGTGGACTTCACGGGCACATTGGCTGAAACTGTTGACATGCAGAAAGGAAGATACACTGAGCTTGTTGAGGAGAAGTACAAGCTATTCGGAGAACTGTACAAAACATTTACCAAAGGTGGTCTGATCTGCTGTTCCATTGAGGTTTGTACTCATGAAAAACAACCACTGTATACTCATTCCTGGCAGAAGAGACTACAAAATTTAGTAGGGAAATTCGCCCTTAACCTGAAGACCCATGAAAAACTATTAATGGGACTTAGAAAGCTAAAATACACATTTTGTCCTGGTGTGGAAGCTGAGGTGCTTTAGTTTTTTATCCTTTTGTACTAGTCATTCCACATGGAACCAATGCAGCATCCAGGCTGGTGTCAGTAGCCTCTGCTAAATTATTCCTCTTGTCTCTGCTTCTACATCTTGAGGTTATGGCTGCTTGCTCAATAAATGAATCTGCCCCATCAAATTTTATGGCAGTTCATATTAATGTACTACAGTGGATAGTTTGAATCTGACTTCAGTTGTTATATTACATTCTTTATTTATTTTCCTCTACTGCTTTTGTTTCAAGTTGGGTGTCAGGATGAAATTTCCATCTGTGTGAGAACTAGCTTCAGTCCTACTGGGTTAAGCCAATTAATGAAGAAGAGGAGTCAGGATTGGGTCTCCCAATTCCTGTGCCTTTATATATCTTTCTTTGCTCTCAGTCTCCCAATCAGGAGGAGCAAGAAGTTGAAACTGATTGGGGTCTGCTGAAGGGCCATACCTACACCATGACTGATATTCGCAAAATTCGTCTTGGAGAGAGACTTGTGGAAGTCTTCAGTGCTGAGAAGCTGTATATGGTTCGCCTGAGAAACCCCTTGGGAAGACAGGAATGGAGTGGCCCCTGGAGTGAAATGTGAGTTGCATTCCACTTTCACAGCTACATCTCCAAAGCCCTGTAGTTCTCCCAGACCCATCCCTCCAGACTGCTAGTGTGCTCTCAATGCTCAGTGACATCTGTGCGTTCTTGTCAGGCACAGGGTCTGTGACCCAGCCGCAGGTGAAATAAAGCAGGACTGATTCTCATGCATTCTGTTTCTCTGGCATCCTGCTTACTAAAAGAAGTCAATGGCAAACATAATGGTTTATCTTTTTTTTTCTATTTGCTTTCAGTTCTGAAGAGTGGCAGCAACTGACTGCAGCAGATCGCAAGAACCTGGGGCTTGTTATGTCTGATGATGGAGAGTTTTGGTGAGGAGGGGTTTCTGCACTAAGGGAATTGGGACTTCTACATGGAACTACAGTGTTAAGTATTAAATACCATCTTTATTTTTTTCCTGTGCTCCTTCCATTCAGGATGAGCTTGGAGGACTTTTGCCGCAACTTTCACAAACTGAATGTCTGCCGCAATGTGAACAACCCTATTTTTGGCCGAAAGGAGCTGGAATCGGTGTTGGGATGCTGGACTGTGGATGATGATCCCCTGATGAACCGCTCAGGAGGCTGCTACAACAACCGTGATACCTTCCTGCAGAATCCCCAGGTTTGAGTCAATTACTTTATTTGCCTCAAAGTTATCCAGTCAATAGGAACTCAGATCTTGCTTTGGTCATCTCTGGAGTATTTCTTTAGCATCAAGTCTTCCATTTGCAGCTATCGTGTAATATTCATCGACCAGGATCCCTAGGGATTGTCTCAGGTGCTTGTAAAACACAGCAGACTATGTCTTTTTGCAGAGACAGTCTTTGGCAGCAGTATCAAATCTGAATCACCTCCTCTGGCTGCCTCTCTTCTGGCCATATTGTCTGGTATGGCTCTTTGACAGTCCCTGCTTCCTTGTGATGGTCCCACATTGGAGAGAGAAGATCTGCTTTGAGATGCTCTCTCAATTCTTCATCATTTCTCTTTACTGCGAAGCTGTTCTCTGGGGTGCACATTTACTATATTCTTCCTCTTTCTAATGCAGATGACTCTTTTGAACCCCATTATTATGCCTCCATTTTATCATCTAGATCCAGGTCATTTTTCCCAGGATTTGAATCATTGCCCTCTCAACGACTCCGTCCCATCCATCTCCCATTACAGTGCTATTCCAGGTGACATAGCAGGGTCAAGTCCAGGCACACCCAAGAGTAAAAAATCCTAACATCTAAAGGCTGAATCTATAATAACCTGGATAGTTTCATCTCAAAATGTGCTGATGAGCTAACTCATAGAAAACAAGAATTCTGACTATATTGCTGCCTCACTGCCCATGGGTGTGTCTTTTCTTTCCATGCATCTCATTGGTCAGGCATTTAGGAGAATATTGAGACTAGTGGGCTGATTCACCTAACTCATACTGCTCTTCCACCCTTCCCATCTTAATTGTTCCTAAAGAAATCTCCTATCTCCCCCCAGCACACACCACCTCACCCCCATTTACAACTCTGGAATTGTTTCAAGTATTAGGCACATATACTAAGCTGGGAAAATGGCTTCACTCTCTATGTATATACAGGACCGAACTTAGGGGCCTTAGTTCTGAATCTGTTTTTAATTCCTCCCACCCTCCCTCCCTTCTTTCCTTCCTTCTTTCCTTCCTTCCTTCCTTCCTTCCTTCCTTCATTTTAGAGATGGGGGTCTCACTTTGTTGCCCAAGCTGGAGTGCAGTGGCATGATCACAGTTCACTGCACCCTTGAATTCCTGGGCTCAAGGGATCCTTCTGCCTTAGCCTCCTGAGTAGCCGTTTTATGTTTTCTTCTAAAGGGAGAGAGGAATGGAGACAGACACAGAGAGAAAAATCTGATGCCTTTTAGTTTTATCTCCTAATAGCACCATGATTCCCCAGATGATGTTTGGAAAGTCTCTGACACAGGCTTGTAGCTTCCTTAAAGTGGCAGTAGCAAAACATCAATTCTCCAAGGAGCCTTTCCACAAGCCATATGTCTGGCTGGCAATAGGAGGCTAGCCCAGGGTGATGCTGTAGTGTCAGGTTGAGTCAAATAAAAACCTTTCTGTCTTTATGGATTCCAAACTTTTTCTATATATGGCATTTAAATACAAAGGGATAATAATAACAATAATAATATTAATAATACAATAATTTACCAAGAACTTATTAGAACAAAGCATATCCTCTTTGGCATCAAAGGCTAAGAACAAAGTTGTCCCTCAACACATGCTGAATGACATAGAAAGAAGCAAGTGTTAATGATCTACACTTAGCAAGTCAGTGAAGTATCCAAGACCTTGTTGTCTGATAAATATCAAAGCCCAGAAAATAACTCAAGGCTCTGCTTCCCAATGACAAGCTTTCTTCCCTGAAATTTAAGCTGGTTCGTCTGAAATGGAAATGCTAACTCACCTCTTTGATGGCCTCTTTCCCTTAGTACATCTTCACTGTGCCTGAGGATGGGCACAAGGTCATTATGTCACTGCAGCAGAAGGACCTGCGCACTTACCGCCGAATGGGAAGACCTGACAATTACATCATTGGCTTTGAGCTCTTCAAGGTAAAAATGGGCATTTGGGGCAGAGGGAATGAAGGCAAACAGAGTAAAAATTAGGATGATTTAAGGGTAGGGGAAGAATGAAAGGCCTAGGGAGAAAGAAGACGGAGGATACAAAAACCATGATTTGAGTGGAATTGAATATTTTACCCTATTTCATTTCCAGGTGGAGATGAACCGCAAATTCCGCCTCCACCACCTCTACATCCAGGAGCGTGCTGGGACTTCCACCTATATTGACACCCGCACAGTGTTTCTGAGCAAGTACCTGAAGAAGGGCAACTATGTGCTTGTCCCAACCATGTTCCAGCATGGTCGCACCAGCGAGTTTCTCCTGAGAATCTTCTCTGAAGTGCCTGTCCAGCTCAGGTTCAGTTTCCTTCACAAGCCCTCAAACCCCTGTTCTTTGCTTTACTTCCAATCCTAAACCCCTTCACCCGTCTTCCCTCTTCAGACATTCCATGGGACAACTTGTTTAAATCAGACTTGATTCGCTGAAATCATGGTGGTAAAAATATTTCTCAAAGGGGAGTTGGGGGAAATTCCCCAGTGAAGGTCTGAACTTCAGAGCTCTGAGCTACCCTTAAAGAGGAACAGGCCTATAGTCTAAGTTCTTCCACATCAACTTTGTCTTCTGTTTTCTGGCTGATGGCCTCTTTTCTCAAGCAGCTGGCACTCCTCCCTGCTCTTCTATTATGCTCTGAGTGCTGGATCACCAAAGCCACCTTTTTGTCCCAGCTCTGCCTACTTTGATCTTTATCTCCTGGCCCTTAAAGAAAGGAGAAAGGAAAGCATGCTCAAAATATATATAAGCCATATCTGAGGAGGAATGGGCTAAGTCACACAATGTCTCATGCTTTTCAGCAATGATGTCTGCTTTGGCGGGCTTATTTCATCAAATGATATTTATCATATGATGACAATATTTTATTTTTGATGTTCTAGGGAACTGACTCTGGACATGCCCAAAATGTCCTGCTGGAACCTGGCTCGTGGCTACCCGAAAGTAGTTACTCAGATCACTGTTCACAGTGCTGAGGACCTGGAGAAGAAGTATGCCAATGAAAGTAAGAATGGCAGGAACGTCTGGGAAAGCAAAATTCAGTTGCATTTATAGCACATAAGTTAGAAAACATGATCACAAATGATTTTCTCCAGCGATATTTTCAGTCTAGAGAAGTTGGGAATGGATGGCAACCATGGCAGAGGGTGGGATGTCAACTTCAGGCAAGGCCTACATTAGATTCATTTTCATATTCCTATATAAAATATGGAAAAGGAAAGGGAAGTGGGAATAAAAGTGTTGAATTTCAGTCATTCCGGTGCTCGAGTGCTATGCTGAAAGTCCCAGAATTGGCTTAGCGAGATACCTTCTTGTCTATCTAGAAAAGGAACTTTAATTGCTGTGTTAAAAACATATGTCACTTTGTTCCAGCTGTAAACCCATATTTGGTCATCAAATGTGGAAAGGAGGAAGTCCGTTCTCCTATCCAGAAGAATACAGTTCATGCCATTTTTGACACCCAGGCCATTTTCTACAGAAGGACCACTGACATTCCTATTATAGTACAGGTAAGAGTGTGTACAGGGGTCGCCAGAAAGACTCATGCTCTGTGCCAGATACTAGATGATCCCAAGTACCTTATATATGTTTAGGATGCAGAGCAAGAATTATCATATTTTTTGGTTTGTTTTATACTCAAAAACTCTTCTCATCAAGCATGGACACTGACTTCCTGATTACCATCCATCCTAAATCTCCTCTCTTCCATTTATTTAATTGTGGGCAAAAGCCCACATGCTCACCAGTACACATGTTAACACACGTATCATAAAATCCCATGGAGGAAAGCATATGCCAGTTCAGAGGACCCTCACACGGCTAGGTCAGGATGAATCACTGCAGTTTGGCAGTTTTTCTGACTTAATACGCCTGACCAGCAGCCTTTAGGTAACCATCCCACAGGTCAAGAACAACGCAGAGATTCTGTTTTCTGGCTTTTCATCTATATTCTTTGAGGTATCCTCCCCTCAACTGATGGGCTATCAGGAAAGGACAGAATAGTCTCTTGGTTTTAAAACAAATCTTTTGAAGCTCCGCATTAGATCTGGATGTCACTGGGCAAAGGCTAATCTCACTGAGGGCTGCTCATCTTCACTCCCTTCGTTTGTCTTTCCAGGTCTGGAACAGCCGAAAATTCTGTGATCAGTTCTTGGGGCAGGTTACTCTGGATGCTGACCCCAGTGACTGCCGTGATCTGAAGTCTCTGTACCTGCGTAAGAAGGGTGGTCCAACTGCCAAAGTCAAGCAAGGCCACATCAGTTTCAAGGTTATTTCCAGCGATGATCTCACTGAGCTCTAAATCTCCAATCCCAGATAATCCTGACAAAGCTTGCCACCTTTTTATTTTCCGTCAGGTGCCAGGTCTTAGTTAAGATTCACAATCTTTAGAAAGAACGAGATTCACAATAATTAACTCTTCCTCTCTTCTGATAAATTCCCCATGCCTCCCAATCCAAGCAGCATCAGTAGCTACATAACCTATATACCTCCAGCAGCTGGACATGGGGAGGTGACAGTCCTATCTAGACATCATACACATTTGCCAAGAAAGGATCTCTGGGGCTTCCGGGGGTGAGATTCAAGCAGGACAATAACAAGAGGCTGGACACCCTACAGATGTCTTTGATGTTTTCAGTTGTTCGATGTATCTCCCCTGTAGGGCATGTTGAGGAAGGAGGAGGGCTGATCAAGGCCAAGCTGGTCTAGCCTGACATCCTAGCTCCTGACTGAACACTATAGACTTCCCAGCAGCATTTCGCCCAGCAGCCAGAGCCGGCTTTAAGTCCCCAACCCTTACAGCCACCACTGCCACCACCACCAACCATGACCACCAACACCACTCACCACCATCACCACCTCCGGAAAGTGTAGTCCTGCCCTGACCCAAGTCACCCCCCACAGTAAATTTTACCTTCATGTTGAGAAAGCTTCCTAGGTGCTTAATCAAGAGCTGGAGTTCAATGAGTCCTAGACAGTGAGAAGGGCCTGAGCTTCAGCTCAATGGAAGCCTGCTGTGTGCCACAAGACGGAAAAGTGGAAGAAGCTGCAGTGGGAGACAAAGCCTCGGTCCCCCACCCATCCACACACACCTACACTCACACACGCGCACATGGGCGCGCACAAACTACCATTCAGGCAGTCAGTGGGCAAGAGGAAAGATAAGTAAGTACCACACACACCTAAAAGATGAGAGAATTCATCCAGACATATTACAGCCAGTTTGGGGCCCCTGACTGCAATGTGAAACCTCTCACTGCTGCTAGGTTTACAAACAAGCCCATTGTCCTGTGCCTCCTAATATCATTTGTACTGAAGACCCCATCTGGGGACTTGAGATTTTGGTCCCAGCCCAGACTCCTCAGACTTTTCTCTCAGTTGGGATGCTTCACTCGCTGGGGGTGTTTGTTTGCCCTCTCATTTTTCAGTACTTCTACAGAATTTTCTCTAGAGTCAGTCATTATGAAATGTTCTTCCCTCCATCTTAATCTATCAACTTTCTGCCCCTCCTTCAAGGCCCAGTATAAATGCCACCTCCTCCATGAAGCCTTCCCTAATTCCACCCCAAACCCCCACCTTCAACAATATTTCAACGCTTCTGCAATGATGAAAAAGAAACATAGTTGTAGTACTTAGCCTAGTCCAGCAAGCATTCATTTTTAGCTCGCTCATTTTTTTTTTTACCATGTTTTCCAGTCTGTTTAACTTCTGCAGTGCCTTCACTACACTGCCTTACATAAACCAAATCACAATAAAGTTCATATTCAATACATTGACCAGTCTTGACTTGAATTGATGGCATGGGATGGATGGCAAGAGTGACCATCTGTTAAGACTTGTTTCAAAGCCACTGGAGATGGGGGTTGGGGTACTTCATGATATCTGAGCTCAGGTAAAAGTGTGATGGATTCAAAGGCCTTGGCTACACGCTGATGGTACAGTTGTTTGCATTCTGGGGTAGTTGGAAGAATGAAGAGGGGCCGTTATTTCATATTTAGGGACAGCTTGGTGCTATTCAGGGTTACTTGAGTTTGAAACTCCTATTTGGGATTGGACTCGAGGCCATAGGTACAGTAGCCAAATCTTTCAAGGGCAGATCTCTCAACAAGACAAAATACCAACTCCCCTTTCCCAGTATCTTCCTTAGAGCCAAAGGGATGTGTGAAGACTTCACTCATTTGCTTATACAACCTGCCATCTGCCATCTTAGGGTAGGCAAAGGGGAAAATTCTTATTTTTCTTTCTGACATGAAAAAGTGCCAAACCAGGGGAGGGATCTCCAAAGGAGTAGCTCAGGAGAACAGTTCTCAAGTACAGCCCTCACTGTCTGTCCCTATAACACTAACCCAGAACACACTAGAGATTTACATGTTGTAGTTTTTTGTTAGACATGAAATGTCCCATGTAGATAATGCAGTCGTTCCATATGGTCACCAGATGGCACTATGATATTATAATTAAGCTCAAAGATGCTACTGCTTTTTTTTCCCCCAAGGATGACAATTTTTCCCCAGACAAAAAAGGGTAGAATGCCCTCTCTCACCACTCGTATTCAACATAGTATTGGAAGTTCTGGCCAGGGCAATCAGGCACGAGAGAGAAATAAAGGTTATTCAAATAGGAAGAGAGGATGTCAAACTGTCTCTGTTTGCAGATGACATGATTGTATATTTAGAAAACCCCATTGTCTCAGCTTAAAATCTCCTTAAGCTGATAAGCAACTTCAGCAAAGTCTCAGGATACAAAATCAGTGTGCAAAAATCACAAAGAATTCCTATACACCAATAACAGACAAGCAAAGAGCGGAATAATAAGTGAACTCCCATTCACAATTGCTACAAAGAGAATAAAATACCCAGAAATAAAACTTACAAGGGACGTGAAGGACCTCTTTAAGGAGAACTACAAACCACTGCTCAAGGAAATAAGAGAGGACACAAACAAATGGAAAATAAATCCATGCTCATGGATAGGAAAAATCAATATTGTGAAAATGGCCATACTGACTGAAGTAATTTATAGATTCAATGCTATTCCCATCAAGCTACCATCAACTTTCTTCACATAGTTAGAAAAAAAGCACTTTAAATTTCATATGGAACTAAAAAAGAGCCCACATAGCCAAGACAATCCTAAGCAAAAAGAACAAACCTGGAGGCATCATGCTACCTGACTTCAAACTATACTACAATGCTACAGCAACAAAAACATCATGGTACTGGTACCGAAACAGAGATATAGACAAATGGAACAGAACAGAGGCCTCAGAAATAACATTACACATCTACAGCCATCTGATCTTTGACAAACCTGACAAAAAGAAGCAATGGGGAATGGGTTCCCTATTTAATAAATGGTGCTGGGAAAACTGGCTAACCGTATGCAGAAAGCTGAAACTGGATCCCTTCCTTACACCTCACACAAAAATTAACTCAAGATGGAATAAAGACTTAAATATAAAACCTAAAACCATGAAAACCCTAGAAGAAAACCTAGGCAATACCATTCAGGGCATACGCATGGGCAAAGATTTCATGACTAAAACACCAAAAGCAATGGCAACAAAGCCAAAATTGACAAATGGGATCTAATTAAACTAAACAGCATCTTCACAGCAAAAGAAACTATCATCAGCATGAACAGGCAACCTAGAGAATTGGAGAAATTTTTTGCAATCTATCTATCTGACAAAGGTGTAATATACAGAATCTAGAAGGAACTTAAACAAATTTACAAGAAAAAACAACCGCATCAAAAATTAGGCGAAGGATATGAACAGGCACTTCTCAAAAGAAGACATTTATGCAGCCAACAAACATACGAAAAAAAGCTCATCATCACTGGTCATAAGAGAAATGCAAATCAAAACCACAATGAGATACCATTTCACACTAGTTAGAATGGCGATCATTAAAAAGTCAGGAAACAACAGATGCTGGCGAGGATGTGGAGAAATAGGAACGCTTTTACACTGTTGGTGGGAGTGTAAATTAGTACAACCATTGTGGAAGACAGTGTGGTGATTCCTCAAGGACCTAGAACCAGAAATTCCATTAGACCCAACAATTCCATTACTGGATGTATACCCAAAGGATTATAAATCATTTTACTATAAAGACACATGCACATGTATCTTTATTGCAGCACTACTATTTACAATAGCAAAGACATGGAACAAACTCAAATGCCCACCAATGATAGATTCTATAAAGAAAATGTGGCACATACACACCATGGAATACTATGCAGCCATAAAAAAGAGTATGTTCATGTCCTTTGTAGAGATATGGATGAAGCCGGAAACCGTCATTCTCAGCAAACTAACATAGGAACAGAAAACCAAACACCACATGTTCTCACTTATAAGTGGGGGTTGAAGAGTGAGAATGCATGGACAGAGGGAGGGGAATATCACACATCAGGGCCTGTCGAGGAGTGGGGGTCAAGGGGAGGGAGAGCATTAGGACAAATACCTAATGTGTGCAGGGCTTAAAACCTAGATGATGGGTTGATAAGTGCAGCAAACCACCATGGCACATGTATACCTATGCATGTTCTGCACATGTATCCCAGAACTTAAAACAAAATTTTAAAAAATTTAAAAAGGGTAGAAAAGAAAAGGAACTAACATTTTAAATTATCTGCTGTGTATCAAACTCCACATTCAATGCTTTACATATGTGATCTCATTTTAATGCCCATAACAACCAAATGGAGTGCCGTTATTATCCCTGTTTTTGAAGGATAAGAAAGTTAAGGAAAAGAGAGGCAAAATAACTTGCTCATGGATGTTCATCCACTAACAGATGGCTTTGGTATAATTGTTTTTATTTAACTCCGGAACTTGGGCATTTTCCATAGAAATATGCTGTCTTCCAGAAAGTAGTGACATCTAACCTTGGTACAGAGTGTATCCACAGCACTGTACCAAGAACTGTGCAGGTAACATACCAAATGCTTTCTCTCAGAATCTTTACCTCTAACTTATACTTCATGTACGTATATCATCTGCAGGTAGACTTGGTCTTGCCAAAAAAAAATCAATGCACTAATAATATATGAGCATGTCTTTGATACACACAACAAAATTGAATCTCAAAATAATTATGCTGGGAGAAAGAACTCAGACAAAAAAGGGTACATATTGCTTGATTTCATTCATATAAAATCTAGAAAATGCAAAGTACTCTATAGTGACAGAAAACATATTGATTGCCTGGGGAGGTGGGAAGGGAAGAGAAGAAAGGAATACAAAGGGGCCCAAGGAAACTTTTTGGGGGTGATGATTATGTTCACTATCTTGGAACTACTTAGTATCTTGATTGTTGTGTTGGTTAAATAACTGTATGTGTTTTTCAAAATTCAACTGAGTTGTACTGTAAATAAATTTTTTTAACTGAAGCCTTATAACCACTTCACGATCCTTCACTGATCTTTTAAAGTTTACATATATTTATATCTAAATACACATAAAAATACATATATCTAAATACATTTTTAAAACTCCACCAGGAAATGTTATAATTTGTGCTTTCAATAGCAGTACATATTTTAAAGAACTTAAGAGGAGAAAAACAGTTTTTTTAAAATATTTACTCAGCTATTTACTATTTCTGTTTCTCTTTCTTCATTCCTGACATTCCAAGATTCTCTCTGGTGTCATTTATGTTCAGCCTGAAGAACTTACTTCTTTTATTATTTCTTTTAGAGCTGTCTATGAGTTCTGTTAGTTTTTCATCATCTAACAATGTCCGTATTTGCCTGCATTCCTGAAGGATATTTTCACTGGTTATAGAATTCTGGTTTGGCAGTTATCTTCTTCCAATTTAAAGGCATTATTCCTCTGTTTTCTGTCTTCCATGGTTTCTGACAAGAAATTCATAGTATTCCAAATTACTGTTAACCATATATATTATGTGTCATTTTTCTGTAGGTACTTTAAAGGTTTTTCTTTCTTTGGTATTGTTTTATTCTCTGTCTAGAAATGATTTTCCTTAAGTTTACGCAGTTTGAAGTTCACTGATTTATTGAATCTGTAAATTCACACCTTTGATCAAACTTTGTGATGTTTTCTGCAATTATTTATGCAAAAATTACTTTCTACACCAATTTCTTTTTCTGCTCCTTCTGGAACTTTAA
The DNA here is from genome assembly GCF_009828535.3 of Hylobates moloch. Taxonomy (NCBI): domain Eukaryota; kingdom Metazoa; phylum Chordata; class Mammalia; order Primates; family Hylobatidae; genus Hylobates; species Hylobates moloch. The sequence continues at coordinate 93,112,002 of NW_026652282.1, read as the reverse complement.
TGATATAAATGTTAGACCTTTTGATATTGTCCCAGAGATCTTTCAGGCATCATGCAAATTTTTTTCAATTTTTAGTTGGCATAATTTTTAATTCTAATTTTTATTTTTAAAAATGTACATACAGTGAATTATCTCATAGAAAAAAGCACAGGGAACTATTAGACACCAAGGAGGTACAGCTCGTGCCAGGGTTCTGGAAAAATTTTCTGGAGGAGGTGATACCTAAGCTGAATCATGATGCATCAGTACAATTAACAAAATGAAGAAAGGAGGGATCAACAGCTACAAACCCTGAAAATATTGTGTGCAAATTTATGGACTTGCAAGAGAGCATGGAACATTTGCAGGAAAAGTTTTTTGTAGTTGGAACAAATCGTGCCAACTCGGGAGTGATTGAAATATGATATTGGAGAAGTAATGGGACGAATCATGAGAGATCTTTCATTTCAGGATAAGGATTTTTTGACCTAAAAACAATTGGGAAACATAGGAAGTTTTTTAAAAAATGTGAATGGAGCCAGACACAATGGCTCACACCTATAATCCCAGCACTTTGGGAGGCTGAGGTGGGAGGATTGCTTGAGGCCAGTTCGAGACCAGCCTGGGCAACATAGGCAGACCGTGTCTCTACAAAAAAATGTAAAAATTTACCGGGCATGGTGGCATGTGCCTGTAGTCCTAGATACTCAGAAGGCTGAGGTGGGAGGATCACTTGAGGCGAGAAGTTTGGGCCTGCAATGAGTAATGATTGTGCCTGGGCAATAGAGTGAGACCTTGTCTCTAAAAAAATAAAAATAAAAATAAAAATAAAAAAGGTGTCTGTTCATGTCCTTTGCTCATTTTTTAATTGGGTTGTTTTTTTGCTTGCTGATTTGTTTAAGTTCTTTGTAGATTCTAAATATTAGACCTTTGTCTGATTCATAGCTTGGGAATATTGTCTCCCATTCTGTAGGCTGTTTGTTTACTCTGTTGATAATTTCTTTTGCTGTGCAGCAGCTCTTTCATTTAATTAAGTATCACTTGTCAATTTTTGTTTTTCTTACAATTGCTTTTGGTCTTACCCATAAATAATTTGCTAAAGCTGATGTTGAGAAAGATATTCCTTAAGTTTTCTTCCAGGATTTTTATAGTTAGAGGTCTTTCATTTAAATCTTCAGCCCAGCTTGAGTTAAATTTTTTATATGGTGAAAAGTAGGGATCCAGTTTCATTCTTCTGCATATGGCTAGCCAGTTACCCCAGCACCACTGAATAGGGAGTACTTTCTTCATTGTTTATTTTTGTTGACTTGATCAAAGATCAGATGGTTGTAGGTGTGTGGCTTTATTTCTGGGTTCTCTATTCCGTTCCATTGGTCTTTGTGTTTGTTTTTGTAGTGGTACCATGCTCTTTTGGTTATTGTAGCCCTATAGTATAGTTTGAAGTCAGGTAATGTTATGCCTCTGGCTTCATTCTTTTTACTTAGTGTTGCTTTGGCTATTGGAGCTCTTGTTTTTCCATATGAATTTTAGAGTAGATTTTTAAATTCCGTGAAAAATGTCATTGGTATTTTGATAGGAATAGCATTGATTCTGTAAATTGCTTTGAGCACTATGGCCATTTTAATAATATTGATTCTTCCAATTCCTGAGCATGGACTATTTTTCATTTATTTATGTCATGTGTGATTTCTTTCAGCAGTGTTTTGCAGTTCTCCTTGTAGAGATCTTTCACCTCCGTGGATTGATATATTCCTAGGCATCTCATTTTTGTGTGTATGTGGCTATTGTAAATGGGATTGTGTCTAGATTTGGTCCTTAGCTAGAACAGTATTGGTGTATAGAAGTGCTGCTGATTTTTGTGCATTGATTTTGTATCCTGAAATTGTACTAAAGTTGTTTATCAGCTCTAGGAACCTTTCAGCAGAGTCTTTAGGGTTTTCTAGGTATAGAACCATATTGTCAGTGAGGAGAGATATTCTTCTTTTCCTATTTGGATGCCTTTTATTTTTTTCTCTTGCCTGATTGCTTTGGCTGGGACTTCCAATACTATACAAGTGGCCAACAACATGAAAAAATGCTCATCATCACTGATGATCAGAGAAATGCAAATCAATACCACAATGAGATATCATCTCACACCAGTCCAGAATGGCTATTATTAAAAAAACAACAGATGCCGGCAAGGCAGTGAAGAAAAGAGAATGCTTATACTCTGTTGGTGGGAATGTAAGTTAGTTTAGCCACTAGTAGCCAAAGCAGTCCTAAGCAAAAAGAATGAAGCCAGAGGAATCCAATTTGGTCCTTTCTCAAATAACTAAAAGTAGAACACCATTCAACCCAGCAATCCTATTACTGGATATATACCCAAAGGAAAATAAATCTTTCTACCAAAAATACACATTCTCTTATATGTTTATTGTGGTACTATTCACAATAGCAGAAACATGGGATCAACATAGGTGCCCATCAGTGGCAGATTGGATAAGTAAAATATGGTATATATGAACTATGGAATACTACAAAGCCATAAAAAAGAGCAACATCATGTCTTTTTTGCAGCAACATGGATGCAGTTGGAGGCCATTATCCTAAGTGGATTAGCACAGGAACAGAAAACCAAATACTGCGTGTTTTCACTTATAAGTAGGAGCTAAACATTGAGTACACATAGACATAAAGAAGGGAACAATACACACTGGGGACTATTAGAGGGGAGAGGGAGGGAGGGGGTCTTGGGCTAAAAAAAACACCCATTGGGCAGTGAAACCCCGTCTCTACTAAAAATACAAAAAGAATTAGCCGGGCGTGGTGGCGGGTGCCTATAGTCCCAGCTATTCTGGAAGCTGAGGCAGGAGAATGGCGTGAACCCGGGAGGCGGAGCTTGCAGTGAGCGGAGATCGCGCCACTGCACTCCAGCCTGGGCGACAGAGCGA
>NW_026652282.1:93076145-93108947 GCF_009828535.3 Hylobates moloch | reverse complement strand
CATCTGTACCCCAAACCTCAACATCATGCACATATCCATGCAACAAATCTGCACATTTACCCCTTGAATCCAAGATTAACGTTGAAATAGAAAAGAAAAAGAAAAAGTGAAAAAAATTTCCTTTTCTTCCTTTTGCATATCTGAATTTCTTCACGTTTTTATAAGGAACATGTGTCATCTTTTATTATTATGGTTTTATTGAAATATAATCCACATACCATATAATTCTCCAATTTAAAGTGTAAAATTCAATGCTTTTTAGTATATTAACAGTTGTGCTACCAACACCAAAGTCAATTTTATAACAATTTCATCACCTCCAAAAAGAAATATTTTTTCCTTCATAATGCTCTACTTACTCCCAACCTTTTTTCTTCCTCGATAAGAAAATACTAATTTACTTTCTTCTCTACAGATTGGCCTATTCCAGACATTCCTGTAAGTGGAATCATACAATATATAGACTTTTGTGTCTGTCGTCTTTCATTTAGCAGAGTGTTTTCAAGGTTCTTCCATATTGTAGCATAAATATTTCATTTGTTTTTATTGCTAGATAATAGTCCATTGCATGGATATACCAGATTTTATTTATCAATTCTCCAGTTAATGGAAATGGGTTATTTCTACTTTTTGGCTATTATGAATAATATTGCTGCGAACATTCATGTATAGGTTTTTGTTTGAACATGTGTTTTCAATTCTCTTGGGTATCTTTTTAGGAGAGGAATTGCTAGATCACATGGTAACTCTGTGTTTAGCTGTTTGAGATGATTGTTATTCAAAACAGCTGCACAATTTTGCATTCCCACCTGCAGTATATGAGGCCTTGAATTTCTCCACATTCTTGCCAATACTGGTTATTATCTATCGCTTTTATGCTTCCATCTTAATGGGTGTGAAATGATATCTCATAATGTTTTTATTTTTAAGATAAAATTATATTTATCTTATACATCATATTATATAACATAATGTTTTGATATACAGATACGTGGTGAAATGATTACTACAGTCAAGCAAATTAACATATCCATCTCCTCTCATAGTCACTTTTTTTGGTGACAGAACAAGAAATGTACTTTTAGAAAATTTCCAATATATAATACAGTATTATTAATGCTAGTCATCATATTGCACATTAAATGTCTAGACTTATTTATTATGTTAAGTGAAATACGCTGGAAACAGAAAGGAAAATAGTGCATGATCTCACTTATATGTGGAATCAAAACAAGTCAAACACATAGAAACAGAGAGTAGAATGCCGGCTACCAGGGGTGGGGAGGTCGGGAAATGGTGAAATGTTGGTCAACAGGTATAAAGTTATGGGTAGGCAGGATGAATATATATCATTGTGTTTTTGCTTTGTGTTTCCCTGATGGCTAATGATGTTGAGCATCTATTTATGCCTTTATTAGAAATTTGTACATCTTACTCAGAAAAATACGTATTCAGAACCTTTGCCCATGTTAAAAATGGGTTGTCTTTTTTGTTGAGTTGTAGACATTATATACATATTCTGGATCTAAGTCATTTAACAGATATGCTTGGCAAATATTATCTGCCATTTTCTGGGTTGTTCATTCTATTTCTTGATTTGTCCTTTCATGCACAAACATTTTTAATTTTGATGATGTCCAATTTATCTATTTGTTCTTTTGCTGCTTGTGATTTTGGTGTGATAGCTTAAATCATTGCTTAATCCATTGTTTAAATCATCTCTTAATCCGATGTCACAAAGATTTATGCCTATGTGTTCTAAGAGATTTGTTGTTTTAGCTTTTATATTAAGGACTTTAATCCATTTTGAGTTAATTTTTGTATATGATGTACTGCAAGAATCCAAATTTGGTTTTTTTTTTTTTGCATGTGACTATCCATGTGCAAATGGTTTATTTCATTTGTTCGAAAAGACCATTCTTTACCCATTGAATTGTGTTGGCACTCTTGTTGAAAACCAATGGACCACAAATGTGTGGATTTATTTCTGGATTTTTAATTATATTTTATTATCTCCATCTATCCTATGCTAGTACCATGCTGTTTTGATTGCTATGGCTCTGTAGTAAATTTTGAAATTAGAAAGTGTGAGACCTCCAACTGTGTCCTTATCTTTGAATAATTTTTGTTATTTTGGGTCAGCTTGTAAAATTTTTTCAATTTCTGCAAAGAAGCCAGCTAGGATTTTGATAGGCATTGAATTGAATCTGTATATTAATTTGGGGAATATTGCCATCTTAACAATATTACAGGGCATTTAACTTATCAACATTAAAAGGAACACAGGGTGTGTATCACTTTTTAGATAACAGTAAAACAGAAATTGTTCATTTACAAAATAATGTACTAGTGCCTTTTTAAGGCCTCCTTCTTAACAAGTGTCACATGTCCATCTTATGTTGTTTCTAGATGATCCTTTAAAGACAGAAATAAAGACCTTGCTGTGAGAACTGGGTCAGTTCGAAAAGGGGCAGCTTTGATCTTGAGCATTCTTGGTTTTGCAGGCTCACTCTTCATACAGTCAAAGTCTAGGTAAGGGAAGATGAAAACTCATTTATCAAGAGAATATTATCTGCCAAGCCTTGTGCCTTGCATTTCTCCATTACATAGTCCCACTCAATCTTTGCAACAACTTTTTACATAGGTATAACAATTCCAGTTTGCAGATGAGGAAGTGAAAGCCTGTGAATGTTAACAACTTAGATTGAACTCACAGGGCTTTTAGGTGGCAAAGGAAAGATTTGAATCAAGGTTGGTTTTACTCCAGATACTATTCCCATACTCTGAGACCACTGACAATATAAAAACATCTGTTCAAACCTCTGCCCAGATCTGGCAGAGGGGTCTTATCTTTCTTTGAACCCGAGTAGCTGTTGAGTTGTTCCCAGATGCTCCTTCCAGATGTTGAGGGTTACAAGGAAAGTCCGTAGTCCGTACCAGAGTGCTTATCCAAGCTGACTTGCGCCCTGACACAGTTCATCTCTCCAGAGGAGCTCTACTCAGGGAAGGGCATTTCCTTTTATTCCAGGGCAGGACATCTAGCCAGACCAAAAAAACTCATACTTTTTATTTCAGTGCAGATCTTCTCTCTTAGTAAACCATTTGAGATGTAGCTCTCAGTGACAATCTCAATGACAAGAACTTATTTTACTGTAAAATAATAGATCTTTGTGTGTCTAGCTCTAGACCATTATATGGTCATTTCCAAGAATGTTAAATATATCAAACCGGTTCAGATTATTTACCAAGGACTGTGCCTTCCTGAGCGAGTTGAGGAAGAGTTAGCTTACCTTCCAGGATGGAGATTGACCTACAACAACTGAAAGTACAAATTCAAGCTCCACGGGATGGGGAGCATTGTGGGATTATTCTGCATGATGGGCAGTGCAAAAATACCTCCTCCTCCTTCTCCTCATCTGTTTGTGATTTCTCACCTTCATCATTGGGTTTATGTGCTTTTATATAGGATTATCACACAGGAAGAGTTTGCAGTCACAAACTACAGCCAATATTCTTCACTAACTTTTTTCACTCCCTACTGGCTTACAGATCATCGATTTTGATTTTTTGATGTGATTTTCATAGGTGGTTTCTATATCTCTCTATGGATCTGTAAGCAGGGGTCATGTTTTATGTTCATAAAGCATTAGACAAGCTCTTGAACTTGAGCAGAGGATCCACATGAGGGGATGCACTGAAGAGCCAGAGGCACATCCTGATAGTGCCAGAGAGTTTACAGAAAGGATGTGCGAAAGAGCATGACCTAGTCAGATTTGCTTTTTAGAAAACACATTCTAGCAGAATTGTAAATTAGAAGGGAAAAGAAGTAGAAGCTAAGTGACCAGTTCCTTTAGGCCTTCATTATTTATTTTCGTGGATTACTGTAATATTCCCCAGGAGTAATGGGGGTAAAGAGCAAGGGATAGTTTAACAGATGCTTAATAGGAATATTCAAAAGAACTTGGTAACTGAGGAAATGGTACGGGTAAATAAGATGAGGGGAAATTCAAGGATGATGCCTAGATTTCTGATTTGAGTGGTGAGAAAAGAGAGAATACGAGGAGAGGCTCTGATATGACAAATGTGAAAGAACACATTCAGTTTGGGACAACTTGAGTATCAAGTGCCTTTGAAACACATTAGTGGAGATTTTGAGTAGATAGGTGGATTTATAATAAACATCTAGAACTCAGAGGAAATATATATGGGCTTGAGATATTAATTTGGAAGTTATGATGCAGATGGGGGCTAGAGACATGGGTGTGAACAAAATAGACCAGGAAAGAATCCTGGGGGACATCCACATGTAAGGGATGGCTAGAAACAGGAATATAAAAAGGAACTAGAGAAGTGACAACCAGAAAGGTAGGAAAATGATCGGAAGAGATTGGTCACAGAACCAAAAGAAAACAGAGTTTCAAGAAGAAAGGAACAGTCAACATTCACTCAGTCAACTAAGGTTTATTGAATGACTACTGTGTACCTGGGGATGCCTTCATGGAATTAAAAAGGAAAAAATGCCTGCTCTGGTAGAGGTAACGTTGAACTGGAAGGAGTCAAACAACACACATAATAAATAAATTAACAATAAAGTATGAAAGAAGTTTATAGATGTTATGAGAAAAAGGACCAGGGAATGCAGATCAGGAGTTCTGGTCAGAGAAGTTCAGTTTACATGGGGCGATCATGGTAGCACTCGTTGAAAAAGAAAAACTTGAATATAGACTTGAGGTGGAAGGTGAAGATGTGGATATCTGAGAGAAGGGTGTTTGATCAGAAGGAACAGCCCCCATAGAGGCTCTGAGGTAAACACATGCCTGAAATGTTTGTGGAATAGCAAAGAAGCATTCTACCTTGAGCAGAATGAATGAGGGGAAGAATAGAAGGGAATGAGGTGAGAAGGTAAGAGCGTGGTACACACAGTAGAGGGCCATGTAGGATGTCATTACAAGGACTTTGTCTTTACTCTGAGAGGGGTATGGAAACATTGGAGAGTTCTGATTTATTTTGAATGCTGTGCTGAGATTACAGTTAGGTGTGCAAGTGTAGAAGCAATTGCAAAAATCAAAGCATAGGTGAATATGGCTTGAATCAGATTGGTTGCAGTAAAAGTGGTAAGAATGGTCAAATTGTACATATACAATCGCACACACAACACTCATATTGCTTTTACGTTTCAGCTTCATTGAAATATAAATACAATAAAATTGCCTTATCTAATTATACAATTCAATTATGGGTCAATCAGGTTTTATATGGATGCTATAATGTCTTTTGCAAAAATAAATGGAAATAGCTGGATTTTCCTCCCAAGAGCATTGTCTTATGGTTTTAAAAGTATTACACAATGGTTTGGGCAATATAAGAGGGAAAAATACTTGAGAACTAATAAAGAACTGGCTATTTCTGCCTAAGATGGATGAGGGCTTGACATACAAATGTGAGGCATGGGCTTGCTTTAAATAGGACAAGGCTTGGCCAATACAGAAAGCACAGCTGGATGCTATCCCCACAAGCAAGAGACTGGTGTTAGTGAGCAAAGATTTCTTGCCTTTGGATATAGATGGAGAAAATTGGGGTGCATACTAATGATGTCCATACATTGCACCAACCAGGGCCCATCTAAGCTTGTCCTGCTTAGGACCAGAAAGTCTCTAACAATGGGTATATTTCTGTGGAAGAGCCTCTTGTCTGCATTTGGATTGCTGGCCAAAATTCACTCAGGGCAGTGGTTACTATTGAAGGTGTTCCAATTGACCAAGACTTTTTAAAAGGTAAATAATAATAATGGCTATCATTTATTATCTACTGTATAGCAGGATAAGCATTATGATATGTTAACTTTTTATTCTTCACAACCTCTGATGTATTTTTACACTCTTGTTAAAATGGGGGAAACTCATGATTAGAGAGACATAAAATGGTTGCCCTGTTTATGGGCAGGAAGAAAAATGAGTGACCCTATCACAGTGAGCCACAGTGTATATTCTAGTCAACAGGAAATTAAAGAAAAGTCACCAGGCCACCATCCATATGTTTGCCAGCAAAGTAAGTACCCCTACAGAATTCCTTTAATTCTCACTTAGAGGCTGGGGAGCCAAATTTGTACTTGACCTTGCTTCTGCAGCAGTGGGAACCACCTCATCTGTAACAAGGCATCATTACAGTGATGAAGGACAATATGATTGGAAATCATTTATTACAGGGTGGGGTGGGTAGCTTCTTCAACTGCGATGCCATGATGGTTGGAGAAAAGCTGGTGGAAAACCTGAAGATCTGAGAAAGTGAGGTGAACTCAGTTGGATACATGGCATTTTATGAATCATTAAGCCTACAACTATGTGCTGGGCCTTACTTTTCCCATCAGAGGAACAGTGACTCCTAGATGGTCATAGAGGGCACATTGGCCCAGCACAGCTAACACTGCACCCCTTATGGCATAGATGTTAGTGAAAATGATATTAAGGCTTTCGTTTCTTTAATAACATACAAAGTGCTTTAGTTGATATACCATTTAAAGGAGGGGCTTAGTTTGGTGTTCACAGTGCTCAAAATTATACAGTCAATGAGTTAAGCTCATCATGGAGCTAACGAAAAAGGGTTTCATTGATCCTGGATTTGATATATTTGCTCCTCATATGAGCACTGATTAAAGGAATATTCTAGATTACAGATACTTATCCTGATAGTATAGGCTATTCTGATATTAATCCACATGCCTACATCATTGGTTAACAGATCAGTCCAAGTGGCATCCATGCAACTCTGCCATTGGAGAGTTATCCTGCATGGATTTGAAAAGTTCATAAATGCTGCTTCTTGCATGAACGTTTTGGTATTTTCTCTCAGTGTAGGGGATAAAACCTTTATCATTCAGGATTTGGTAATATGGTCCTTCACACAATGAATTATTTATATCATTTTGATGCTAGATATGTTGGTGTTGGTGAGATTGATGAGATCACATGGAATCCAGATAATGTTTATTCAGAGGAGTTAGAAGACTCTAAATTACCAACTGGGAACATTATTGTCTTTTCTACAGTCAAACCTTATGATAGAAATATCCTGAAAGCAGATTACAATATATGCACTTCTAGTAAAGTGAAAAACAGCTTACCAAGCACAATGCTTCCAAAATCAAAACAAAAATCACTGCTGAAGGTGGTAATGGACCAATAGCAGCAGGGATTAAGATCTTCATTATGGTGAATAGTTTGATAATCCCCGTTTTCTACTTGAATTCTAGAGGAGTAACTATCTTATTTAAATAATTTTAAAATATCTGAATTATGTCAGCTACATATATTTAAATATAAAAGGAATTTTAACTCCATTTGCTAATGTCTGTTCAAGAGCGTATAGAATGAAAATGTGGAAAGCCTAGTGGGGCTATTTATTTATTCTTACTGCAGGGTTTCGGTATACAATGTAAAGAGTCTTAATTTACAACATTAGAACATGGCATAGCCCTCCCATTTTGTAAAGCAAAGCAATTTGGCTTTCCATATTATAAAATTAAAAGATGTTTCTCATTATGAATTTTATTCTCCTGCAATACTGTAGGCTGAGAAGCCAGTCAATTCATGTCCACAAGGAAGAACTCATAAGCAATGATAGTTGCATTCCCAGGGAGAAATCACAAGTGGCTGAAGAGAAAGTGGGACGTCCTGTTATCTAAGGTGGGTGGGACTGGTGACAGGTGAAATTAATTTTGTGAGGAACTTCTTGATACCAAAGTAATAGGTAGTTGGAGGTAGAAGTGGGCTGGGCCATGATACCCATCCTATCTCATTACCATGACCTCTGAAATGTCATAAACAAAGATGCCATGCAGTCCATTGCTTTTCTTATTGCAAATATTGTTGAGATAATTGTATATCACATGTAATTGTAAGAATGAAGAGAGATCCTGTGTACTTTTTACCTGTTTAACCTCAATGGTAATAGAGCCTTGCTTCTTACTTTGCAGAAATGTATATCTCTAGGAAATAGGACAAGGGTTCTCTAGGTAAAATACTAAAGTACATGTATAATAGGGTCACATTGCCAATTTCCTTTTTACTCCAAGGTTGGCTGCTTGAGAGAACACGTATAAATGTGTATAAAGCAATAGCTATAGCAAAGGCTTCAGATTAACCTCTATGGTAGGCAGCGGGCCTGTAATATGCAAAAGTTGACCTGACAAGCCCCAGTAAGGGAGAGGGGAAAAAACCAAGACCAAACTTGCTCCCTGGTTCAGCGAGGTGCCAAAAACTGAAAAAGAACATCAAAATGGGTCCAAAGATGTAGTGAAATGTTTTGATTCCATGGGAAGGGTTTCTGCCATCAGGTATGGAAAACAAATAAAAAGTAATCAGCTGTAAAATTGCAAAGTGGTTGGAGTCATCCCAGAGATCTGTCAGCATCAGGGACTGCTGTGTATATTGCAGATACAGGTAAGTAGAATGGCAAGCACAGGAGCAGTTGGACAGTGACACTGGTACAGGATTAGCAGAGGGTAGTGGTAGTAGTGGTGCTTGACACAGGTGTGTGGGAAGCCAGCAGATGCCACCCAAGTGCCTGGGGGCAAAGACCTCATGGGATGTGGAGAACAACTAAAATCTGTGGGGCACTTCGGGTATTAGCCCCTCCTCACTTCAGTAGGAGGTAAGGAACTTGGATAAGGCTAGAGTTCCAGCAATCATGCTTATAAGGTTGAGCTGTGGAATAATATATTTATCATTGTTTGGGCCCTGCTCCTCCAAGTCATTGTGACAAAGGAAAATGCCTTCAAATTTTATTTTGTGATAGAAGATATTGGTAATTTGCTAACTCATAGACAGTATTTCTGCTTCATTTAATAGGAATAGAAAAATAGGTGGAGCAAACCTGGCAAGAAAGGCTGGAAGGGTGTGAGGCTTGTTAGCTTGTCAGCAGGAGCTTGTTAGTAAGAGAGGCAGTACAGTAATTATGCACATGGGCAGTAGAGAACTTCGCTAAATCCTAGTTGCTGGAATTCTCATTCACTTGCCCGCTCATATTTACAGAAAATGTCTTTTTGGCTTTCAACATGGAGAGATTAGGTGAGAAAATTAAAGCTTGCATGTAAGTACAGTGAACTAGAAAACGATCAAATAACATTTGGTAAGATACATAATCCATTTGTAGGGAATATAGTACCAGTGTGTATGCACTTACACAAAGGTACAAAATTATATACACATTCTCTAGAAGGAGTACTATGCCCACTGTACAAGTAATACTAGTGGAACAAACCTCCAGTTTACCAAATTGCTGGTATCCTTGAGTCTTGAGGACTCAAGAGAGCCTCTGACAAACCTGACTCCAACAGGTGGGTCTAGCAGCTTTTAACAAGCTTTACTGTCATTTAGTCACATTTACGGGTGATTTTTTTGAATATCTACAGTGTCTGACATGTAGTAGGAGCTCAATAAATGCTTTTCAAATGTGTGAGCAAATTAATGAATGAAGGTTTTCAGTAATGTTGGTTGAAATGCCTCCTGTGACCTCTGGACTTTGGTATCAGATATAAGACAAAACAACATTGTGCAGATGGTTTTGCATGTTCAGAATTTTCCAAGCGGAAAGATGATCGAAAACAAATTATTTACTACATGTGATTTCTTTTGGTAGTTCCCCTTCATCTACATTTGTGATCTGCAAGGCTTCTGACCCGCACTGAGTATACACATTCACCTCTCTGAGCTACTCCATGTAAACATCAGATGGAGACTCTGGGTCCGAGTTATTTAGTAGCAGAATTTGCAGAGCATTTCCTATATGGCTCACAAGCCTGAGCATTTCCCTGACTCCAGACCTATGAGATGAGACGGTGATACCCTCTAACCTGTGAAGTAGGTAAAATGGTCAATGCCAAGGGGGGTGGATGGGAAGGTGACAGAAGACAGAAGCAATAGCTCATCGATGTTTGTCATTTTTATTTGCAATACTTTAGGTCCAAGTTTCAAACTGCAATATTTTTACACTCAAGACACAGTCATGCACAATCCATATTTCAATTTTCTATTGCTTCAACCACAATTTAAAATAACAATATTGAAAACAAAAATCCTTAAAAAGATTGGATGCTGAGGTCAGAAGGATGGAACCATACCATCAGCAGGTCTACAAAAGAAATAACTTACTTAAAAATCAAACAAACAAAAAGACCATAAATACCTTTAATCCAAAGTTACAGAAGAATTTCACTACACATGGTTTACAGATAACACATTTTGACAGAAGTAATGCTCAGCCAAATGAGATACAATTCTGATGAACAATGAAAATGTGAATCCTTCTCAATTTGTTTTGTATAGATGTCATGAGTATAATCCCAGTAGACGTCACTACCCTGTGACGCCACTACAGGCGCCTGATCTGGCTCCTCCTGGCTGATGTACTGAGATTAAAAACTCAATGCATTAGTAGTTACAGGATTCTGTGAAGATCTTATCATCAATAATGAATATGGTATTTGCGGGTCCATAAAGCACACCACACACAAGCACACACATTGAACTTGAATTTTGCACTCAGGGCTGGTTGGCACTCTGCTGTAGGCAGGGCATTGGGACCATCCACTAACTCCCAGTTTACCCTCTTTCCAGCAGTGTACTCATAATACAACTGGCCAATCACTGTGGGAGTTGTCATCAGAAATGCTATCTTTGGTTCCCAACAAAATAATTTGTCAACACTTCTCAATGCTAATAGCATGTAATTACTTTTTCATTTCTCTCTGCAACTTGTAAGTGTTTAGGTTCACTCTTAGCAGTCTCAGCCATTAAAATGCATGGGCTCTGCTATCTTGTGCCACTTGAGAATTAAACTCTAGAAAGCCCAGCACTACTTCACAGGAAAGGAGAAGCCCAAGTACAGTTATATTCTAGCAAGTGTGACAGTGTGTTTCTGTTGTAGTGGCAAATACTGGCCACAGCTTAATGAAAACCAGACTTTACATACAGACTGTATGGAAAATGAAAACTGGGAACAGTCAACAGAAAATGGACATTAAAACAAAAACAAAACGAAACAACTGTAAATGAATTAGAAGGCTGCCACAAGTTTTATCAACATCCCCTATTATTATGAACTTCATTTAGTTGATTTTTTTTTTTTTTTTTTTTTTGAGACGAAGTTTCTCTCTTGTTGCCGAGGCTGGAGTGCAATGGCATGATCTCAGCTCACCACAATCTCCGCCTCACGGGTTCAAGTGATTCTCCCACCTCAGCCTCCCGAGTAGCTGGGATTACAGGCGCCCGCCACCACACCCAGCTAATTTTGTATTTTTAGTAGAGATGGGGTTTCTCTATGTTGGTCAGGCTGGTCTCGAACTCCCGACCTCAGGTGATCCGCCTGCCTTGGCCTCCCAAAGTGCTGGGATTACAGGCATGAGCCACCACACCCGGCCCATTTGCTTGAATTTTAAAAATCATCTTACATAGTTCTTTTATTTAACTGCAACATAAGAGACTCAGGCTTAAACATGTGATATTTGCCATCACTATAGCAGGCTGAATTTGCAAGGCAACCTATAATGCCGTAGAATGTTAGACTTTTGGAAAGACCCTAATGATCATCTAGTCCAATACACTTATTTTACAGATGAGGAAACAGCCATGGAGAGGTTAAGTGACTTGCCTAAGGTCACATAGCGATTTAGTAATAAAGCTCATATTAGACTCCAGGGCTCCTTCTTCCTAGGCTAGTATTTATTCCACTACATCTGACTCATTCTCTACTATCGCTGTTGATTTCCTCTTGCGTACTAAATCTGTTGAACATGGTGCCTGCCTTACTGCTGGTATTATGGGATAGCATTTGCCTGATGGCAGCTTCTAAAGGAGACTCCGATGGCACTAAGCAGTTTCTAAAAGTTTATCTTGCAAGTTCAACCCAATTAAGTGGCAGTAAATGCTACAAGTTGTATAGAATACTCGTACACACAGGTGTGCACATGGAGGTGATATCTCAGTTCCCGCATTTGCAGATTCAGTTAGACATTGTTTAATATTAAACACATTCCCAATGCATGTTGGGTTATATTCATTTGGTCACCTAAAGGAGTGTGGATCAGAAAAGGAATGAAAAAACTGAAAGCTAACCAACAGAAAGATTATATCAAAAACAAATCTTCTATGAAAAATTCTTTCATAGGAGAAATATTCCATTATTTCCAAGTTCCCATTTATTTCCTTCCCAGTCCACATGCAAATATATGTTCAGAATTGTGTGCTGAGTTCACTTCAAATCCCAGGCCCATCAAACTGTCAGTTTACAAATGCTGAATTTCAGTCCTCTTGTTCAGAGCTCAGAGACTTGGAGATACTTGCACTACTGGCCATACCTTTGTTTAACTGAATATTAACCGCAAGTAGCTTAGATAAAGACCAAGAGATTCAACCGGAGATGGCAGGGTTAAGACTCCCCTAAGTATTTTTGTATTGAGAGTGACCAATAAAAAGCCAGTGAATTCTCTAGGTATAGGGTCTGCTTTTAGTGAAACTAAGCAGCACATCTGAGGTGACTACCTCATTATTAAAGTTCTCACCTAAAATTTCTTTGGTGAGTTAGAAGGAAGTTCTTCTCCTTTGGTTAGACGGTCTCCCTTGCTCTTTAAAAATCACAACTACTGCATACAACCTATAAATAGGCAGAAAAAAGCACATGGAGACAATCCCAAGCCAAAATTAACAGAACTATAACTGAATGCCAACAGGCAGAGACAGTCCTACACATTTGTTTAATGATTTCAAAGTCAGCTTTTAATTGCAAGTCATAACTTCTATTGAAATTAGTGGGACTTGCCCTATTGGTTATTAAAAGAAGACTCCTACCTGAATGATATACAGTAATATCCTGTTGGACAGGAAAATGGTGGGAGCTGGGGATTTTATCCTTCTATTCCTCCAAAATTCAACCTGAGAGTCTGTTAAAACGTTCCAGAAAGGCAATATCTGCAACAGATGTAATCAAGGGGGCTAATAAAATGGTCACCCCTCCAATCTAAAGCAACCACAAAACAGACACCCGAATGCCATACCAAAGCAGAGGGCAGACAGCCTGTTTTAAAGCAGAAGAGTGTGTTTGGAGTTCTAATAGTGACATCTCCCTAGCTTTAACTTATAGATAATAGTCTCCTAAGAAAGCGTGTGCCGTACCCGAGTGTGTGCCAACCTCAGCACCCAGGCAAGCATAAAGCCTATGGAATAATTGTAACTAGCAAATATCTGTGCCCTGCATGCTCTGGGCTCTGGCCAGAAGGCATCTGCTTCTGGCATCTTTTCTATGTGTCTATAGTTCCCTTTCTGCTGTTTATTTATTATAAAGCAATATTATAACAATATCAAATAAAATTTTAAAAAGAAAAAAAATTCACATAATTCCACCACCCTAACACAACTGATTTCAATTATCTGTGTTCCCAGTCTTTGTCCATATGCATTTCTTTTTACGTAATTGTAATCCCTGTTTATGTTATTTAAAAGTGATATTATAGAATCTCTCAGAACTGGCAGCCTCATTAGAAATAAACAACCCATTGAGCAAAGGAATATAATTATTTACACGATCTTTGAGCTGAGAAATATCATTTATAGACAAACATCTCAAACTATCAAAACAGTTATACAGACAACAGGAAGCAATTTCATATTTCTTTTTCTTTTAGCAATGGAATGTGCTTCACCGGGGAGGGATAGATGTAAGGATCAGGTGGTTAAACTCAAACATTGGGGTGCAGTTCACAAGCCTGAAAGAAATCTGAATAACATAAAGAATAAATACTTGAGTTAAATCTTCTTACACGGCTTGGCCATCCAGTAGCCAAAATGGAACACGGACACACAAATATTTACAATGACACACACACAAGATCAGCAAGAACGAAGTCATTACCCAACATGGTGACTGATTTGAGGGGATTGTGTCATCTGAAAATCCTCATGGGATTATGACAACGCACTGGATCCTTGCTAACAACATTACCGTTCTTTCCTTTTTTAAATAAATAATCTCTACTGTGCTTCTCACCCTTCCCTGACTTTCCCACTGCCCTATTCCTATCTCAGGACATTTTGGAATCAACATTGAAGGATGTGCCCTCATTATCTCAGGGCACACTAGCAACATCAAAGATTTGGATAGACTCACCTGTGTCAAGATGAGCTAAAAAAATCCAGGGAAAGAGAATAAACCGTTAACAATCTGGAGTTCCAGTTACTCGATTGTACCAAATGTGAATCCTTCAGCATCATTGTGGCATGAGAAACAGCTTCTTTCTAATACTTATTAGAAATATACATAACTCTCCAATACAGGGAAGGGGCTTTAGAAACTGTTCTCATTTGAAAATTTACATAAATACAAATTTATAAAAGTGATGCCTCCTGGGATATATTATTATCAAATCTTGGTACAAAGTGGTAGTAAAGAAGTACCTGGCTCCTCATTGTTAATATGCTGAACTGAAAGCATAAGAGAGAAGCCATTTCTCTGCCTACAGTGATCTGAAGGGTCACTGCTCCAAGGTCTCCAAAATAACAATAAAAAAAAAGGCCTTCTCCACATGTAAGGGATGCTAACTGATGAATAGGGCTTCCTAACCAGGTTTTGGGCTCTCTCCACTGGCAGGACACAGTCACTAATGTACTGATTTTTATTTGCATCCCAGGACTTCATTGAATTTCCCGGCACTATGAGTGAAAAACTTTCTAAAGTACTTATTTTTAAATGAAATCAAAATTAAGGCCTCTCTCTCTCATTAGAGCAGTGTGGTATTAAAAATTACAGGCCCAGATTCCTTTTTGCAACGTATAACATAGTATGCTTCAAATTAATATTACCATTTCACTTTCTTTTCACATTTGTTGTTTTATCCCACTGTGGACATTTTCAAGGGGAGGAGGTCAAGCCTTTCCCAACTTTTACAGTCAAAGAAAACAATAGGGAAAATAGGAAATACACCAGTGGGGTCATCTCCTAAACATAAACACGTACACTACATAGTTTGCTGAAACTCTAAAGAAATTGCTTTCATTTTAAGATGTGGATACATAGATGGTTAGATGGATGGATATACCTTGGCAAAGAAGGAGAGAGGCCTGTGTAACTGATCTCTTTCCCCTTCTTGCTGAATGTACATAGGTTCTGTTTAGATTCTTTTATACTACAAATTAAGAAGCCTTCTATAACACAAATTGTTAGTTTTTCAAAGGCTTAGAGAAACAACTTTCTATCATTTACAAAATTGTCAATACACTCAAAAGAGAGGCATATCCTTTTCTACACAGACACTCCGCAGATATTTTTCTACTCTCAGAAGATTCAGGAAGTGCCAACTGTTGAATTTTTAATAAATAGATATATGGTGAAATAATAGTCAAATTTTGTTATTTTCCCCAAGTCATATAAGGAATTCTGTTGGACTGACATTTCTTGGGATATGATTGTAAGTTAAAATTATTTTCCACTGGAGGGAATTTCAAGACCTTTATGAATATGCTTTTGATATTCAAAAGCCCAAAGAACTAAGTATGAACACACCATATTCCAAAACAGAAATAGGTGATACATAGGGAAAATGGGAAGAAGTACTTAGAGCCAAATATTGATTGGGATGTAGCCTTCAATGACCTCCCATTTCTTAGAGTTGAATGTTTACTATATCACCTTTCTCTAGATCTTTAAAAAACTTTTTTAAACGTTATAAATTGCCAAAATAAATAATTTGTATCATAAGTAAATGATGGTTAATAGATCTATTTCCTCCTGGTATGCCTATTTTACAGTGCATATGTTTCATAAGCACAAGAGAGGATTAATTTAGGTATCATTAACTTTGTTTACTTAATGTCCAACAAGGATTTCAGTATTCTACATTTATCTGGTTTTGGCTCTCAGAGAAAGTCCCATCTTTGTTTAAATGTGGTTTCTCCTGTGAGGATTTCCTAGGTTCAGAACCTGAACTCACATAGCAGGATGTCACAGTTTCAGTGTGTCCTCTTTCAGGTATCAAGGAGATTAACAACCTGGTTTACTCAACTATCTTTTAAGCATCATTGTGAAAATGTGACAGGATTTCACCGTTTGAGCTTTATTTAGATATACAGTTTTTTAAAAGCCCTTCCTGAACACACATATTCCTCTCCACTTTTGGAAAATGTCTTAAAAGAAACCTTTTCCAATACAAATGCAGAAAAATAGGTACACAAACCAAGCCACCACTATAGAAGAAGAATAAAAAATTGCAACTCTATTAGGGCATGGACTTCCACATGTTCACACAGTACTTGCTCTGGTATTTTTTGTTTGTTTGTTTGTTTTTGTTTTGTTTTTTTGTTTGTTTTTTTTGCCTTGCTTTTTTGCTTTCTTTTTTTTTAGAAAAACATTTTGACATCTTTTTTTTCTGGACATCTAATGACAATGCAAGTGAAAAACATCACATTGGGTAAGGAGTTTTGAAGGAGGTTTGAATGCAAGAGGGACTACTCTCTAACTTAAAAACAAACACAACACTATGAAGAGGGAGTGTGCATCTTTGAGAAACCTTTTTCTTCAAAGCGAATGCACAAAATGAGGGGATTCACTACTGGCTCTTTCGCTTCACGGTGGAAGTGACCACTTTATGGTCACTTCAACATTGCTGCCCTGTTTGGGCTGCGATTCAGGCTTACAAATAAATTACATAATCTGAGGGAGTAGGAAAAAGGCTTATAAGAAGTTTCTATTCATTTGAAAGGTAAAGAACCCCCACCCCATTTGACTGTCTTTTCTTCCATCTTTCCTGCAGCAGAGTTTTATTTCAGTCTTACTCATGAGGGAGATGGTGAGGTGTAAGGCTTGCAGTCTTAGCGGCTGCTGTTCTTAATCGCTTCCTTTGCAGCGATAATCAGAGGAGTCAGGCTGGAGAGAGGCTTGGCTAATTTTAAAAATGGATGCTGCAAAAGGAAGGAAAAAGAGGAATTATTGGAATTCTTTCCTCCAACAAGTATATTACTTTACATTTTCAAGCAGCCCTTTTAAATTAAGATATATTTTGAACGCCCAATTAAATATCATTTAATTAAAAACGGTGCCAGCTTTTGTCCTTCAGATGTTTTTGTACTTCAATGTCATGAAATCCTCTGGAAGCTGACTGGTAGAGTGAGAAACTCTAAGGGATCTTGTAAAATCTCACTGTGTTTGCAACAGTCTGACTCTCTGATTTTCCTAAACTGATAAATTTATCTAGAGAAGCTGTCATGCTTAGAAAAAGTATATTTAGTTAACCACTAAAGAACTCTGTCCTGAAACCAATGGCTTACTAACTGCTAAACCCAATAGCTGTGCCTTTACCATTTCTCTTTTGGCCCCTCTGCAGTACTTAATAAAAGTGAATATCCCTTCCTTCTTTGAATTTTTTTTAATTAATTTTTTTTTTTTTTTGCCTCAGAAGCCTGTGACATTCTACCATATTGGGTCTCTTCCATGCGCATGTGCACTGAATATTCCAGCTCCATTTTCTTCCCTGGTTTCACTTCCTCCTCCTACCTCCCACTCATGAGAACTTGGCTGTCATCATCTTCTTTTTTTAATTTAATTTCTTGCAGATCTCATTCTCTTTCATGGTTTCAACCCACCATCAGCTTTATGGAGATGACTCCTAAATCCATAGTGTGTGACCTGATCTCTTTCCTGAACTCTGGTCCTAGTTTTCCTGCTGGATATTTCCTATGGGATTTTCTTCTGTCACCTTAAATTCAACATTTAAAAAGTTATTTTACAGTCTCACAAGCAGGGCAATCTTGTGTAATGTAAGCTACAGGGGCTTTGGAGTCAGAGCACTTAGGTTAAATCCTCATCTCTGTTTACTAAAATGGTTAAATGAGGTAAGTGGCAATCCCTTGTAAGTTACATAGGGTCAAGAAATGTTAGCTATTATATTGTCTTCCATCACTTGTCCTCTTGCTGAATGCGATCATTGACTTGATAGCCTGAAGTCACTTTTGTCTTCCTCTTCTTTATGTTCTAAATGCAATAAGCTACCAGGTACTCTCTTCTCAACGTCTCTTACATTTATCTCTTGCTTATTATTATTATTATTTTTTTGAGATGGAGTCTTGCTCTGTTGCCCAGGCTGGAGTGCAGTGGCACAATCTCAGCTCACTGCAACCTCCGCCTCCCAGGTTCAAGTGATTCTCCTGCTTCAGTCTCCTGAGTAGCTGGGATCACAGGCACATGCCACCATGCCTGGCTAATTTTTGTATTTTTAGTAGAGACAGCATTTCACCATGTTGGCCAGGCTGGTCTCAAACTCCTGACCTCAGGTGATCCACCTGCCTCGGCCTCCCAAAGTGTTGGGATTACAGGCATGAGCAATCACGTCTGGCCATCTCTTGCTTTTCCTAATTCAGTCCTAATCATCTTAATCCCAAATTATAATAACTCCCCCTTGGTCTCCCTGTCTCCATTTTTTCCTGTTGCTAATTCTTACCACATACTACCAGATTAATCTTCATAAACAAAGTTGTCATCATACTTGTCCCTCAGACATCTTCAGTGTTTCCCCACTGCCTACAGCCCCAACTCTTAAGCCTGGTGTTCAAGGCCCACCACCAGATTACCTCCTGCAGCTTCTTTACTTGAACTCTTTATTTCAGCTACACTTTCTAGGTTCTGTTCCTGCAGACCTTGCCCATATGTCTTTGGTTATACCCTAACACTTCCTTCCATTTGAAATCCCTTCCTTTATTTTCTTCAACTTATCTAAAACTGATCACTTCTTTAAGGCCCAGACGACCTCTTTCCTGTTTGCAGACATTTTCTGATCACCCCTAGCTTACAGAAGTAGTTCTCTAATCAACCATGTCATTTACTATTTGAACAGCTCTTTGGGTTGAATGAGTCTCTAAACAGCTTTGCATTATATTTTCATGTACCTAAGAAGGTTGTGAACTTCTTAAATGGAGGAATCATGCCTTTTAATAGGTTTGTATCACCCACTGCACTTATGCTTTACAAATGGAAGTTGCTCAATAAATATCAATTGATGGACAGAGAACTGTCTTAGGTCATACAGAAAGACACACAAATATTCAAGACTTGTGTCTTTTCTCCAGCCTTCCAGTGGGGTGAATGTCATGTATCTCTCCCCTTTCTAATCTTGAAAATGGCAACAAAAGGTTAGAGTCAGAGAATGGAGTTGCATGGACTCAAAGAGAAATACAGGCTATTGCTTACATGTATAAAATGAAAAGACGCAATAATTTATTCAATTTAGACTCAAAATACAATTTTGTATTAGTTATCTGACTGGTTCATATAAAAGTATTGTCGGGGAATGAATTAACTAGATAATTGATTTAATGATCTATTTAGCTGGATAGCCACATTTATCTGGATAGCCAATTGAAGATAACCTACACCTTCAATTATCCTTACAAGAAGATATAAGAGGAATGTGTGTGTGGAGTGGTAGGAGGGGTGACAAGATATAAAAGTGATGTACTCAAAAGTTGACTTTTCATCTGTAATTTGAGGCTGGATTAATTAGAGGATTAAAAAAGGGCCATTCCAGATTCGACATTTTAGGGCCCTATGATAACCTGTGAAATGCTTGCAGGTAGCAGAAAAGAAAAGATGTAGTCTCTTCAGTTTCTCCAAATAGGTTTATTCCAGGTGTGATCTGAGTTAGGGTGGGATAGTTTTTGCCTGGGTGCGGCTCTGTCTCTGGAAGGAGTTCAGAAGCAACAGGAACAGGTTTTTCTTTCAGGGGGTAGGCTAGAACAGACAATCTGTGGTTAATGCGCTGTATAACCAAGTGTTGCACCTTCTGTTTAATTGGCTTATGTGTTCAAAATCACAAAGAAAAATAGCAGTATTGTTCTTAGATGTTAAATGTCTTCATACATGTCCCTGAGAAACACTCCCCAGCAGTGAAGCTATGTGTATAATCCTGGGCACGTACTGCTTTATCAAATAAAGACATATTTTTATCTAAATTGGTTTGTATGTGATGTGTGGTGGAAAGTCAGACAATTCAGGGCTCATATCCCAGCTCTGTCACTCAAGAGCTGTGTCTCAACTTTTACATCTATAAAATGGGATAATAATGCCTACCCTATAGAGTTGTTATAAAAATGAAATAGTTTATTGAAAGAATTTGGTACATAGTAAGTATTATTTCTCATCATATATACTAATCCCTGAGAGCCATGAAAAGGAAAAATGGTTACAGAGGCACTCACCACTGGATGGTACTCACCCAGGCAAGCAGGTGCCTGCCAATTGGCATCACAAGCAAAGGGGCTTTGACCAGTAAAGCATTAGAGTAGCAAATGCCATGGAAATAATTGCATAGTTATGTAGAGAATTACCTCCGGCCAAGAGCACCTGCATACAACATCCAGGGGCACAAGTAAAGTTTAGAACAAAACACCAACACCAGAGGGTCACATTGCTTTTTTTTTTCCTTGCAAAATAAGACTCCAGGAAGAACAAAAGAGATTTACAGATTACACTGCCAACTTCTCAGAAGAAAGGCAACATGTCAATCAATCATGTATTAGATGCGTGCCTATAGTTATGTGCCTGTGGTCTAAAATAAAATGGTAATAGCCTAACTCTAGACATCTCTTGACAGAGCTCTCTGTCACACATTGAGATGGAAAAGCTGAGTATAATGCCTCTCTTTGTAATTGTCCTATTTTATTTTCACCTGCAAAAGCTCCTTGGCAGATCCTCGCCTATCCACATCCATCTCAAGACAGCGATTTAAAAAGTCACGGAATACAGCCGACAGTCTCTCAGGATTCTGGAGCTCTGGGGTTCCATTAGTGGCTATC
This sequence comes from Hylobates moloch, assembly GCF_009828535.3. Lineage (NCBI taxonomy): Eukaryota > Metazoa > Chordata > Mammalia > Primates > Hylobatidae > Hylobates > Hylobates moloch. The sequence continues at coordinate 93,088,119 of NW_026652282.1, read as the reverse complement.
AGATACAATGCCTGTAGAAACAAATAGAAAAATCCATTCAGCACATACATATTAAAATCATGGGTTGGCACAGAAGGCAAAAATTCAGTTTCTTCTGGTTTACATTCTGGGTCTTAATAATTCCACTTTAGAGAATGACACATATATTTCAAAGTTTCTATAACATTTAGAAATGATTAATATTGGCAGTAACTGAAGTGACAGTGAAGTGTCGTCCTACCTCCAAAAACTTAAAAATAAGGTTATATGTCCTCTGAGAGTTAAGCCAGTAAAAACCCACATAAAGTGAATATGTGATTAAGTACCTAGAAAATTAAACCAAAGGATTGCCTGTAAATCCGTTTCTCTAAAGACTTGGGGAATACACATACATCCACTCATTTTGACCTGAGTATAACCTTGGGAAAGTGCAATGGAAAGGTAATTATAATTTACTAAGTGCTTATCTTGTTTGAAGAATGTTTGTGAACAGATGTGGAATGAAGAGAGTACATTATAGAATTAGGGAAGTACAATGAACCAGAAGATGCCAGTGCCTGGATGAGAGAGGCAAGCTGTGGGGCCCAAGAACTCAAATACTTTTGCCCTGTGGCAGCCGTATCCCTATTGATTTTAATTAGATTTCCCATGAAGGTGCACCTTCGTGGGAAATATGAGAGGAAATATGAGAAAAAATGACAATAGTAGTCTTGGAACCTGACAATTATCAAGGTAAAATAATAAGTTGCTAATAATTGTATATTTCTCTGAGCGCTTTGTGGTATAAGGCCACCACTAAGAGACATCAAGTCATGATGTCCTGAGAGAATCAATGTCTCTAGTCTTCCAGTCAGAGTTGAACTCAGGACTACGATTAATTCACAAAGGTAAACCCATCTTTTCAAGGTTTTTTTTTTTTGAGACAGAGTCTTGCTCTGTTGCCCAGGCTGGAGTGCAGGGCACGATCTCGGTTCACTGTAACCTCCGCCTCCTGGGTTCAAGTGATTCTCCTGCCTCAGCCTCCGGAGTAGCTGCGATTACAGGCACGCGTCACCATGTTAGTAGAGATGGAGTTTCAGCATGTTGGCCAGGCTGGTCTTGAACTCCCGAACTTAAATGATCCACCCACCTCTGTCTCCCAAAGTGCTGGGATTACAGGTGTGAGCCACTGCGCCCAGCTGAAGGTTCTTGATACAAGAAACCTGGCCATTACTGATCCCCCCTCTAAGCAAACAATTCAAGAGCATTTAGTATGTACCAGATAGTTTATTAGACACTGGAGAGCTAAGGATGAATAAGATAGTGATCTTGCTTTGAAGGATCGTATAGTTTAGTGAGGGAGACAGACATATATAGAGAGCTACAGTACAGTGGGCCAAGAGCTAATCGAGGAAACTAGAAAGCACTAAGTAAACACAAGGATGAAGTAGTTTACACCAGAGCTCAGAGAAAGCTTCACAGAGGAGGCTGACATTTTAAAAGCGTATTGAAGAATAAGTAGGAGTTTGCCTACAGGTACTGCCAGGGTTTCACCAGCCCATGCAACAAACCCCCTAACTCTTATGAAGACATGTTCCCTCCTCAACTTGCCCGGGTTTTGCAGCAAATTATCATCCCCTTTCTCCTTTCTCTACTCTAGCTTCTATTATTATTATTATAGGTATTTCTATAAAAATCCTTTTGCAGGCCAGTTTTCATCAGCTCTTGAAGACATCTCTTCTTTTTAGCAACTCCCACAGATGTACTTTAGAAAGGGTCAGGAACAACCGTTTAATCTAATGGCTGTCAACTTTATAGCATGCATCAGAATCATCCAGAGGGTTTGTTAAAACACAGGTTTCTGAGCCACCCCAAGAGTTTCACTAAATATGGGCAGGGACCCAAGAATTTGCGTTCTAATAAGTGTCCTGTTGATGTTGAAGCTGCTGGTTCCAGGACAACACTTTAAGAACAACTGGTTTAATCCAACTAAGTTATTAAGCAATGGGCTAAACTAGAGGGTCCCAGACTTGTCTGAACATTAGAATCACTTGGGGAGAGTTAGAAAATCCCCATGCTCAGTTCTCACCCCCAGAAAAATTAAGTAAAAACCTCTGGGAAGAGAACCTAGGCGCCAATATTTTTAAGCTCTCCAGGTGATTCCAATTTACAACCAACAATGAGAATCCCTGGCTGAGAACCTGGAGCCCACTTCACACATAATAACTCAGAATCTCTGCATCGTATGTACACCAAACGTAAGAGCCACAGAATTCCAGAGGAAATTGTCTTGCATAGCCATGTGTGAGAATTACAATGCCATATGCTTCTCTAGAGTGCACGGAAACGTTTGGCTTTTCCTCCTAGTACTGTACACTTAGAAACCCACATGTAAATACATCCCTCACCCCTACGAAATGAACATCTTCCTTTCCCCCAACTCTCATTCCTTTGTAATGTTCAATACCTTCATTGATGAACAGGAAATGCAGGTGGCAGCTATTAGGACTCCAATACCAAAATACAAGTCAGTGACAAATCCAGTTTTAACTAAAAGGAAATGAGATGCTTTTAGAAAATCACTGATTGGGCTAAAATCGAATAGTGCACAATCATAGCAGATATAGTCAATTAAGTTCAAACTGCTTTTGTTCTTGGATGATTAGTGCTTGAAGCACCTGTCCTCCCAAACATCTTTACTCCTTTATTAAAAGAAAATCAGTTGCTACAAATTGCATTCACTGCCTCCTCCTAAAACTTTTATTCCAGCTGGCTACAACTTCCCCAAAGTCACTGTTCTTGCTTTTTTTCCTGCTCTCTAGCCAAGCCCAGACCTAAACAAGCACACCTCTTTCTTCCTTTCCAAGACTCGTTTCCGCTCTCTGTAGATCTGTATTCATGCTATACTGTCTCATTTTCTCACTTTACTTTCACCATTCTTAGCTTAATATATTCTATTCCACATAATTTTCTTCCTTTAAAGTACATACACATCTTCTCTACCCGAGTCCTTCTCGTCTCTCTTCAATCTGTGCATAATTACCTAAGGAAATACTTGGCCCTTTTTCCATTCCATTTATGAATCCAAAAAAATGACCTTAATCATAGTTGTTAAGCCTGAGTAGTGCCAGTGAAATAGTACATCAAGGGAGAAGAAAGCCCTGTAATTTGAAGGAAAATCTGAAGTAATGAAGAGCCAGTGCTACGAACCTCTACAGTACTTCAAAGAACCCTTATGTCCTCCTCAGAACTTCAACAAAAAGGTCTGGCTGTAGTTTTTGTTAGGGGGTGGGTCTGATAGTAGGAGGTTTTGATTGGTGGCCTAACAGCAGACTCCTGCCCTGGTTGATTAGTGTCGATCTGCTTATACTCCCTCATCCCTAAACAAGGTATCAAATGCAAGGTTGCCTTTTGCTCAACACTATGTCATAAATATTTTTGGATGTTTTAAAAATTCTTCATAAATATCATTTTAAGAGCTGCATAATAGTTCATCATGTCGATGCACCATAATTACTATTGGTGAACTGATTAAAAAATGCATGCAGTAAGAAAAAGGCTGAAACACACCAATTTTTGTGAACACTGGTTCTCTCTGGATGGTAGGATTGTTGGCGACTTAATTTCTGAAATACATTTTTTAATTTTTCAAATTTTCTACAATGGACACAGTTGCTTTTATTATTTTAAAACCTCCAAAACATTATTTAGAAAATACAGTTTAAAAGCTGCAGTGTCCAATTTACACAAAAATCCCCATCTATTTCTCTTTGTCTTCCTAGGATTAAACCTGCTTTTCATCAAGCCCTACCCTTTGAGGGAAACAAAAACCCAGACTATTTCTTTTGCAACTATTGTTTTCATTTTAATTGCAACAATATTATTTCCAACTAATTTCCATTGCAAAAATCCACACTTCCAGTTATATATGGGCTAAACTGGCTTTTGTGGACCGGCCTGGGAACCTAATCTCTATGTATAATGCCACTTCTATGGGAAAATGCACTCTGAGGTCCAAATAATTAACTTAAAAATGTACTTTTGGAACACATCCTGTGAGCAAGCTGGGGACTCTCTTAGTAAAAAAAAGAAAATTGCTACCCACTACCCTGCTAATGAGAGACAAATACAGTTGTAGCCAATAAAACAATGACAACAAAAAGGGTTTTACTAGCAAAGTCAAGTATTAGATGAAGAAAGATTAAGGACAATAGTTCTGGGCGTGAGTGATAACATGTTGGTTTTATCTGAGCTAATGAAAACTCAAAGAAAATAAAGTGGCTATTAGAAATTAGACTAGAGATTTCCCATATACTAGTTGGTTGCTTCTAATGTTAAGTAAGAAACCATATAATCATCTTTTCCCCCTTCTTCCTCACCCAGCAATCTTCCCCGCTCCACACCCTTATTATAAATAGTCCACCAGGTTCTATTAATGCAACCTTTAGAAATGTCTTTCATACCCATCCACTTCTCTCTATCCCTATTGTCTTTGCTTAAAGCCGGGCTTCTTTCAGATGGTTCCAAAGTTACGATAACCTCCTAACCGTTTTTCTATTATTCAAGCCTTTTTATTCTTCAGTCCATCCTCCTTAACAATCTTATCTCATCACAGGTCTCATCATGTCATTCACTTCCTGCTTTAAAATTTTTTGTCACTCCCCATGGTCCACAGAGGTGGTTTTCAAACTGTGCTCCCCAAAATTCCTCTTAAGAGCAGTTAAGAGGGAAAAGAAGAGGGAGAGAGAGGAGGAGAGATTCTAGGACTCTCCCCAACACACACATTTTCTTTTCCTTTTTCTTTTTCTTTTTTTTGAGACGAAGTCTTGCTCTGTTGCCAGACTGGAGTGTAGTGGTGTGATCATGGCTCATTGCAATCTCCACCTCCTGGGTTCAAGCGATTCTCCTGCCTCAGCCTCCCGAGTAGGTGGGATTACAGGCGCTCACCACCACGCCCAGCTAATTTTTGTATTTTTAGTAGAGACAGGGTTTCACCATGTTGGCCAGGATGGTCTCGATCTCCTGACCTCGTGATCCACCTGCCTCGGCATCCCAAAGGGCAGGTCGTAAGCCACCACGTCCAGCCCACATACCTTTTTCAATCAGAAAATTTGTGCATTTTTCTCCATTTATTTGTGCTTCCAAGCAAGGCTTCACTGGAACCAGAGGATCATTATAGTTGTTTGAAAACCACCGATTCACAGGACATAATAAAGATTCCTTAGGCAGTCCTGTACGATTTGCCCCCTGCCCACCTTTCCAGTTCCAGTTTCCATCTGTTCTCTTCTCACCCTAGGGCCCTTCTCCCAACTCCTCTCCCACCCCGCCACACACATACATACTGGCTGAAGCTCACATACTACTCACACCAATTTGTTCATCATTCCCTGAATAGGAAATGCCTTTCATTGCTGCCTAAAATGCTATCCTCATTTGCCTTAAGTGCCTGGTAAACTTGCTTTTCAAGCACTGGTTAAAATGTCATCTCCTCTTTGAAGTTTTCTCCATCTCTCCTAGGTAGGTAAACATGGTGACCAACCACTCTGGTTTTCTGGGGACTATCCTGGGTTTTAGTATTGAAGGTTTTGTGTCCCTCAATCTCAAGCAAACCGGGATAGTTATATGGTCACCCTGCAGATGGAATTAGCCATTTCTTCTTTGAACTCTGATAGTTCTTGGTTTATATGTCTATTTTCACACTGTATTATGGATGAACACGTGTTATTTGTTTACAGGTCTGTCTTCCTTCCTAGATTGTGAGCCCATGGAAGGTAGGAGCTGTGTTATAACCAACTGTGGATTTTGTGACAACCTGCTCAAAATAGGTGCTCAATAAATGTTTTTGTTGCTGGACAAAATAGCCAAAATGTTTAAATTTTACTGAGCTGAGACTATAACAGACTTATATACATAAGTATTAAAGCTCAGAACCTAAAAGTGACCTATTAAAATCTAGGAAGATATGCAGAAAATGAAAAATAGCACCTTTTCTGAGCTGAACAGGCCTGGCATGTAATAACTTCTGATGACCTCACTATTCAGTGTGGGAGAAGGAAGAGAGCTGTATGAATAGTGTATGTAAGGGGATGTCATCACCAAAGGGATGGTGATGGAAAAAGATGACTAAAACATGGCCAATGCAGAAAGACCCATAGAGAAAAGGAAGAAAAAAAGTGTTCTCTGGAACTTGAAACATAGTTCAGAAACTTATTTTCTCTGGCTGTTCTTGAACAGAAAAGGTACTCTTGATTAATCTATTAGATGATTTAACAAGATCTGCTTTCTTTCTGAGTTGAGGCAATATAGGCCCCATAACCTATGGACCTTATTTATAATGTTAGAAATACAACCTTTGGCCAGAAAAACGGTGGCTTTCTTCCTTGTGATGTAAGCATTACCTAGAAGTTTCTGATGTTCTCGAATTCTTCATAATAACTCTAAATATCTTGGTAATAACACACAAATATCAAAGTTTTCACTGACACTGATGTGCAACTGAATTTACCTAAGTACTAAGAGAAAACTAGGTTACCAAGTTTAAGGGATAATTCAATTTACTATATTAACAATTTCCTCAGTTAAAAAAGATCAAAGCAGTCATCATAGAAGTTACCACATTTCTCCAAAGAAGTCCCCACACAATCCATATGTACTCAATAAATTGTTATTAAGGCAGTTTTGCAACAGGACTAACCACTTAATTAAAGCTTTAGTTTGTGACTTCAGTTCATTGCAACAGTTTATAAAGTTTAAGTTAAGAAATTAGAAAACAAACCAGAGGACTTACATGGAAACGTGTTAGCAACCATGAGGGGCCCCAGCACCAACATAAAGACTCACTTTACAAAGAGGATAGGGTGCAATACAAACATTTCTTTGTAGGCTAAATATTTGAGACGCAAAACACGTTTTACCATGGAAATCATATTATACATGGTGAGAGGGCTCCAGCCCAGCCCTACAAGTCGACTTAACATACAATACGACTGAACTATAAGAGGGCTATTCATTGATATCTTGATATCTGTATAAATGTTATATCCCTGGAAAGTATTAATAGATAACTTTTACTGAATGATACTATTAGCTTGTGCAATTCACAGATAAACCCCTGAAGTTTATTTTAGACTGTTTATAATAAGTTCTATTTTGATCTCCAATTGAGAAGAAACTTAGGCTTGTGGAGATAAGAAGAACTTGCCCAGTGTCACACAGCTAGTATTTGAATCTAGGGAGTATGAATCCAGAGTTCACGCTCTTGACCACTGCACAATACCACGTCTCACTGTTCCCTGTCTCTGTTATGGGAGTGCTCCTAGAAAAGGCAGACAAGGGCTCTTCAAGGAGTGAAGCACACTGTGTATAAGCTACTGGTTTAACTGATCCACCTCTGCCTGTACAGAGGAAATGGGTCCTCTTGAGGTCAATCATTCTCTACCTGTTTGGAAATGGGGAACAAAGGGCAAGTACCCACTCAGAGAGGTAGAGGGGTTTCATACAGTATTGTATATTGCCCAGTGTCTAGTACACACACACACACACGTGCACACACACACACACACACTAGTCATTCCTCGGTATTTATGAGGGATTGGTTCCAGGAACCCCTTTAGATGCCAACTTCTATGGATGCTCAAGTTCCTCATATAAAACCTATGCACAGCCTCCCCTATACTTTAAATCATCTCTGGATTGTTTATGATACCTAATACAATGTAAATGCCATGTAAATACAGCCATGCATTGCTTAATGATGGGGAATACATTCTGAGAAATGCATCATTAGGCAATTTCGCCGTTTTGTGAACATCATAGAGTGCACTTACACAAACCTAGATTGAATAGCCTACTACACACCTGGGCTATATGGTACAGCCTATTGCTCCTAGGCTATAAATCTGTACAGCATGTGACTGTATTGAATACTGTAGGTGACTAGGGCAGTGTGTTTAAGTCTTTGTGTATCTAAAAATAGAAAAAGTATAGTAAAAATATGGTATAAAAGATAAAAAATGGTACACCTATGTAGGGCACTCACTATGAATGGAGCTTGCAGCACTAGAAGTTGCTCAGGGTTGCTGAGTGACTAGTGAGTGAATGTGAAAGCCTAGCACATTACTATACACTGCCATAGGCTTTATAAATACTGTACACTTAGGCTACACTAAATTTATTTAAAAGTTTTCTTTCTTCGATAATAAATTAACTTTAGCTTGCTGTAATTTTTAAATTTATAAACTTATTTTTTCAATTTTTTGACTCCTTTGTAACAGTTTAAAACACATGGTACAGCTGTACAAAAATATTTTTTAAATATCCTTATCCTATAAACATTTTCTATCCTAAAAATGTTTTCCTTTTTTCATTTTAAACTTTTTCGTTAAAAACTAAGACACAAACAGGCTGGGCATGGTGGCTCACGCCTGTAATCCCAGCATTTTGGGAGCCGAGGCAGGCGGATCACCTGAGGTCAGGAGTTCGAGACCAGCCTGGGCCACATGGCGAAACTTCGTCTCTACTACAAATACAAAAATTAGCTGAGTGTGGTGGCAGGCACCTGCAATCTCAGCTACTCGGGAGGCTGGGACATGAGAATTGCTTGAACCTGGGGTTGGAGGTTGCAGTGAGCCGAGATGGCACAACTGCACTCCAGCCTGGGTAACAAAGTGAGACTCTGTCTCAAAACAAAACAAAACAAAACCTCCCCAAAAACTAAGAAACAAACAGACACATTAGCCTAGGCCTAGAGAGTGTCAGGCTCATCAATACCACTGTTGTCCCCTCTCCATATCTTGTCCAACTGGAAGGACTTTAGGGGCAATAACTTGCATGGAGCTGTCACCTCCTAGGATAACAATACCTTGCTTGCAAATACTTCCTGAAGGTCCTGCCTGAGGCTCTTCTTGAGGAGTAGGTTTGTTTATACCATTATCACTACAAACATGTAAGTAATGCATTGAATTAGGACATTATGACATCACTAGGTGATAGAAATTTTTCAGCTCCATTATAATCTTATGGGACCACCACTGTGTATTCAGTCCATCATTAACCAAAACATTGTTATGCAGTACATGACTGTAGTTGTCATACTGTATTGTTTTGGGAATAACTACAAGAAAAAGTCTGTGCATGTTTAATACAATGAAACCATCATTTTAAAAAATACTTTTGATTTGTGGTTGGTTGAATCCATGGATTTTACACCCATGGATCAGAGGCTCAACTGTGTGTGTGTGTATATATATGTATGTGTATACATACATATGTGTATACACACACATATATGTAAATATGTAAATATATGTAAATATGTAAATATGTAAATATAAATATATATGTAAATATGTAAAATGTATATATGTAAATATGTAAATGTAAATATGTATATGTATATATACACACACATATGTATATGTACACATATACACACACATATGTATATGTACACATATACACACACATATGTATATGTACACATATACACACACATATGTATATGTACACATATACACACATGTATATGTACACATATACGCACATATATCTGTATATGTATATATATACACACACGTACACAAAGGACTGACCAATGCCATATGTATACATATATATACATACACACACATATATATATACACATATATATACATATACATATATACATATATACATATACATATATACATATACATATATACATATATACATATACATATATATACATATACATATATACATATATACATATACATATATATACATACACACATATATATACACATACATATACATATTATATATATACATACACACATATATATATATATCTATTTGGAAGGCTTATATACAGCTGGTTGTTGCCTGCAACTGACTCCTAATCTGATTCTTTTGTCATTTTAGAATTTCTAACTAACTTTGAGTGTTTTATGAGAGATATTTGCCAACAAGTGACTTAACACCTTATGACTTAGTTTACTCGTGACCTGGGATTTCACAGTTTAAAAGCCAGAGTATATTGCTGCCTCTGATGTGTTTATGGATATCATGAAAGTGTCTGCCATGTCTTTTTTAGAAGAGAGTAGTGGGGGCAAAATATACAAAAGAAATCAACACATTATAATGAACATTGTATTCCATACTTGGGCTTACTCAACCCAACACTTCAGTGTGATAGCTGAATGAGCAATGTGGTCTAATTTAGCTTCCTACCTGTCTTACATAGAAGTTCTCATTTGTCACCAAATTATGAGGGACAATTATTATTGTTTTGTTGTTTAATCCTTAAAAGGCTATTTAAAATGAACATATTATAGATCTATCCGCTTATAGGTTGATAATAAAAGGTAATTAGGTAGGGCTGACTCACTGGCTGTTAGCCTAGCTTAAATGTGCTCCTTTCAAGCACAAAGGACTGACCAATGCCATAAAATAAATTATAGATAACTCCAACAATATGTGTGCTCATTCTCAGAACTAATAATGCTTGCTAAGTATTGCAGAGGGGGCTACTTGTGCTTATGAAGCAACCCTGGGCACTCAAAGCAGTACCCAAGATTTGGAACTATAGGGCATTTGGAAGTAGGGATGTGGGTAGGTACAGAGCTAGGAAAGGAAGGAAAGCAAAATGGTGCAAAAGGTAGAGGCAAGAAGCTGTGAGAAGCAGAGGAAGCAAAACGAAACTTTACGGCAAAAACAGGGGCCAAAAGACAATGGGAGGAGAATATCACTGGTGGAATGAGGACAAAGAGAAATGAAGATAGATAAGGGCTAGATAATCTGGGAGACCAAGGGGACCTGGATCCTAGGTCCCATTCTGTGACTGCTCCATTGCTCCTGGTCCTTTTCCCACAAAACTTCTCAAAATACTGTGTATACTCGGTATACCAACTTCCTCACCTCCCATTTTCTCTTTAACACACAACAAATTTCTAGTCCTAAGGTAATATTTAATATTATACATTTGTTCATGTTTCATTTCAGAATATTAGTGCAAGAAGGGACTAGCACTCTTATTCTTTTGGGCTTTTCCAAATTACCATATTAGGATTAAAACAGGCTGACTGTGATATGATCTGTGAAACATGCATTACTACTCACATAAACTGATTTCAGCTTCTATTTTTATATGCAGTTAATCAGCTGAACAGGTCCGTACATAATAATATACAAATCTTTTAATAATACTCCAGAGTGAGGAACCTTGTGTCCCTGCAATAGCTTTATTACTGCAGTGTTCTTCACTGGCTTCTTCCCAAGATTATTATCAGAATGAGGTTACCAAGTCTCATATACAGTATGTTTCACATCATGATCAAGTGTCTTTGCTTGGTGGGAAAAGGAGGATTTTTCCATTCTGTGGGATACAGATTTACTCCAGAGATGATGAGATAAATGTCTCCAAGCTGCTTTCTGAATACCACTCCTCTGAAAGTACTCATAGAGACTCATGGAGACAACACACAAAACATGGCCCTTTTGGCAGAGTTGGGGAAGGCTGTAGCCTGTGTACAGTAAAGGACACAGAATCAGAGTAAGGGACTCACGAGTTTTTAGCCTTATTTAAGTAAATCTCATGTGATGACGCAAGGCAGAAAAGGAATTAAAAAGGACCTATTCTGGTGGAACCAAGAGCCCTACCCTGGTTACCTCCCTCTTGGCTCCTTCAATACCCTTAAGGAACTCTATGGTATTCTAGGGCATTGTGGAGCCCACTGGTAAACAAAAATCTAGTGAAATTCCACTCTTTTGAAGCAATAAGGAAATGTAGACTCAGCAAGAAGAAACCTGCACAAGGTTATGGATTTCTTGACTGACAGACATCGAAATACAATTCACTCTTTAACCCGCATAATGTAAACAGTTGGTAGAGACACTAGAAAGTTCCCTGTCTAGATCTCTCACAGTCATTGGCCCCTCCTAGATAAAAAAAAAAAAAGTGCTGATGAACTTTGCCATCTGAGCATGACGGTAATTCTTTACAAAAAAAAAAAAAAAACCAAAGCAAAGGAAAGAA
>NW_026652282.1:93068503-93075822 GCF_009828535.3 Hylobates moloch | reverse complement strand
TTCTTTTTTATTATACTTTAGGGTTTTAGGGTACATGTGCACAATGTGACAATGTGCAGGTTTGTTACATATGTATCCATGTGCCATGTTGATTTCCTGCACCCATTAACTCGATTGATTTAACTTTCTCTGCAGAACGTCTTATCTAAGACACCTCAGAGTACTGTTTTATTAGAATGCAAAGGGTTTTCTACAATGATGTTGCAACCTGGTTGGAAAAGGTATCAATCAAAATGACTATAAAGGTCAGAAATTATCTTAATTATTAAGAAAACTCCAACTTTCTTGGTAAAGTAATTCCTCATTGGCAAAAACACAGATTTCAAAAGCCATAGGATAAAACACGTGCATGGGCATTTCAGTGCGCAAATGCCTATCATCACACTCCATGATTTGTCTCTTTAGAATTAACTTTGATCTGGAGGGACTTAGCTACTTAGTTATAGGTATGGTACCTATTAGGGCAATCAGCATATTCGTTCTTATTTTACTCCCAAGTCATGCTATAAGGATTTTGAGAAATTATAACATAATAGTAGCATAAACTTTCTTTCTCTCATTTTCTCTTGGTGGATTTTAGTTTGCTATGGAATCAATTTCTCCTTTGGCTGTTTTCTGGGTCATAATTCACCAGTTTGAGCTGTCTGCTTCTGAATTACATTCTAAATGAGACTTGCAGCTTTCCTATGGCTAAGTCCCATTTTCCTATGCTGAATTCCTAACAACCAAGATTCTTAAGAGCTGTCTATCTTTTGACAGGCAATATTTTTTTTCTGATTAAAAAGGAACCCTGTTATTCTTCTGTAATTATTTTAGTTGTAGTGATCCCAACTTCCCCCTCCTTTTAGGCATAGGTTTGCCCTCAAAATAGGAGGAGTGTCAACAAACCATCAATAAACCTTGCTGTTCCATCATGGCTTATGGAAAATGAAGGGAATGCTCCCAGCTCTTCCTGAAATACATTCAAAACAATATTGACTGAGTGCTAGCAAAGTATGCTTGCTTCTCTGGCACTCAGGAAGTTTATGTCTGACTTTAATTCCAAATGAGCACGCGCCATCAAACCCAGACATTCCAATCCACAGCAAAGTCCCAGTGCTTGGAGGGATCTAGAAACGGTTTAGCCTTTAGTTGCTTTTCAGTTACTAGAGATTCTCTTATTCTGCTTAACTCTCTTCTCTAGCCATATAAGCCAATTATAATTTCCCTGTTCCCACAAGAAGAAATAAGAACAACTAACATTTCTGTAGTGCTTTAAGTGCAGGAAAAGGGAAGTGGGAAGCCTACTAGTGTAGATAAGAGGTCTGATTTTAGATTTCTGTCCTCCTTTCTCCCTTGCCATATAGGTAATGCACTCCTAATCATGAGTAGTCAGACTGATGGGTTTATTATGCACCAATATATGCTAGCTACTCAGTCAGCAGATAGCCCATTTTAATGATGAACTCCATTTTCCGAAAAAGCAAATTGCAAAAGAAAATAGCATATCAAGGAGGCATATGCTGAACTAATGTCATTTCTTTTTGGATAGTGCTACTGAACTGGTAAATCAGAGAATGACATAAAGCACATCAGGACTTCAATTAGGCTTTTATAGTATTACTCATAAGTTTTTAGACAAAATGGATAAATGTGAGTAGAATGATAGTGTTATTTTTTGGTTGGACAACCATGTTCAAAGAGGGGTGATGATGAATTGTTGTCCAGGCTGGACAGTGTTCTATAAAGGGCTTGCCACATTGATGTTTGACCTTTTCCTGATTGCCATTTTTCCCTGAGGATGGGGGCCTAGAATCACTGGTTCTTAAAGCTCCACAGATGACTCCAATGTGCAACCAAGGAGATCCACTGATACAGGATCTGTGGTTCACATACTATACTACGTGTTGTTTTTAGCAGTAATACCAATAACTGTCTTCCAGTGATCCAATCTTCGATACAGCTTCACAGATGTTTCAAGTAAGGCGTAGAAAGAGAGCACTTAAAATCTATTTTAACTTGGGTAAAGATTTGGAACATTACCATAAAAGGTGTTTCAAAGAGTCTAGTAGGGACTTCAAGTGGACGTCATTTTTTTACATTTCACAAATAACAAATTCCATCAAAACCTGTTGATAAGAATGGCCCCATTACGTGTAAAAGCAAAGTTAATAAAGGGGCACACTCTGGGTGCTGAGAAAATAGACCAAAGTTTTGTTTGACAAAAATGATTGTGTCTCCTTATTTAGCATACGGTTATTATAATAACAGTTGTTTAAAGTCTTCAATTAACAAAAAAGTTGATGATATCAGCAGAACAGTAACATTTGATTTGTATATCCACAGGGAAAGTTAGATTTTTAACCCCAGTCACTTTGGCAAAGAGAAGGAACAAGGTACTTAATTATTGGAGGCTGCACTAAAACTGTCTATAGGTCACGGAACAACATGTCCAAGGCCAATTATGTTGAGCACAAAGACTTCAGGCAGTGGGGGACAGTAAGAAGCTTGTGTCCTCTCTCTCTGGAAGGGTACCAGCCTCATAACATCAGTACAATTAATAACTCTCTGACCTTTAAAAGGTATTTTATGAACAAATTAGGTCAATTAGTATAGTAAAATTTACATTAAAAAATCTCAGCCACTTTCTAACTAAGGGGAAAAGTAGTTAATTCATTGTATCAACAATATGTTAATAGGCAGTATTCATAAAGGGTCTGCTCAGCTGGAACTGATACAACAGAGATACAGAAAAACTCACAGTGAAACATAAACGACCTTGAAATGTACAGCCCCAGACTTCACCTTGAACTTCTTCTGCTCAGTGTTACCTGTTCATGGTAATTGTACTGAACTGTGCAAAACCCTCCATTCCTTGAGTAGATGGGTATGCCACTCTCATGAAGGATATGTTCTTAGGAGAGTGCTGAATCCAACCTCTCTTCATGAGTGGGTAAAAAAAAAAACCTCTAAACATCCTTTCTCTGTTTTTCCTATCTTAGTACTTTATTATCCATATATACATTTCATATATATAAATACATATATATATATTTTTCCTACAATGAACTGGACACTGTGCTAGGTGATTTACATATATTATTCATTTAGTTTTCATGCTATATCTGTAAGATAGACATAGTTCTCATTTTACAGATAGGAAGCAGGCTTAGAAAGGTTTTAAGTAACTTGGCAGAAGGTCACAGAGCTTGCAGGTTGTAGAGCCAGGACACACTCAGATCTGCCTGACTACAGGACCAAAATTTTTCACATCAACATGCTACCCTGTACTCTACTACTCTATCTTTCTTCCACTTATTTCACTTCCTTCCTTCTACCTCTTTCCACCTCAAAGCACACAATAGCGGATGGGTTGTAGTGTTGGAAGGATATTAAAGAATGGACTAATCTGGCACTCTTTTATACTCCTCTTAAAGCTCTGGATTATTTTCTATTTCCCCACATATGGCCTGGGCACCAGGATCCAAGAAATCGCTGCTCCCTATAGGCTCATGTTAGATCTTTTTTCTCTCCAATTTCCCCATGGTTTCAGCGACTACATTTTAAAGATTCCAAATAAGGGCATATAGCCTGAGACATTGTGTTTCCTTCAAGAGAACATTAGGAAAACATATTTGAAATCGAAACCAAAAAAGTACTCCTGATGCCTAGAAGAGACAAAATTAGAATAGGGCTAGCTCTATATGGGCTTGTTGATTGATTAATTGAAGGTTGATCACACATACAGAGAGTAATGAGCAAAGTTAGAGTAAATTCTTATCAGTGGAATTCAAGAGCGTGGTCTTTCTGACAGGTGTTTTTGTTGCAGACTTAATGTAGGCTTCCTGAACCTTGTGGTTTGTTAATCTGCAAGTACTTGTTTAGATATCAGGCGGTGGCATCTAAGATACAAGCTGTTAATTGTGAGTTCTAATCCTAGGCTAGAAGATGCCTATAAAGATTAAAACTTGTTTCCTTTTTCTAATAATTAGCAGCCTAGCTAAAGAGAGATCAATTGTAATTGGGGAATTGAAGAAGGTAATAAATCCATTACCGAGACTAGTTGTTTTACAGAGCCATTTGTTTAATCCTTAAAATTTGCAGGCTGTAAATTACTCATTAGAAGGCAGAAAGCAAAATAGCCATAATCCATTTAGTGCCTCCAAACTCCAAAGACTTAGGGGAGGAAATCCGTAGAAACAAAAAGTCTGATGTGTTCTTTCACTGCGATTTCTTAATGGTGGTTAAACAATAAGGAAAAGCCCATGTAATTATCCTGATGCTCTGGACCATAGGCCAGGGGTGGACTTGATTAAATCCATGGAGGGCTAACCCACAAACGGTGGGAAAATGCCCTTTCTTTTCCACTCAGCCCTGAAGGCAGCTAATCAATGTGCACATCTCATTTCCAGATTGTTGCATGAGATCAGAGAAATAGCCTATAGCATTCATTAGGGCATTCCCTCATATCTGTTGTTTTCTAATCAGCACAGGGAATAAAACAAGAGGCCAAGTACCAGAAAGGAGTTAGGAGAGAGCCAGGAGGAAGCTATCCTCCTCTCCGTATATAGGGAACGCAGCTCCCAACTACAAAATGTTTAACTGCAAAAACAACTAGACAGTTTATAGGTCTCTTTACATGCACAGAAAGCCACATATATTTGGTTTGAATATGGATTTTGCAAGCTTTATATGAAAACACGTAACCATTTACTAAGAACAGTGGTTTTTTTTGGCATACCAAGGGTACAATTCAATTTTAGACTCCTAGCGGTAATGATGCAGGCAATATACAAGATGCCTATGATACTAGCACTGTGCATGAATTTTGAGAGTAGAATTTGAATCTGTGCATATTTTCTTTTTTAAACAATGTGATGCCGTTATATATACAAAACACAGCTTCTATTAATAGCTCACTGTTGAGCTATACACAACAAAATACCTATGGCTCACTCCTGCACTGAGTAAGCATTTCTTTCATACCTCTTTCCTTTCCTCCTCATGATCAACAGCACATCTCCGAAATAAGATGATAGGATTAGGTTGTGAAATGAAGTTTTTCTCTTTGCAGGAATAACAAGATCACGTGAAGATCAAATCTCTGATTTTGTGGTAGCAAAGTGAGTTACCAAACGGAAACTGTTTCCAATCATTTGCTACTTGACAATCTAATTAAGTTTGTGATTTCACCAGGTTGGCACTATGTCTCTCTGTTCCACTCAATACCCACCAAGCTGTTGTTAATCAATAAATCATTACTGATAATGAAGGAAAATCCAATTTAAAAATCACAGCTGTTCTGGAAATGCATTTATTTATTTTGTTAAAGTAATTATAAAGCAAGTGTTTTTTAGATTGATCATTTAACCATGTCATGTAATAAAAGTACTTTCTCTCCACATCTCACTTAAAAAAAAAGCTACATGCATTTTACATTAGAAAGCTATACTAAGGAAACTTAAAGATCCTTGTCATTAAAAATACAATCAAAGCATGTTAGAAAAATGTTAGAAGTCCTAGCCAGAGTAATCAGGCAAGAGAAAGAAATAAAAGGCATCCAAATAGGAAGAGAAGAAATCAAACTATCTCTCTTCCCAGATGATATGATTCTATACCTAGAAAACCCATAGTCTCTGCCCAAAGGCTTCTAAATCTAACAAACAACTTCAGCAAAGTTTCAGGATACAAAATCAATGCTAAAAAACTTAGTAGCGTTTCTATACACCAACAACGTCCAATTAAGAGCTAAATCAATAGCACAATCCCATTCACAACAGCCCTAAAAAATAAAATGCCTAGGAATACAGCTAACCAGGAAGGTGAAAGATCTCTACAACAAGAATTACAAAACACTGATGAAAGAAACCAGAGATGACAGAAACAAATGGAAAAACTTTCCATGCTCTTGGACAGGAAGAATCAATATTTTTAACATGGCCATACTGCCCAAAGTAATGTACAGATTCAATACTGTTCATATCAAAATACCAATGACATTTTTCACAGAATTAGAATAAACTATTCTAAAATTCACGTGGAAATAAAAAAGCCCCAATAGACAAAGCAATCCCAAGCAAAAACAACAAAGATGGAGGCATCATATTACCTGACTTTAAACTATACTACAAGCCTACAGTAACCAAAACAGCATGGTACTGGTACAAAAATAGACACATAGATGAATAGGACAGGTGAGAGAACCCAGAAATAAAGTCACACACCCACAACCACCTGATTTTTTACAAAGTCAACGATAATCAGTGGGGAAAGGACTACCTATTCAATAAATGGTGCTGGGATAACTGGCTAGCCATATGCAGAAGGTTGAAATTGGATCCTTTCCTTTCATCATATGCAAAAATCAAGTCAAGATGGATTAAATACTTAAATGCAAAACCTAAAGCTATAAAAACCCTAGAAGAAAATCTAGGAAATACCATTCTGGACATGGGCCCTGGCAAAGATTTCATGACGAAGTCTCCAAAAACAATTTCAACAAAAACAAAAATTGACACATGGAACTTCATTTGACTGAAGAGCTTCTGCACAGCAAAAGAAACTATCAATAGTGAAAGCAGACAACCTACAGAAAGGGAGAAAATATTTGCAAACTATGCATCTGACAAAGATCTAATATCCAGCCTCTATAAGGAACTTAATTAATAAGCAAAAATCAAACAACCTCATTAAAAAATGGACAAAGGACATGAACAGACACTTCTGAAAAGAAGACATACATGTGCCCAACAAGCATATGAAAAAATGCTCCACATCATTAATCATTAGAGTAATGCAAATCAAAACCACAATAAATACCATCTTACACCAGTCAGAATGGTTATTATTAAAAAGTCAAAAAGTGGCTAGGTGTGGTGGCTCATGCCTGTAATCCGAGCACTTTGGGAGGCCAAGGCAAGTCGATCACTTGAGGCCAGGTGTTTGAGGCCAGCCTGGCCAACATGGTGAAGCCCTTCTTTACCAAAAATATAAAAAATTAACCAGGCATGGTGGTGCGTGCCTGTAATCCCATCTACTTGGGAGGCTGAGGCACTAATCACTTGAACCTAGCGGGCGGAGGTTGTGGTGAGCCAAGATCATGATCACACCATTGCACTCCAGCCTGGGCAACAGAGCAAGCCTCTGTCTCAGAAAAAAAGTCAAAAAATAACAGATGCTGGCGAGGTTCAGGAGAAAAGGGAATGCTTATATACTGCTGGAGGGAATGTAAATTAGTTCAGCCACCGTAAAAAGCAGTTTGGAGATTTCTCAAAGAACTTAGAGTTATCATTCAACTCAGCAATCCCATTACTGGGTATATACCCAAAGGAATATAAATC
>NW_026652282.1:93049228-93068493 GCF_009828535.3 Hylobates moloch | reverse complement strand
AACTCAGCAATCCCATTACTGGGTATATACCCAAAGGAATATAAATCATTCAACTCAGTAATACCATCACTGGGTATATAATCAAAGGAATATAAATTGTCCTTCAATAAAGGCATACACATGTGTATGTTCATCACAGCACTATTCACAATAGCAAAGACATGGAGTTAATTTAGATGTCCATCAACAGTGGATTGGATAACGAAAATGTGGAACATATACACCATAGAATATTATGTAGCCATAAAAAAGAATGAAATCATGCCCTTTACAGCAACATGGATGCAGCTGGAGGCCATTATTCTAAGCAAATTAATGTAGAAACAGAAAACCAAATGTTGCATGTTCACTCATAAGTGGGAGCTAAACACTGAGTACACACAGACTCAAAGAAGGGAAGAATTGACACTGAGGCCTACTTGAGAGTGGAGGGTGGGAGGAGTCTGAGGACCTAAAAACTACCTATTGGGTACTACATTCATTACCTGGGAGATGAAATAATCTGTACACCAACCCCAACAGCATGGAATTTACCTATGTAATAAACCTGCATATGTACCCCCTGCACCTAAAATAAAAGTTGGAAGGAAAAAAGAATTAAGTGAGAAAAAGAGAAAAAAAGGGTAGTTACTCTTTCTCCAAAAAAAAAAAAGAAAGAAAAAGAAAAGGAAAACTGTTGAGACATTATAAGATAAACTTTAAAAAGCTTACAGTAAATTTGAAAGTGATAACTTGGTGCTTCTATGTTACTGGTCTCAGAAAAGAGCACATTCTGGTCACTTGGTGGAAGCCAGAAATGATATTTGGCCTTTCCTCTTTCCTGGGAATAAAGTACCTGACTTCTCTTCTGACTTACCCTGAGTGGATTTTCATTAAGGTAAGGGGGTTCACCTTCCACCATTTCAATTGCCATAATTCCCAGAGACCAGATATCAACTTTCGGACCATAAGCTTTTCGAGTCACCACCTCAGGTGCCATCCAATATGGGGTTCCCACCATAGTGCTTCGTTTACTTTGCTCAGGAGTGATCTGGGCACAGAACCCAAAGTCAGCTGCAGAGAAGAAAAGCCAGTTAAAATAAGCCCAAATTATTTTCCTTTTACAATATATCACTTTCAGATATGGCTGTACCTTCCTTTGTTACACACTGAGTTTCCACAACTGCCTAGCTCATACCTTTTTGTTAACTGACGTCTCAGCTGGTCCTGATTGTAAGAAGGTCTGAAATAATTGACTAATGTGATGTCATTTTTACTAGACTTCAATCTAATTCCCCCCATCACTGTTTTCTCAAACTTACAGAATT
Organism: Hylobates moloch; assembly: GCF_009828535.3. NCBI lineage: Eukaryota > Metazoa > Chordata > Mammalia > Primates > Hylobatidae > Hylobates > Hylobates moloch. The sequence goes on along the minus strand of NW_026652282.1, from coordinate 93,067,186 downwards.
TTTCAGTTTCCTAATTAGCTATTTGTCATTTATTCATTCCACAAGTCACTAGAAATTCTGAAATATTAAATCCAAAAAATGTGGTCACAATATTCAAGAACACAGTATTAGAAAAATTCTTTACTTCAAACTGGGCTGTAACTTCTTTCAAATAAATCACTTTCAGTAACCATTATCTTCTTAAGATATACAATAAAAGAACAGAAATTCCCTGATACTCTAACACCACCTGAACCAAAATACCTACTCAATTTAACAGAGCCATCCATCCCGAGAAGAATATTGTCACTCTTTATATCTCTATGGATCACCTGGTTTGAGTGCAAGAAATCCAAAGCTTGCAGGCACTATTAAATCAGAAAAAAAGTTCTAATTATATCACAAATAATTTTTAATACTAAGTTTTATTTCTAGGTAAATTTTGGGCAGGGATATAACTTTATATTGTTAAGTGAAATTGATTACTGAATGCTTTAACAACACCACTTTAAAGTCACATTACCATTTACATCAATGATGCCACTTAGCATTATATATGCTAAGTATGATGGCTGACACATCAGACTAGGACATGAAGAATGATAATGTGATAAATAGCACCAATCAATAATACAGCCAAACTAACCAATTAATATACTTTGGCCCAGTTATTTGGAGGATTCAGCTTGGTCTTCTATAGCTGTGGTAAGCTTCATTTTACATGGCATGATTTGATTCAGAAGTTCTGGAGTGAAACCCAGGAATCTGCATTTAAAACATGTGCCCCAAACTATTTCTAATGGGTAGCCAGGTTTGGGAACCACTCCTAGGCTATGAAGTAACTATAGGCACTTGTTTGGAAATGCCTTTGCAGTGTAATGCTGGAAGAAGGAAACCACAGGCTCAGGGTAGTAAGTTTGATGTATTGCATGAATAGAAAACATATATGTTTGGTGGATATGTGGGTGGGGGAAATGATAATGAGAGGAGAGCAAGGAAGAAGGAAATTTACGTGAACAACTTATAAAAAAACAAGCAAAGATTAGCTGATATCACTTAATTTTGTTTTTCTATCATTGGTTTTCAAGTTTCAGTGAGTCAGAGTTCCTACTTTTGTTGATAGAAAACCTCACCACAATAAATGAGATAGATTATAATGCCTAAGATGAGAGTCCATTAAAAAGTGTGTGTGTTTTTTAATATTCAACAAAATAAATATAATAACATCTCTTTAATTTAGTTTGAAACCCCTTAGGGGTATGACACTTACTGGAAAAGAGACAGACCGTCAGGCCCACTTGGGGGCTATAAGGGAAGTTCAGATTGTACTGTGAAAGCAACTGCTTTCTGGGCTGAGGGAGGACCTTGTTTAAATTGCCTTCTAAAAATGATGAAAATATAATTTATTTTACATAGCTCATATTACGCATGCAGGATAAAATAAGTATCATGTAAAAACTTCCCCAAGTTAGAAAGAAGTACTATGCCAATATCACTCTTTCCCATGTTCACGGAAACTACAGCATGTGGGTTTAGATATGGCACCTCACGAATGGCATAATGGAACTAAAAGATTCACAAAAGGCAGCTAAAATAAACAAGGGGCTCAGGAGGGGGATGCTGGGGAGTGCTATTAGGACAGAATTTAAATTGAAGTTGGCCTCTCCAATTTTTTTCAGTGGAAAAGTTCTATTATCGTTACTTTGATGATACAAACATTCTGAATAATCAGAAATGAAGAACTGCCAATTTCGGTGTTCTTCTCAGCTAGAAATGCTCTATTTGCTTACCTCTCTGCAGACAGCTGCTATCTGTCCTTCATCCATACAGGTCTCCGTGACCACATCAGTCAGAGAGCCACCAGCCAAGTATTCCATGACTACCCATAGTTCATCACCCACCAAGTAGCTATAACAAGAAAAGAAAAGACTTTGCGTTATGACGCTAAAAAACTGGGGACTCTGATATTCCCAGGCCTCAGTTCTGATAGAAGTCAACTCTGAGTTGTGCTATGCCCGTTACCTTTGAGAAGGTATTGAGGGACATACCCCAAGTGATCATAATATGGAGCCAAGGGTCACCAGAGCCCTATAATTCAGGCAAAGAGAGCATGAGGTTATTCAAATCACCTGACACCATCTGAAGGCACTTTAGCAGTACAGTCAGGTCTCTCTGAAATCTTGCTTATCAAGAAAGATGAATTATAGGAAATGGAATGAACCCAATGTTCCCACCCTGCCCTAAGACCCATATCAATGTGAAGCAAGATTTTCTATCCAGTGGTGTTCAAACTGTGGTGTCCATAAAATTCACCTGGAAAACTTGTTAAAAACAAAAACTCACAGTCCTCATCTTATTATTTATGGAAAGCAGCCTAGAATTCTGAATTTTTTACAAGTGCAAATGCATTCTGTGCATTCTGTGTGTGTGTGTGTGTGTTTTTTTTTTTTGCAAAATTACACAGAATGACTTTAGGTTACTCTGTTGCAGGTGGTTCCTAAGTTACACTTTAGGAGACACTGATCAAGACTAAAATTTGCGGCTGGGTGGAGTGGCTCACGCCTGTAATCCCAGCACTTTGGGAGGCCAAGGTGGGTGGATCACCTGAGGCCAGGAGTTTGAGACCAGCCTGGCCAACATGGGGAAACCCCGTCTCTACTAAAATACGAAAAATTAGCCAGGCGTAGTGGCGCACGCCTGTAATCCCAGCTACTTGGGAGACTGAGGCAGGAGAATTGCTTGAACCTAGAAGGCAGAGGTTGCAGTGAGCTGAGATCGCGCCACTGCACTCTAGCCTGGGCGACAGAGCAAGACTCTGTAAAAAAAAAAAAAAAAAAAGACTGTAAAATTTAACCCTCTTTTTTCCTCCCAGTTTTTCCTTCTTCTGTAACATTGGTCTACCTGGCCCAAAAAGCAGAAAACAGTATCTTAAGCTTATTGAGGTTGAAGACCTAGATTTAGTTTCTTTGTATCCCCTCCAGAGAACACAGCACAGTGGTACTAAACAAACTCTTTTTGAAATTGAATGAGACAGATGTCAACCACAAGTGAAGAGTTAGTGTTGCCTTTAAATACCTATTTATAACACAGTGTTAATACCACTGATAAAGAGACATTAATTACCAGGTTTAGGAAAAAGGTTTGAGATTAAAGTCTGAATTCCCTAGACCTCACTGTCAGTTAATCACAAAGCACCCATTAAAGCTATTGTAGAGGGCCATTGTAGTCAGCCTTCTTCACTTAGACTCCCAGAAATTGTACTGGCTCCAGACAAACACTTGATGTAATGTTTAAAACACCACTACTCCCTCCTATATGCAATGGTCTATTTTCTGCCAAAATGGAGCTATGATTCTCAAAATGAAATTATACAAACTTCTTATGTTTACAACCAAGACCATAAAATGTTTCTTCAAGTGTCTGATATGTGGACAAAGCTAAGTGAGTGCAAGTTTAGCAATAGATCTAATACTCTACTACACTGTAGCATTTGAGAAATATTTGCAGAATGTTAAATGAACGAATCCCAAATACAGTAATTTGCCAAGAAAAATGACATCCCACAAAGAATACAAGTACATAATAAGACAAAACACTTACCTATCTAAATAATTAACAATATTAGGGTTCTTATTTTCCCTCATGACCAGAATTTCATTAATAATTAATTCCTTCTTGGGTTGCTGTTGAAGATTCATCTGCTTTATGGCCACCTGAATGGCAATTAAAATACAAGAATGAATTACCATTACTATAATAAACATGAATATTCATATTTTGGGGGACATAGAGTGAAACATACACATTCTCTATTTACTAAGCTCTTTCCCTGTGCCACAAACTCATGCCCCCCACTTTTTTGTTGTTGTTGTTAATCACGGGTAAACTACTCACTTCAGAGGCTTTGGGCACCGAGGAAGTAAACACCTATGTCAACCCAGTGCTACCCATTTTTTTTAGGCGAAGTTGCCATCAAAGAAGATAACTGATAAATATGAATAAAAGAAAATAAAAATCAGGATTGAACGTTAGCCCTTACCTCTTGTCCTGTTGCAATGTCTAGTGCTGTATAAACAGTACCTGATGCCCTGTGAAGGTGAAAATTATCAAAAGAATAAGCAATCAAGCTGTTACCAATATGTTTTACTTGAAATAAAATGTAATTATTTTGAGGGGAGGAAAATTAGCAAACTCAAAATTATGAAGAAAAGGAACAACCTTTTAAAAAATTATTATTATGATTAAAAAAACACAGGAGATCTACCCTCTTAACAAATTTTTAAGTGTACAATATTGGAACAATCTTTTTATACAGCAAATGCACCTGAAACAATCACAATGTATCCCTTGTGGTGGACTGGGAACTCCAGTCAGACTTTCTGGCACCAGTCTGAGTGTCATGTACTGTGCAGTAATAAATTGAGCAAAATGGCCTTGCTTCTTTTAGGAAACTCCTGGAATCCCCTAAATATTTCTTGAATCTTGTAATAACCAACATTGCAGGACTTTCATTAAACTGAAGAACAGTTTAGGAAAGAATATATCATCTTTTGCTTAGGCAAGTATAAATTAACCTTCCCTTTTAGTATAGAAACAGAGTGGCTCTTTTCATATATTTCTAATTTTTAAGACTATCTTCATCTAAAGACCAGTCTCTCTCAGTGCTGTACTGTACTATAGCTCCATGAAGCAATAGCAACATGACTTTACTATTGAGCCATTGTTTTCTTATTTTTACTAAATTTCTCAACAACTTCTACTATAAGGTGTCACTCCAGCCCAATATTCTTTTAAAATCTGTCATTTCTGGGCCTGGTGCAGTGGCTTACACCTGTAACCCCAAAACTTTGGGAGGCTGAGGTGGGAGGATTGCTTGAGCCCAGGAGTTTGAGACCAGCCTGGGCACCATGGTGAGATCCAGTCTCTATGAAAAATTTAAAAATTAGCCAGGTGTGGTGGCACACGCCTGTAGTCCCTGCTTTTCAGGAGGCTGAGATGGGAGGATCACTTGAGCCCAGGAGGTCGAGGTTGCAGTGAGCTGTGATTGTGCCACTGCGCTCCAGCCTGGGGGTGGGGGGAGGGGGGAGGGACAGCATTAGGAGATATACCTAATGCTAAATGACGAGTTAATGGGTGCAGCACACCAACATGGCACGTGGATACATACGTAACAAACCTGCACATTGTGCACATGTACCCTAAAACTTAAAGTATAATAATAAAAAAAATGAAGCAGTCCATGTCTCAAAAAAATTAATAATGTATCATTCTTTATATCTTAGCAGTACTCTTGCTTCCATTCTCACTTCAATTATGGGGTTCCCTTGCTTTGCAAATAGAAATTGTATAGTAAGCTGAATTCGCAGTAACTTCTATGAATCACAAATGCATTCTAAACCACCTCCCACCACCACACTCAAGAAAAAGAAAAAAAAGTCAATTTCGCTTTTAGTGAATAAAGGAGTTAGAATAGAGATCAGTCCTGTGATTGACTACGCGTTGTAACGCTCCAACATTGCTCTGTAAACTTTCTGGTAATTATTTCTTTCTTGTTCTCTATTTCATCCTTGCTGTTTTGTTTTCTGAGTCCAGGAATTATTTTCTTATGTCAGGCACTTCCTTGTCATTCTTTCCCTTCTCCTTGGATTAGCCCAAATATTTCTCACAGGTCCAGGAAGTGTATATGACCTGGCTCTCAGGGAGTAAACTCGGTGTGTAGTATAAGGCATATTTGACTATTAGTAGAGATCTGAGTTCTAATATTTGTCCTAACATCATCAAGCTATGTGACTTTGGGCTAGTTACTTCCTTTCACTGAGTTTCAGTCCCCTCACATGGAAAAGAGGTATCACAATAACAGTAAACATGTACTGAGTATGTTGTATATGTCAGACACTACACTAAGAACTTTAGATAATTTATCTTATGTAATCCTTACCATATTTTTATAAGGCAGGTGCTATTATTCCCGTGTTACATATGATGAACTGAGGCTCAGAGAGGTTACCTGCCCAAGGTTACACAGTTAACAACCCATGTCTGTCTGACTCTCTTGCTTTTAAAGTACAGGAAATGAGTTACTTTATTTCTAAGGTTCTTTAATTCTATGATTTCTAATCTATAACTCTACTACCCTCCTCACTCTGCTTGGGTTTCTAAATATCGATTGGAACTAGGCTGAAAAATCACACTTAATCAATAGGTGCCACCTAAACCAGGATTTGATAATTCTATAAATTTCTTAGGCTTGAGGCTTATATCAGACAAATCATTTCCTCATTTTTGTAAGTGTGAGATTCTGGGCTCAGAGCTCACAGTTAGTGCCCAGTAAATATTTGTTGAATGAACAAATTAATAAAAATCTTTTAAAGCAAACATGCAATGCCAATACGACTTTTCCTTTCTGTGAAGAAAACATTTCTTCTACTTAAATCTAAATAAAGCACTTTGCTCTTGGAATAAGCAAACAAACATTCCTGACTTCAGAGCCTGGTGTGTGATTTGTCCTTCTGAACTTATTTGAGTTCAAAGGAATAGATCACCTCGACTTGGTGTATATTTCAGCCGCAATAAGTCCTGAGAAACTACTTAAATCTAATAGCAAAATATGATTTAAAAATGCCTTTTGACATACAGACAGCTAGCAAACATATGAAAAAATGCTCCACATCAATAATCATCACAGAAATGCAAATCAAAACCACAAAGAGACACCATCTCTCACCAGTCAGAATGGCAATTATTAAAGAGTCAAAAAACAACAGATGTTGGCAAGGCTGCCAAGAAAAGAGAACACTTATACCCTGCTGGAGGGAATGTAAATTAGGTCATCCGCTGTGGAAAGCAGTTTGGAGAGTTCTCAAAGAACTTAAAACGGAACTACCATTTGACCCAGCAATCCTATTACTGGGTATGTATCCAAAAGAAAATAAATCACTTTATCAAAAAGACACATGCACTTGCATGTTCATTGCAGCTATTCATGATAGCAAAGACATCGAACAAACCTATGGGCCCATGAATGCCGGACTGGATAAAGAAAAATGTGGTACATGTACACCATGGAATATTATGCAACCATAAAAAGAACGAGATCATGTCCTTTGCAGTAACATAGATGGAGCTGGAGGCCATTATTCTAAGTGATCTAATGCTGGAATAGAAAACCAAATACAACATGTTCTCGCTTTTAAGCTGGAGCTAAACATTGGGTACTCATGAACATAAAGCTGGCAACAATAGACACTGGGGACTACTAGAGTGAGGAGGGAGGGAGGAGGGTAAGGGTTGAAAAACTAACTGTTGAGTACTATGCTCACTTCTGGGTGATGGGATAATTCATACCCCAAACCTCAGCATTATGCAATATACCCAGGTAACATACCTGCACATGTACTCCCTAAATCTAAAATAAAATTTAAAAATAAATAAATAAAAGTGACTGGTTCATTCACATGTATTTAGGTCACATGCACAATTCCTTTAGATGCAAAAGAGTGAGAGTATCTGCAAAATGAGACAATAGTTCCTATTTCACAGGGCTGTAGAGAATTGCATGGCACAATCTATGTAAGCATTTAGCCCTGTGCCAGATCCGAGTTGATGCCTATATGGTAACTGCTATTATCATCATTTGTTGTTGCCGCTGTTGTTATTGGTTTCACAGTAGGGGATGACTGATACACCGAACTATTAGTTGGCCCATCCCAACCTCCCAGCCAAAGCATCTGCCCCTATTTCCAAAAGGACAGAGGCTGAGGTAAACTATTGGAACACGTTTTAGAGGTTCCACATCCTTTCTTCCCCCCTAGGGAAGTGGTTTTAGCCTTTTCTTTGAAAGTTGGAATGCCTTTATCAAATGAAACTCTATGAAGAAACCGTCAATATATCAAACAAATAAATTGGGAGTTGCCCCAGTTAAAGCTAGGGAGGGAGGCCCAAAATGCCTGCCCAGGTGCCCTTTCTGTTATTCAACACGCCTGTCTCCCTAACCCCCAAGCCCATTCCCACTGTCCTAAGGGCTAAAATTGTGATTGACTTGGAGTGCAAGTGGGGATTCATGTTTAACATTTTCAGAGCTTTACCTTTCAAATTCGTGGTTTTTTTTTTTGTCCTCCAGCACCCTCATCATTTCATTGTATTAAAATTGCTCAAGTTCTAACCCTGGAATCTCAATATCCTGGGATTTATGGCATCCAGGGGTATAAAATTGCTACAAATTACTAATCCACAGAGGTTTAAATATCCTGAAACTCTAGAGCACCAGCTGCTAACTAAAAATTAGCCTTTCTCCTCACCTCCCCTCCCCGCTTACTCCATATATGCAGTTGTGTAATGTGTGTGTGTGTGTGTGTGTGTATATGCATTTCCCTACCCTGTACCCTGGTTCTCTTGTCATAAAATGGTAATATCCTCTCCTACCACACTTACCAATCCCCCCAAACCAAACATGTTGTTAGGTGGTTGGAACTCCTTGCTCTGACCAATAAGTTATTGGTTTGTGCAACTTCTAGCCTTTGCACAACCTTCAACTCGAATGCACAAATTCAGGTACTAACCTGCAAATTACAATTTAGCACCTTTTCCCCAGCTCTGTCTTAGCATCCCCAACATATTTCTGCACCCCAGTTCTGATGCTTTTCCATATTCTAACAATTTAAAATTCAACGGGTATAAATATGAATCTCTCCTTCAAGATATCTCAACTTCCTTCAAGATTCATCTATTAAAGCTCTCTCATTGCTCACTGCTGGGTTGAGAACAGTAGTCCTCACTCCCATTCATTCAAACCTCCCCTGGTTCAAGTCCTACTAGTTCCTAGTGGTCAGACTCTGGGTAAGTAATTTAGTTTCTTTGTGATTTAGCATTAAAGGAAGATTAAATGTATATAGTTCTGGCATATAGTGATTTCCCAATAAATATTAGCAATAATGATAATTATTATTTGGTTGATTATTTCCTAACATATTCATTACATTCTCAAATTCTAAGGAAGCTCTGTAAGTATCTGGGAGTTTTCAAGATATTTGATGTTTCAAAATTCATAACAAAAAAATTGACAATTACCTGAGAACAGCTAATTCAAATATCACATATACTTCCTTTTAGCTAGAATTATAACAACTTGTAATTATGTTGGATATCACATGATGATTAAAAGCTTTAATTAGCAGTTATATGTATTTTTTGCTTAATAAAGTACAATAAATAAACTATTAATAAATACAGTTCAATCATCAAAATTATTTATAACCTAGGGTTTACAAAGACAAATAATTGAAGGGATCTTGGTGAAGTTGGGAAGCACTCTCCTTGTAATAATTGAAGCACAGTGGTGTATACTCCCAAAGAAACAATCTTCATGCCAACCATGCTGTGCTAATTCCCAAAGATGAGCTTTGCAACGGCCTGGGGTATATCAAAATATCTCCATGCATATATTTACAAAATAAAACCTTAATTCACTTTAATTTTTAAAAGTTGGTGTCTTTTTTTGGTTCCATATGAAATATAAAGTAGTTTTTCTAATTCTGTGAAGAAAGTCAATGGTAGCTTGATGGGGATAGCATTGAATCTATAAATTACTTTGGGCAGTATGGCCATTTTCACAATATTGATTCTTCCTATCCATGAGCATTGAATGTTTTTCCATTTGTTTGTGTCCTCTCTTGTTTTCTTAAGCAGTGGTTTGTAGTTCTCCTTGAAGAGGTCCTTCACATCCCTTGTAAGTTGCATTCCCAGGTATTTTATTCTTTTTGTAGCAATTGTAAATAGGAGTTCACTCATGATTTGGCTCTCTATTATTGGTGTATAGGAATGCTTGTGATTTTTGCACATTGATTTTGTATCCTGAGGCTTTGCTGAAGTTGCTTATCAGCTTAAGGAGACTTTGGGCTGAGATGATGGGGTCTTCTAAATATATAATCATGTCATCTGCAAAAAGAGGCAATTTGACTTCCTCTCTTCCTATTTGAACACCCTTTATTTCTTTCTCTTGCCTGATTGCCCTGGCCAGAACTTCCAACACTATGTTGAATAGGAGTGGTGAGAGAAGGCAACCTTGTCTTATGCTGGTTTTCAAAGGGAATACTTCCAGCTTTTGCCCATTCAGTATGATATTGGCTGTGGGTTTGTCATAAATAGCTCTTAATATTTTGAGATATGTTCCATCAATACCTAGTTTATTGAGAGTTTTTAGGATGAAGGGGTGTTGGATTTTATTGAAGGCCTTTTCTGCATCTATTGAGATAATCAGGTTTTTCTCATTGGTCTGTTTAAGGGATGGATTATGTTTATTGATTTGTGTATGTTGAACCAGCCTTGCATCCCAGGAATGAAGCCGACTTGATCGTGGTGGATAAGCTTTTTGATGTGCTGCTGGATTCAGTTTGCCAGTATTTTATTGGGGATTTTTGCATCAATATTCATCAGTGATATTGGCCTGAAATTTTCTATAGCCAAGAGAATCCTAAGCAAAAAGAACAAAGCTGGAGGCATCATCCTACTTGACTTCAAACTATACTACAAGGCTACAGTAACCAAAACAGCATGGTACTAGTACCAAAACAGACATATAGTCAAATGGAATAGAACAGAGGCCTCAGAAATAATGCCACACATCGATTCCTCAGGCATCTAGAACTAGAAATACCATTTGACCCAGCAGTCCCATTACTGGGTATATACCCAAAGGATTATAAATCATGCTGCTATAAAGACACATGCACACATATGTTTATAGCAGCACTATTCACAATAGCAAAGACTTGGAAACAACCTAAATGGCCAGCAACAATAGACTGGATTAAGAAAATGTGGCACATATACACCATGGAATACTATGCGGCCATAAAAAATGATGAGTTCATGTCCTTTGTAGGGACATGGATGAAGCTGGAAACCATCATTCTCAGCAAACTATCTCAAGGACAAAAAACCAAACACCACATGTTCTCACTCATAGGTGGGAATTGAACAATGACAACACATGGACACAGGAAGGGGAATATCACACACCGGGGACTGTTGTGGGGTGGGGGGAGGGGGGAGGGATAGCATTAGGAGATATACCTAATGCTAAATGACGAGTTGATGGGTGCAGCACACCAACATGGCACATGTATACATATGTAACAAATCTGCACATTGTGCACATGTACCCTAAAACTTAAAGTATAATAATAATAAAATAAAAACTAAAAATAAAATAAAAAATAAAATAAAAAAAGAAATAATGCCACACATCTACAACAGCAATGGGGAAAGGATTCCCTATTTAATAAATGGTGTTGGGAAAACTAGCTATCCATATGCAGAAAACTGAAAGTGAACCCCTTCCTTACACCTTACACAAAAATTAACTCAAGATGGATTAAAGACTTAAACATAAACCTAAAACCATAAAAAACCCTAGAAGAAAACCTAGGCAATACCATTCAGGAGATAGACACGGGCAAAGACTTCATGATTAAAACACCAAAAGCAATGGAAGCAAAAGCCAAAATTGACAAATAGAATCTAATTAAACTAAAGAGCTTCTGCACAGCAAAATAAACTATCATCAGAGTCAACAAGAAACCTACAGAATGGAAGAAAATTTTTGCAATCGATCCATGTGACAAAGGGCTAATATCCAGAATCTGCGAGGAACTTAAACAAAATTTACAAGAAAAAAACGATCCCATCAAAAAGTGAGCAAAGGATATGAACAGACACTTCTCAAAAGAAGACATTGATGCGGTCAACGAACATATGAAAAAAAGCTCATCATCACTGGTCGAGAAATGCAAATCAAAATCACGATGAGATACCATCTCACGCCAGTTAGAATGGCGATCATTAAAAACTCAGGAAACAACAGATGTTGGAGGGGATGTGGAGAAATAGGAATGCTTTTACACCATTGGTGGGAGTGTAAGTTAGTTCAACCATTGTGGAAGACAGTGTGGCGATTCCTCAAGGGTCTAGAAACAGAAATATCATTTGACCCAGCAATCCCATTGCTGGGCATATACCCAAAGGGTTATAAATCATTCTCCTATAAAGACACGTGCACATGTACGTTTATTGCAGCACTATTCACAATAGCAAAGTCTTGGAACCAACCCAAATGCCCATCAGTGATAGACTAGATTAAGAAAACGTGACACATATATACCATGGAATACTATGCAGCCATAAAAAGGATGAGTTAATGTCCTTTGCAGGGACATGGATGAAGCTGGAAACCATCATTCTCAGCAAAGTAACAGAGGAACAGAAAACCAAACAACGTATATTCTCACTCATAAGTGGGAGTTGAACAATGAGAACACGTGGACACAGGGAGGGGAACATCACACACCGGGGCCTGTTGGGGGGTGGGGTGCTAGGGGAGGGATAGCATTAGGACAAATACCTAATGTAGATGACGGGTTGATGGGTGCAGCAAACCACCACGGCATGTGTATACCTATGTAACAAACCTGCACGTTCTGCACATGTATCCCAGAACTTAAAGTATAATTAAAAAAAAAAAAAAAAAAAAGTCGGTGTCATGCAGCACTATAGGATGTAAGCACGCCAAAACTCAAACTAACAAAGATAGGGGTTAAAATTCCTAATTCTCTGGTGTATTGGGTCTGGTGTGCTAAAATGGGCAACACTGTCAATTTGATTTTTATGCTAAACATTTAATTACATTGATCCCTATTATCACTCCATTCCAGTTATATTAAAGCCAGATTCCTGTAGGAAGAACATGCTTTTATGATAGGTATTGTTTTTATTCCAAATCTCAGTCCTTCAGATAGTACAAAGTAATCATGCATTATCAGGACTCAAAGGAAAATAGACAACATCCAGTTTAACTTCCTCATTACAAATGAGAAATCTGAAGCCCAGAAAGCAGGAAGGATAGGCCCATGATAACATAGCAAGTAAGTAACAAAGGTCTCCTAACTTGAAATTAGAGATCTTTCAGTTAACTATACTATGATTAAAGAATACTAAACCAACAGATTTCTCAACCATTGGGACTCATCATCAATTAAAATGCGATAAGTACTTCTGGGTTCCTGGCATCACATTAGATGCTTTGTCAGCACTCTCTCCCTGACATGGCCAAGCGCTTACTACTCAAATGGAAACACTGGCATCTAGCCTGAAAGGTCCAGAAAGAAGCAAACAATTCACAATTCTCCCTTTTCCTCATGAAGCAGGTCAGTTTCATTATCAGGAATCTTGACCAAGTTTTGATGTTTCCCACCAAGTGCCAATGTCAAGCCATGATCATGAGTAGTTGTAAAAGCAGCAACATGGTAGGACTAATAATTTAGATAAGTCACTTTGATTTCAGCATGGAAATGGATTAGAGGAAAAGAAGGGCAAAGAAGTGAGCCTAGGAAGAAGCTCATATACTGGGAGAAAACAAAAAGGGCAAGAGATCTAAAGGCTCAATGAAGTCCAAGAAGAATCTGGTAGGAATAAGAATGAGGGAGCCAGAAAGACAGGCAAAATTCCCATTAAGGTTTTACAAATATAAATCTGGTGCTAATGAGGTAATAGTCAGGGATTAAACCCCATATAGAATGGTTATTTTTTTACATGTATTCCTATTGCTGCTGCTGCTGCTATAAAAAGGCTATTTCACTTATTGAGCCATACCCTCTGCAGCTCTCTGTAATGATCACACTTAATGCCCATCCTGTACAACTCTATGAGATAAATTAGATTTTCCTCACTTTGCAAATGAGGACATTGAAACAAAGAAATGTTAAGTAGGTTGCCTAAGGTTGCACAATCAGCAGCTGAGCTTAAAAATGCATTACTTTGTCTCCACAGCCCATGCTCTTAATCACCATTTCACGTTTTGCTATAGATCTTTAGCATTTTTACGTCAGTGCTAAGTGCAAGTGCGGTACTTCCCAAAGCCCATGTCTGTACCTGTTATGCTAAGCCGCCTCCCCAAAATGTTTATCTTGCCTTCAATTTCCTACTCACTTTGTCCACAAGCCATTTAGTTTGTCCCAGGACATGGTATGTTTTATTGCTTTGGTATAACCACACACAAGTTGTTGTTCTGTTTGCCGACTCAATTAAGATTGATCATGTGGCTGAAAATGAACTGCTGTTAGTTTTTAGAAATAGACTTTATCTTTTGCTGAATATTTAAAAAGTTACTACTTGCAGGCTCCTATCTAGATATTGTCTCACTATACTAATGCACCTGACATAAAAACAACAGATTATATATCTATATATGTATATATATATATATATAGTTTGATACTACCATGTAGTTACTTGTTTTGTTGAGAGATGTGTTCTTTGGGACTCAGGAATGGTGTTACCATCACATGCAATAAGTTTTCCAAAGACAGAGTTCTGGCGTTTTCCTTTGTGTAATTTACTTCTAAAAAGTGCATCCCTAAATTTAAAAAAGAAAATTATGTAAAAATCATGTTATCTCAGTACTGCTCTAAGTACGCAGAATGTAGCTGGGGCCAGATGGTATAGTCTTTAATTACTAAGATTATAAATCAGAACAAGGAATTTTCTGTTCTTTAGCTAGGGCATGACTTTTCTCAGAGTATTCGTGGTCATCTAATTTTAAAGAGAGCTGTAACACATTATGGGTGTGGGGCCAGGGAGCTCGGTGGGTTATAGTCCAGTGATAACGAGGCCACAATTACAAGGCTTAATCCCTGGAAAGGCCAGATAACTCTCTGCTACTCACTCCAACATTAAATCTAAGCAGCTGTTTTCACAGTGTGTGCCATTGGATTCAAGAGGCCTGGACAGGAAAGGGGGGCAGGTGGCTTAAAACAAGCTCATTACTGTGGCTGGAAAAAACAACTTAACGTGCAAACTCTGCTAATGGTGTTTGATTGAGTGGCATCATCTTTCTTTACAAGGGACAGCACACAACACAGTGCATTTAAGAGCATTAAGTAGAACAAAGAGCATCTTCCATTGCTCCATAAACATTGTTCTTCACAAATGCTAATGTATTTCCAATCTCCTACATCACAAAGCCTTTTATAGAACTCAGACTACATCTATTTAGTGCTTCATAGCAGTGTTCTACCTTATGTGGCCCAAAATAGATCCGATGAAGAAGCAAATACTTTTGGGGTGGGTGGTCCTACCCAAAGAATCACTTCTATAAGCACACTAGACACCACTCTTGCCCATAGTTTCCTGAACAACAACAACAAAAAAAAATCAGAGGTTTTATTCTCAGCACTCTGAGTTCTATGGTATACACTGCTTTGTCAGGTTCTCTAAACGACACTGTTATTCAACAAGTCTTTTAAGAAATAAGTTTCAAAGCTATTCATCTTCAATATGAGACTTTCAAGTTAGAGTAAGAAGAAAGGGGCTTCTCACTGAGTAGCAGAGATAAGTCTGAAAAATACCTAACATTATATATTTAGTTTCTGTAGTCTTAAAACTAAAACTAATTTAGAGAGACGGGGACCGAGGGCTGGATTACGCATGAGCTAGTAGCAAAATTTGTTAGCAATTATTGATGAATTGAACATATCATCATTCTATATAATGATATGATTGACAAAGATCCAGATGTTAGACAAAATTCCTTTGCCCAGATATATATTTACGTGTAAGAGAAAAATGATTTCAAGAAATGCTCTCATTGTCACTTTCTGTCAAACATAGCTGCATAGCTAATCTAACCTATGGAGAGATATAACATGTAACAAAGATACTTCGGCATTATAAAGACATGGACTACATTGGCTAATTAATTCTTCAGGATAGCCTTTTGTTTTGCCACATGCTTTCTTGTTAGAGTTCCTTTCTTATTTATTTTCCTTTTTAAAAAAGTCAGTGTGGGAGTGTTTTTATTATAGTACTATAATCCCAAATAAGTGAATACAGCTGTGTTGGCAGAGGTGCAGCCAAACCGGCACTCTCATACATTGTTGATGGTGTGTTAAATAAACAAACCTCTAAGGAGGGTAACTCAGAAAGAAAAATGCACACATCCTTTTGCATAACAATTACACTTTTAGGAATCTATTCTAATGATAACTTTGTATAAAATGGTTTATTTGTAAGGATCTTCACAGAAGCCTTGTTTATAATAGCAAAATGTCAAAAACAAATTAAATGTCTATGTCCATTTAGGGCCTAGTTCAATAAATTATGGTACTATTCAAATAACAAAACACTGCATCTGTTTAAAAAGTAGGAGGCACAAACATAGAACCATCTCTAAAACACAGAAACACAATAAAAAAGGAGATATATAGTATGTTACCACTTGTGCTAAAAATATACCTACAACAAACATACATGCATGCACAGAAATGCACCATATATACCCAAATACAAGATAAGGGTTTTCTCCTCCCAATTTTCCCTCATAAAAATGGAGCTGCCTTATATGCAAGTTCTTATAAAAATCTTTCATGTGATTGGTACTTATCCATATTCACTTATTTTTTTACTATAAAATACAGTTTGGAAAGGATATATTAGGTTGATATCTTCTCAATTAATGCTAGTTTTGGATGCTCATAGAGAGTACCTGTCAGAATTACAAAGAAAGGATGTGAATAAGTTATTTTGGAGGGTATGACCACATAACTGCAAGTGTTGGATGTCGTAAACAAGCTATTAAAAGACCTCTGTCCAAACTAATGCAGTGAAAGGGGCTCCCATTAGCTAAAGATGGAATAGTTTGACCACCATAAACAATAATGGATGCAACTCAGTGAAACATATTGACAACATAAAATTTTAAGACTTTATAAAGATACTTAATAAAATTCCCCTACTAAAAATATCAAAATACCCCTCATTGAACACTTTCATATGTAACTCCATGCTAACGCTTTACAATGAAAGCTGGCAATTAAAAAAGCAAGCATTTGGCCAGGCATGGTGGTTCTCACATGTAATCCCAGCACTTTGGGAGGCTGAGGTGGGTGGATCACTTGAGGTCAGGAGTTCAAGACCAGCCTGGCCAACATGGTGAAACCGCATATCTACTAAAAACACAAAATTAGCCTGGCATGGTGACACACGCCTGCAATCCCACTTACTCGAGAGGCTGAGGCAGGAGAATCCCCTGAATCCCAGAGGTGGAAGTTAGAAGAGCAAGTTAAATGACAGCTAATGAAACTAACAGACAAATACAGAAAGTGCCACATTTTACAAGACAATAACCAGTTTCTTCAACAAGATAATGGTAGTGGAAAAAGAAAGGAGACTGCTTCCGGGTATATAGACTTATGATATGCAACAAATGCAATATGTAGATCTCCTTTGGATGTTGATTTGAACAAATCAATTATAAAAATAGCGTTTTGTTGCAAATGGAGAATTCTGATTATAGACTGGGAGTTAAATGATATGAAGCAATTGTTAATTGTAGATGTAATGGCATTGTGATTTCATTAAAAATTGTTGATAAATGTTTAATCTGAGTGATAAGAATACAGTAGTTCCTGTGTTATTTTCCTTATTTTTGTGTAAGTATGACAATTTGTAATAGAAATTTTAAAAAGTCATTTAGTAGATAGTAGATATATGTCGTGAGGACCTAAATATACACCTACAGGACAAATTCAAAAAACAATAATCTTAATGTTATATGAATGGGTAATTGTGACTAGGAATAAATATCCATGAACAGAATTATATGTGGGTTTAAAATCTCAAATATCTTAGATGGAAGTCAGGTAATATATTTGAATAACTGCTGGAAGACTCAAAAATAATCTCTAGTGATTACAAAAAGAACAATGTTAAAGACACATAAGAAGATTTTGAATTATACCTTTCGTGAAATATGAGAGTAGAAAAATCTCTACAAAATAATACTTTATATAAGTGGCTTTAAATATGTAAATGAAAGTAAATTAACAAACATCATAAGTAGACTTTCAACCATATATATAGATATATATATCTATATACAGATATAGATATATATAGATATATATATCTATATACAGATATAGATATATA
>NW_026652282.1:92951267-93049218 GCF_009828535.3 Hylobates moloch | reverse complement strand
ATATATATAGATATATATATCTATATACAGATATAGATATATATAGATATATATATCTATATACAGATATAGATATATAGATATATATACAGATATATCTATATATATAAAAAAGTTTATGTATGCAGGTGCATCAAAAAACTTTTTAAAAATTATCTTATTGTGTTACATTTATTTGAGCATACATGCTGGGGCAGTGTTGCAGACCTTAGGGATACCAAAGTGAATGAAACCTACAGTCTGAAGTAAGTATTCATTCAAACAAAACTTCTCATAAACCCTACTTGTTAAATTCCTATACCCTCTAATATCACTCTCAAGTGTACCCTCCTCTAAGAATCCATCATACCCACTCCTTGGCTGTAAATAATTTGTCCCTCCTCTCTGTCCACAGAGCTCTTTGTAATTTCTTCACAATACTTATTATATTCTGTTCTATATAGTAGCAACATATGAGTGTGTCTTTCATCCCTAATAATAACTAGCATTTACTGAGCAATTAACTATGTGCCATGTACTGTGCTAAGGACTTTAAATGCCTTCTCTTATTTATTTTTACAACCTTATGAGATACGTGCATTCTGCTTACTATGAAAGAGAAAACTGATGCTTAAGGAAATTAAGTAATTTTTCTACAGCCCTGAGTTCAGAATCCTGTCTCTTTTTCTTCAAGTTTTTCAAAAATTCTCCCTTTATTCCTCTACATTCCTCAAAGTTCAGAATGCTGTCTCTTTCTTTTTCTTCAAGTTTTTCAAAAATTCTCCCTTTATTCCTCTACATTCCTCAAAGTTTCAAGCAATTTTACATGTCTAGACACGCTAAGATATAAGTGGTGAATACATGCCGGCACAGATATAATCTGTAGGATTCAGAAAAACAAAAGACAGAAAAGGTCAATTAGGACCAGGCCAGCCAAAGAGTGATTCATATGAGAGATGACAGTGAAGATGAGTGTATGAATAAAATATAGAGGAAAGGTACATTACTGGGGGTAGGTGTTCATCTTATTTCTTGATACAACTCTTCTCCATGTCCAGTATTCAGGGGGACCACAAGTATAGAGGTCACTGTGAACTCTGAGAACCTGATTCTTAACTGCTACTCTACATTACACATAGTAGGCACTCATTAAAGGTTCACTGGTGTTAAAAATATACTTGTTAAACTGGATCCTCTGAGCTGCTTCCTCAAAAATATTTTTCTATTATAATGTTGAAGAGAAAAGACAATATGAACCTGAAAGAGAAAAAAGGCCTGTTTTTCAGTGCATTCTCATTTAAGGAAAGACCCTAACATGAATTCAAATACATTAATGAGAAATCTGTGGGGACAGCTGCCAACGTTGTAAATTCAGCCCTCCGTTACATAGCTATTGCTTATTCAGGAATTACACAGGATTGCCAATGATAGCTGTTGACTGAAAATAAATATTTGATTTTGTTGTCTCACCCTATCTCATTTATTAGACAAGTTATTTTATATAACTATTCTAGAAAGTGAAGATTCTCAAGCGTGCACCAGATATATTTCTGACAAACTCATGTTGTTGAGTTAATGATAATTTTGGGGTACCTGACATTTTTTTCTTTCTTTCCTTATTTTTTAACTTTGCATAAATTTGCTCAAAATGTCTGGATTTGGTGGCCAATTATAGAACACTTCTCACAGCAAACCCAGTGAAACAATGTCATTTTTAGCCTTCAACACACAGCTATGGCCTCAAATGATTAGACGTGTGATTCTGAACTTGATTTATGGAAGATGGAGCCCAATTCTCTGGCCCCAGGCCTGAATGCTGGGATGGCAGAAACCCATGCTGGAGAAAAAATTTAGTTTTCCAAGTAAATGAAGGTGATTAATGCAGAAGCTCTTCTCAAATCCAGCTCCTGAGAGTGAGTGAACTGTTGTGCTCTCTGGAGCTGAGAATAGAATACCGGGGCTGATTATCCCTAACACCAAATGATTATTGACAACAATTTTGAATGTCACTATAATAATAGGTAAGGCAAAAACAATTAAAAACACAGATTTAATTTTAAAAGACTCTATATATTGAGAGTAGAGACTAGTTTATATAACTTGGGCCAGTAATTAATGAAAAAAAAATCAGTTGAAAGCCATTTAAGTAAAAAGAAAGTTAATATAACTGGGAGGTGGTTTTTTTTTTTTTTTGGTCCAGAAAGAAAAAAGTCAATATTTTGCTTTACTTTAATAATTAAGAACTGAGGAAAAACAATCTACTAAGATCAAAAAAATAAAATTAGTAAATTAAGTAAATGATAAAATCATAGTAAATAGATTTAAGCCGGCAGATTATATCTTAAATACATCTTGATTTTATATTATGACCATTTGGGTTGTGGGGTGTGTGTGAAAATGGGCAGTAGAATGTGAGGCCAACATGCTTGAACAAGACAGATATGCAGCACACACAAATACCCAGAGAATAAAGGAATCAGATGTGGTGAGGCCGATCAAGTCATTGTGAAAGACAAAAATGTGAAGACACGCTGAGGAAAAACAGGGAAAGACAGACACAGGAGGAGCAAGATAGGCATGTATATACACATGTAAATACAGAGGACAGAGGAAAGGGATAGCTAGAAAGACAAACATTTTCTTTTTTTTTTTTTTAATTTTACTTTAAGTTCCGGGATACAAGTGCAGAACGTGCAGGTTTATTACTTAGGTATACATGTGCCATGGTGGTTTGCTGCACCTATGAACTCATCATCTAGGTTTTAAGCCCCGCATGCATTAGCTATTCGTCCTAATGCTCTCACTCCCTTCGCCCCCCACCCCCCTTCTGGCCCCAGTGTGTGTTGTTCCCCTCCATGTCCATATGTTCTCATTGTTCAACTCCCACTTACAAGTGAGAAGATGCAGTGGAAAGACAAACATTTTCATTAGCTCAACAAATATTTATTGAAGCAAAAACAGACCCACAGAGATGGAGTTGGCAGACAGCTTTGCAGTTCTTTGAATCTGGCCAAAGTGAACCCAGCTGTTGATCATAACTGCACAAAATTATTTTAGAGGGCCTACTAAGTGCAAAAGCACTGTGCTAAACACTAAAAAAGACAAAAGTAGGAATACAATTAGACTCCATACCCTCTAAGGACATGTTACAAAGTTGTGTTGGGCCTATGAGTGAACTATCTGCTACTTTATCATTCTTTAAAATGATGAACTTGCTGGGAATTTAAAATAGACCTTTCTGCAGTGGCAAGCAGGATTTATGCTTCGATTTTTTCATTTTAGGTTATGAAGACTGTACAAAGAGACTCAGAGATAGAGAACTTTCCTTTTCATCTTTAAAAGTCACAGGCATAAATAATAGCCAGGAGAGGAAATTTCTTTGTTACACAAAGTTGCTTGGTGGCCTGATCTTTGTTCTTGGCAAAATTAGTCTTGCTTCATTACCTAGTATCCGGGAGATATCTGAAACCATCTCATACTTTTTCCTTTTAAAATTCAATGCTATTTTTGGCTCAGTTGGCTTTTAGTTGGAACAATCAAGACAAAATTATAACATCTCCCACTCTCCAAAAAACAACCATGGAAAAACACTTTACGAATTAATAAACAAATAACTCCCAGTGAAGGCCACAACTAGAGCATTACTGCCTATTAGAAATATAATATGAGCCATGAGCCATATTTTAAATTTCTTAGAGCTACATATTTAAAAGTTTTTAAAAGGTGAAATTAATTTTCATAATATATTTTCTTTAATCCAATGTATGCAAAATTTCCCAACATGTAATCAATAAGAAATGTATTAATGAGATATTTTACATTATTTTTTCATACTAAGGTTTTGAAATCAGGTATGCCTTTTATTCTTAAGTACATCTCCATTTGGACTAGTGACATTTCAAGTGCTCAGTAGCCAAATGTGGTTACTGGCCACCATACTGGACAACAATGATTTAGAGTGCTATTTCTAAGTGGATTGAATATCCCTTCCCTTCCTATTGTTAGCTCTACCAGAGACTCGACCAGATGAAAATAAAATCTAAAAGCCAACTTTTGTTTTCTAAGTCCCTTTAGTACATAATACTGTCTTTTTGCAATCTGTCTGGTGGTATTTACCCTTCAGGCACGAAGAAGGAGAGCTGAGGTCTGTATATGGACTCGGGAAGGTATAGCTTTCTTACTTAAGCAAAACAACCAGTCCACCAGAAGTAGACAGGGAAAATTGGCTCTAGAAGCTGGCCCTGCTCTGCACTTGGTTGAATTGAGTAAGCTTGCCTCAAGGTTCTTCTAGTACCCTGTATCCCTCTGTCAAGCACTTATCAGTGTAGACTGTAAGTTCCTTGAGGGCCCACACCATCATTACCCATCTCTGCCTCTCTAGCACTTAGCATAGTGCCTGGAACATAGTTAGTGCTCAAGAAATATCTGCTAAACAAATAAATGAGTTCACATAAATTCAGTTTCTTATGTGCACTAGCCACATTCCAAGTACCCCATAGCCACACACAGCCAGTGGCTACCATATTAGACAGCACAAATATAGAACATCTCTATCATCACAGTAAGTTCTGTTGTTTATCACTGTTTTAGAACAATGAGTAGAAATATTAATTTGACCCATTCGGTGACAGGGAGCTTCTAGAGACCACAAAACTCTTCTTTTTTTGTGAGCAAATGAGAATACATTTTAGCCCCCTGGAAAGTTCAAATACAATGTCATTACGGTTTTGACTGGAAGAATAAACTTGGTCATGCATTTCTTCCTGAGTTTCTGTCTCCCTTGGGGTCTTCTCATCTTGATTCCCACCAGGCACAGTTTCCATGAGTGCCTCTCCTTTTCTCTAGCCCAAATGTCTAATGAACGCTTTCCCTTATTTCCTGAGATACTGGCAATTTCAAAAGAAACTTTAGTACAAAAGCTAGGGGGAAAAACAAAGAAAATATAAAATCATGAAAAACAGTCAAGCTTATATATGATATATACTTTTTTGAACCTAAGTATGCCAGGAAAAGCAGTGCGGTTCTTGAAGAAATTCTACCTTCTCTTACCCTAAAATAATTAGATTCTAATGGCTGATGGGCTAGCACAATTTTGCAAGCATATTGGCCGTAACCCTTTGTCTTCAGCCCCTTACCTCAGCCAGGAAAAGTCTGAGGTGCCATCTTTGTTTCTGACATACAGTAGTTGGTGTCCCTGAATACGTGTCTCACTCCTCATTTAAGGGTGTCCCTTAAGAATATTCCATTTTCCTTTAAATAAAACTTTTCCCTGTTTCAAATGCTGTTGCCTGCTCAGATCCACCTGTCTAGTTTCACGTTGAGGCCTGAGAGACATGCATTAGTACAGCTGACTTGGAGAATTGGTGACTCCTGCCTTCAGCTTTAGTGAATAATCTAATGCAATGGTTCCCATGTCTTGCTGATTATCAGGATTATCTGAGGGACTTTTGCAAAGTTCAGATCACTGAACCCCACTCCAGACTCTAAATCAAATCTTTGGCAGTGGGGCCTGGGAATCTTTATCTTTAACAAGTATATTAAGTGAAAATGATGCATTAGGTCTCATTTAGGGATTATTGTCTGTTTCCTCCATACTCAGATAGTCAACTCTGCCTACCTCCGGATCATTCCATAAGGACATTCCCCACCCTCAGTTTGTCACTCTACATTTTGACAATAAAACAGGATCTTAATCATACCATCCATGTAGCTGTAGGGGGAACTGCAATAAAGGGGGTATTTATGTAAGCTAGAAGTTTCCATAACCCTACTGCTTTTTCTAGAGAAATCTGTTTGAATCTTCTAACTACATAGGATCGAAATGTCCCCACAGAATTTACTGTCAGCCCAACAATAATGAAGATTTCAGCAGGATGTGTTCCTAGGTTAATGTTGTAACTGTTGTCAGCCCTCCCCCTGAAAGGCCAATACTGAGAATGCAAGACATAAATATAATCTAGGAAATGAGAAGCATAATTTACCAGAAACCCAAGCTCTTACTGAATTTTAATTTTAATGTATGTTGCTTGTACTCATCTTTTTATATTTCAAATAACAATCACTTACCCTTGACCAATTTTTTCAAATCTTGTGTATTTTTTCTTTGGGTCCCCAACACTCACAATGCTTCCTAAGAGACGGGTGGGGAGAGAAGAAAAGAGGAGGAGGTGGAAGAGAGAGAGAGAGAAATAGAAATTGATTGACTGTTTTTTAATTTAATAATGAAAATTAAGATGCCAGAGTCAGTGACAAATAAAACATTAGACAAATACTCCCATGGGATTTCTATAATGTATATAAAAATGATACTTTCTACTTATTAAAATAACAAATAGTTTTATAGTAATTAAAGTAGTAATAATAACCCATTTTGCTTATATTCAAAATTACCGATATTTGGAAAACAAAAAAAACTTGTCACAACCCAACATCTATAAAAAGTTCTCATAATACTATATATTAGGATATAAAAAACATCTAAGAAAGGGATGGAGCTGGAGGTCATGATCCTAAGCAAACAAATGCAAGAAAAGAAAACCAAATACTGTATGTTGTCGCTTATAAGTGGGAGCTAAACAATGAATACACACGAGTAT
Source organism: Hylobates moloch (assembly GCF_009828535.3). Taxonomy (NCBI): domain Eukaryota; kingdom Metazoa; phylum Chordata; class Mammalia; order Primates; family Hylobatidae; genus Hylobates; species Hylobates moloch. Next base: position 93,042,643 of record NW_026652282.1, on the reverse strand, counting down.
AAAGACAGGAACAATAAACACTGGGGATCACTAGACAGGGGAGGACGGGGAGAAGGGCTGAAGAACTACCTATTGGGTAGTATGCTCACTGCCTGGGTGAAGGCATCATTAGAGTCCCAAGCCTCAGCATCACACAATTTACCCATGTAACAAACCTGCATGTGTACCCTTTAATCTATAACAAAAGTTGAAGTTATAAAACACAAAAATGTGCTCAGTCTTGTAAATATGCTGGAAAATACACATTAAAACCAGAATGAGTTAACACTGCAGACCGATCAGAATGGCTAAAATTAAAAAGGTTGTCAATACCAAATGTTATCAATGATGTAGAGCAATTGGAACCCTTGTACACCGATGCTGGGTACATAAATTGGTATAATCGCTAAAAACCAATCTAAGAACTTATCCACACTATTTAGTAAAATCACTATCTTCTCTGAATTGAAGTTAAGCACTATGCTATATCCAATTCTGCTGGACAAATATCTATTGAGTAATTACTATATACCTAGTACAGTGCTAAGGGTGTGGGAATGGAAATGAGTCTAATGAAGAACAAAGTTTGATCATAAAGTAATGAGACCCATGCGTGTTCGAAACATATATTTCTGAACCTAGGACACTGCTAGTGCTCCAAAGATTTGAACAGATTTACCGACATGATTTACATGCCATAAAGTTCAGTGACCTAGAGTGTGCAATTGAATGTTTTTAACATATTTAATGAGTTGTGTAAGTGTCATCATGATCTAATTTTAGAATGTTTTCATTATTCCAGAAAGAAACCTTGTACCTCTTACTTGTTAGCAGTTACTCCCCATCTTCCCTTAGTTCCCAAAACATATCTAGGAAACCACTAATCTACTTTCTGTTTCTATAGATTGTTCCAAACATTTTTTTGTAAGTTTATAAGCGACATAAGAAAACTATTAATTTATCATGTTTGGCTCTTTAAAAATATTAGTTTTGCTATTTCAAAAAAATCCAGTCCATCACTCAGAGGATGAATACTTGCTATCACTCAGAATAAATACCACAGAAGTGGCATTGACTCTTCAATGCAGTGTTCAAATAGGTCCAGAAAAAAACTTGGGGTTATAGAACCATCATGGGAATAAGGATGCAGCTTCTCAAGGATACTACTTTGAAGGGCATCATTTATTTGGAGGCCTCTGGCCCACCTTTCTTTTTGGAAGCAAACATGTCAGTATTATTACCTTTGAGTTATATCTTACTAACACATGGTACAAGGAAGTGTACAGTTGGTTGGTAAGGCAAGATTTTCACATATGAACTAATCAAGAGAAGACCTGTAAATTCTATCTTCTAGTTGTCACTCGTATTCATACTCTTCTCTCTATGCCCATGGCCACTGCTATTGTTTGGGCCTTCAATACTTCTTATTCAAACAATTGTGCCAGTCATAACCTACTCGTAGACTCTGCTTTCTCTAGTTCCTCTTACACCATGCCTTTGGAAAAGGGGGACCATATTATTCATAAAATGAGACTGTCCTGGGCAGACTGAGATGTACAATAACCCTATATCAGAGTGATTTTGCTCTACTGTTCATAGTTCCTCAAAAGCTCCTGCCCACTGCAGGATCAAATCCAATTCCTGTAGTTAGACAGAGAAGACCCTTCACCATTCAGCATCATCTGGCTCCTATCTAACCAGTCTAGCTTTATATTATTCTTTTTCTCCACACTTACTACTTTGTATCCTAGTAATGCTATCACTATATAGTGCTTAGGTCTTTGCATGTGCTCCCCCTTTTCCTTTCCTATCTAACCCATGAATTCTTATTTGTCATTTAAATAAAATCTCAAATTATCCACCTTTATGAAGTCTTCTCTGATCATTTCACTGAGACTTACATGCTGCTTCTTGAGGGCAGGAACTTTGTCTTTTCATCCCTGTAACTTTGGAGCCTAGAACAGTGGCTGCTACTAAACAAATATTTGTTAATTAAATGAATGAGAACAAGAAAATATGTATTTAAGTGCTCAATTATATGCTACAGATAATACTTCACACTAATTTACACAACAGTCTATTCTCTGGGCTGGTAGACAATTTAGACCTAACAGTAGATCGTATAGCTTGAGAAAAATAATCAGTTAAACATTTCACTCATGGATTACTCATCAAGTTGCTGGGTTTTTTTTTTAATGAAAGTTCACTTTTCAATTAGGTTAAATAAGACTTAGCTAATATATGGGTTGTTATAATACTTTTTCTTTTGTATTTCCACTATCAGTCAGTAGTACTGCCAATCCATCTACTCAGTAGCCTGAGTCAGAAATCTGTGAGTCATCATTGACTCTTACTTTCACTTATCACATGCAGTTGTCCACCAAGGGCCTATATCTTGTTACCTCCTAGACATCTTTTGAATGTGTTCCTTCCTCATTACTACTGCTTTAGTTGGGCTCTCATCATCTTTTTTCCTGGGTTATTCCAACAGCCTCCTAACTGGACTCCTAGTCTAGCTGCTGCCCTCTCTAGTCAAGGCTCTACATCTCTATCGGGATCCTCTAAGTGCAGACCTGATAATGTGATTCTCTGGTTCAGGATTACTTGATAGCTCCTTAACACCTACAGATAAAAGCCAAAACTCCTTGGCAATGCAAGGTTCCTAATCTGGCTCCTGCTTCATTCTCTTCTCATCATTTACCACTTCTCCAGTAGAACTTTATGCTCTAAGCAAAACAAACTAATGGTAGCTCATGATCAGCTCCTGCTTAAAAGTTCAGTTTCCTTTCCTACAACGCCAGTATCACCATATACCACCAATTCTTTATTCAAGTAACACTGAATAAGTCAGAGTTCCCGGACATATGCCTTCAAGTCTTCTTTACATGCCATTCGCTGCCTGAAATGTCCTTCCCATATTTTCTCTGTGGCAAGTTCCTACTCATGCTTCCAAACTTAACTTAGATGTTCCCTCTTCTAGGAAGCTTTCTCTGATCCCTTTGAATAATTAACAACTTCACTTTTCTGTGCTACTACTGTATCTTCTCTCTCTCTCTCTCTCTCTCTCTCGCCCTTGCTCTCTCTCTCTCTGTACTTAATGTATCAGATGTCTGTATCTATCTATTTGGAACTTTGACTTGTAAGGATTAGAACTGAAGGGTTCCATAATCATCTGGCATCCATTGGATGTTGTATCTATGGCTAGAAATGTACAAGATATACATGATAGGAATTCCACAGTTCTTCCTGGTTCACTTAATGTCTTTGTCACAATGTAACACTTGTGCTGAGTTACTCTCTGTACTAAGCAGTCATCTGCATAGGTTCCTTTGTGTGTGCATGGTATTTGATATTGACTTTTAGACTATGTCTTAAGTACAGGAGCCATGTCTTATTCATCTCTGTATCTTTAGTGCCTCCTCTCACAACGCCATGTGTAGAATATATTGATATATTTGCCAAATTACAATAAAATACAATTAGTTATTTCCCTTTGTAAATGCTCCATGGTTTAAGGCAAGGGTTAGAGAATATATTTTACTTCAGCTATATCTATAGAATGCCACCAATTTAGCAATTTCTGAGTTGGTCTTTTATTTTTCAACTTGTCTAACAGATTTCTATATAACTGAGAGCCATCCTTATTCAAATTAGCTATTAATGCACAAGGGCCTGGACTTTTTTATTTTAATGAAATGATGATTTTAAAGTCACTTGAAGTCATAATTTTATTAAGTAGTTTATAGTCTTCTAAAAAAGTTTTACTATTAAGTTGCTAAGCAAACTTTTTTCCATATAGAAAAAGCAAATAAGCTTCAGCCCAAGCCACTTTCTGAATTATGACCCATTCCAATTGGTGGCGTTCAGTTAATGTGGCTTTATGGTAATAAATTATTCAACCTTTATTTCCATGTTATGCAGGGGGAAAAAAACTGGAAATAAATCCTTTCACGAAGATTACCAAAAGAAACCATTTTGATAAGATTCCGCTTCTGAACTTAACTGCTATTCAAATAAAATGGTGTCTCCACACCCATTGCCCTTCACAGGAGAGTGTGTGCTGCCATCTACTGATGTTAGGCGAGTATACTAGAGGCCTTGTTTACCATTCTCAATCACAAAACAAGCTTTTAAAGTGATCTTTTCCATTAGTTGTTATAATTTGCTTTTGTAAATTATGATAAAGAAAAAACACTGTGACACAATAGGGAGAAAGTTTTTTAAAATCAGCAAATCAAAATCAAAAGAAAAAAAAGCAATACCAGAACAATTTCCTACCAGAACTTCCTAAATAAGAAATAAACTATTCATTTTAAAGTGCAGGTTTTAAGAACGCTAAATACTTGTATTTGAAAATAGCATTCATGATATGAGTTCAGTGACAGAAAAGCCCATCAATATATTTTCTGACATATTAAGCTAAGGTGAACTCCCACCATTAAAAGATTATCCTTTTAGCATAATGAAGATTTTGATTTCTGAGAAAAAGTAAAGTGATTCTCTAAATTGATATCAGTTCCATATGAGGGTGAATTAGGAAAAAGGGTTTTGAGTGGGGAATGCTGAGGGAGGTGAGAGGCAAGGAGTAGGTGATAGTGGGGCCCAGAGGAAGGAGGTTGAAGACAAATTTCCTGTATTACACAACTTTACTGACAGTCAATGGCTTTTGAAATTTGTCACTAAAATGTAGGGGTTTCCTTTTTTATTATACTTTAAGTTCTGGGGTACATGTGTAGAACGTGCAGTTTTGTTACACAGGTATACGCGTGCCATGGTGGTTTGCTGCACCTATCAACCCGTCATCTACATTAGATATTTCTCCTAATGCTATCCCTCCCCCAGGCCCCCCGCCCCCTGACAGGCCCCGGTGTGTGATATTCCCCTCCCTGTGTCCATGTGTTCTCATTGTTCAACTCCCACTTATGAGTGAGAACATGCGGTGTTTGGTTTTCTGTTCTTGTTTCTGTATTTTTCAACAGATCTAGACAGACCACAATGAACAAGCCAGACCCAGGCTATTTGTCTGTATAAAACTGAAAGATGACCTGTTCATTTCAGCCAATAATGATCTCTTGCTCTGGCCACCACAATCAGCATCTGCATGGAAGATGAATAGCTCTGTGGTCTGGGCTGCCCACCTCTTAGTAACCGGACCCCTGACACTGAAGGTAAGGATGGTTTAGTAGAGGCTGCCATCTACTCTTCACCATGCTTATGTGGTCCACTCTGGTATGGGATATTGGCCAACTTTCTGCCTCCCTGTTTCCCTTTTTCCTCTCTTTTGCCTCTCAGCACAGGCTGCTCTACTTTTACCCCAAGTTCCAATGGGGCCTTTGAGTCCAAGATACTTGATGGCTTCTGTACAGTAATCATACATCTGGGATTATTCCTGGTTTCAATCATTCTGTCACACTGTAAGACCCCAAACCCTCATTTTTATGCTGAAAAATATGATCACTCTCACTCTGTAAAAATAGCATAATAACAATTTTATACTACTGTTTATTGTGCTAGATGTCTTATATACTTTAACTTATTTAGTCCTCACACAACCCTTATTATATAGGTACAATTATTATCTCCATCTTTCAGATGAAGAAACTTATGTTCAGAGATGTTAAGTGACTTGACTAAGGACATACAGCTAGTATAAGTCTATGACTCAGACCCAGTGATGACTTATTTCAAAACTTGACCCATTGTATTATCTTATGAAGGCTTTATACCCATGTAATAATAATTACCACTTATTAAGCCCCTATGATGTGCCTGATACTGCTGCTGAGGTTTTTTTTTTTTTTGAGACGGAGTCTTGCTCTGTCGCCCAGGCTGGAGTGCAGTGGCGCGATCTCGGCTCACTGCAACCTCCGCCTCCCGGGTTCACGCCATTCTCCTGCCTCAGCCTCTCCGAGTAGCTGGGACTACAGGCGCCCGCCACCACGCCCGGCTAATTTTTTGTATTTTTGGTAGAGACGGGGTTTCACCGTGGTCTCGATCTCCTGACCTCGTGATCCGCCCGCCTCGGCCTCCCAAAGTGCTGGGATTACAAGCGTGAGCCACCGCGCCCGGCCTGAGGTTTTTATATTATCATTATCCCCACTTTTTAGATGAGAAAATGGAGGCCCAGAAAATTGAAATAACTGGCCCTAGGTGACACAGCTAATAGCAATGGGTCTATGATTTAAATGTAGATCCTTCTGACTCCAATATCTGTCCTCTTAGCCATAGGATGAGTTCCTTAAAATCCATCCTATAGACAGAGTCCTGAAATGTAGTAATGGGCCAGGCTTGGTGGCTCCTGCCTGTAATCCCAGCACATTGGGAAGTTGAGGCAGGAGGACTGCTCGAGCTCAGGAGTTCAAGACCAGCCTGGGCAACACAGCAAGATCCCATCTGCACAAAAAATAAAAAATTAGCTGGGCATGGTGGCGCACACCTAAAATTGTAGCTACTTGGGAGGCTGAGGTGGATCATTTGAGCCCACGAGGTCAAGGTTGCAATGAGCTATGATTGTGCCAGTGTACTCCAGCCTGGGTAACAGAGCCAGACCTTATCTCTTACAAAAATGTAGTTATGATTCCTATCTCCATTTCACAGGTTAAAAATTGAGGCTCAGAGGAGTTAAGTGACTTGTCTGAAGTTATCCTTAGACAAAGGCATAATGGCGGAGAGAAGGTACAGAGAGGGTAATGGTGGAGCAGGAGCAGGAAAGTCTGCCTTTATGGACTTTGGAGTATAGTTCACTGAATCTGCTTCATGAGAAGCAGTGCTCCATTTCTCAGCAGGTTCACCCTGCCAAAATCTACAAATCCAATGTAAGGTTGGCAGTCACAGGTGGCCTGCTGGCTAGAGGGAAAATGACTCTCTCTATGCCCAAGCATGAAGTCCAGAAGAGAAAAAATACCTCACTTAATTCTTAATTAAAATGTAATCACAGTTATCTTCCCCTTCTTCACCATGTTGCTCAGTGTAGAGCAGAATAAACCACAAATAATAAGGACACAGCTCTAGCACCATTAGAGTTTACAAGCAAAATAAGATTTTGGTCCAAGAAAATAATGCTTGTTTCTCTGTCAGCTAACTTAACAAAACTATACAAGCATTTTTGTCGTAATACATCTATTGAGATTTGAAACAGATACCAAATAACAGTCATTTTATTAAAGCAAGGCTGTTAGATTTTTAAAATCTGATATAATCACATATGTCATGTCTACATATGCAAAATAAAGAAAAACATTGTAGCAATTGTCTGAATAATTGAACTTAAATTATCCAGGCAATTCTTTCATTTTGTTCTTCCTTTTTACAAAAATAGGCAGTTCATATATGCAGAAGCAAAGTAGGTAGTGGAAAAAGTGTAAGCTTTGAAGGTAAACAGGTCTCAGTTCAAACTTTGGCTGTGCCACACATTGGTTTGGTGACTTGGTCAGTTAAGCTTTTTAAAGCTTACTTTCATTCACTGATCTGTAAAGTGAAGATATTAGAATCAGCTGCAAGGAATTACTGTGAAACTATGATAATGTATGTAAAGTGGCCCACCCAGAAGGTGCCCAATAAATGAGAATTATTACTGCTGTTATTACAGCAAATGGTTAGTATCAGTGCTGGTGGCATTTTTGAGACAGATCTCCTCTGTCGCCAGGCGGGTGAATGGGAATTCGCTCACTACAACCCCGCTCCTGCCTCAGCCTCTCCGAGTAGCTGGGACTACAGGCGCCCGCCAGCTGGTGGCATATTTAATCATGAATAGTAAAGTCAGCAAAAATCTAGCAATTGTAGTTCTGAGTTTTCACTGACAGCTACAGCTCCGACCTTTGCCTTTCCAAATGCATGTAACTCAAATGCCTCAATCTCAGTACTGTTGATATTTTGGACTGAATAATACTTTATTGTAAAGTGGACGGAGGGTAGCTGTCTTGTGCCACTGTTGGGGGTTTAGAAGCATCCTTAGCCTCTACCCATTATATGCTACTAGCAATCTCTGAATCAGGACAATAAAAATATTCTCCAGACATTGCTAAATGTCCTTTGGAGGGCAAAATCATCCTACCACCACCTCTGCAGAGCCTCCCTGTGGCCTATAGTGGGAATTACTGTCTTTCTTTTCTGAGGTCTTTTAAATAAAAATATGCATGAAACGAGATTATCTTATGCTCTAATTGTATCATACTATTAAATCGTATTTTCCAAAAAAGATTGAATTTCTTGATGACAGGAAAGTTTCATTCTATTGTGTCCTCCAAAGTTTCTTGCATAGAACAGACGAGTAGGAACTCAGTAAAGATATATTTGTTTACTTATTTTTTTCATTCACTCACTCAACAAGCATTTGCTGTATGCCTTTATGTAATAGGCATGAACTAGGAGTTGGACATATAGGGAAAAAAGGGCACAGTCCCTGCTCTTGAGAATCTCACAGTCTAGTGAAGAAACCAGACTAATATGGTTTGATATTTGCTCCAATAAAAGTGGTAAGGAAGAGATGCCCTTGACTTGGACTGGGAGAGACAAGCAACATCTTCTGAGGAGGCAACTTTTGAGCTGAGTTTTGAAGGATGAGTAGGAGTTAGTCAAACTGGGGTGGGGGGGTCACTTATTGTGGATATATAGCAATTTGTTAGATGCTTTTATAGTATGAGTTTAATGAATATGCTTTACAAACCTTTGACTTTTCATCAGATACTCCATTTTTTTTTATCTTCTTGACCCAGAAAAGCAACTAGAAGGTAAGTGTTATATAAAACTGGGGCAACAAGTGTGTACACACGAGCATGTACACACTAATGACATTGTGGAAGGAAGCTACTAGCATTTGCTAGTTCTGTCTCTCCTGCCACATAGAAATGCTTCTGAATTAAGGGAAAAAGCTATATTATTTGTTGTTCCAAGTTTGGATTGACTGTGTTGGGCTTTGAGGCTGACATATGCGTCATCACTGATTAGTTGAGGGCCCTTGGGTTATAATCATAACATATTTTATCAGACTATTCTCTTTTGAAGATGTAATCTTAAAACTTGCTACTTAATTTGTCTTATCAATTTTCACCTGAACTGATTCCTTCAAGTAAAGATATTTAGTTCCTGTCAAATTAGGAGTGGAAGGGAGAAAGTGTTCTGGCATATGCAGTGAGTCTCAAATATTTCATCTCATGATTTTGGGAAGTCTGGAGTTCATATAAGCAGATTAAAACTTCCAAAGGATCAATTCCCATTTTAAATGGCTTATGAGAAACACTCCCATGAAGAAAGTAATCATGGCAAAAAGTACTCACTTAGCTTCTCTAAGATCTCCTCATCTGTCATCTTGGATTTTTTTCTTTGCCGATCTGTGTTCCTGTACAAAGTACTGGAATTGGCATTTTCAGCAGAGGGTGGTGTGACCTCTTTATTTGGTGCTGCTGGTGAAGCAATGGATTCAACCACAGAACGAGTGTAGATCTAAAAAAACCAAAAAGCTCTGCAATTAAAACAGCAGGCCAAGGAAAGAGTGTGGAGTCAATGTATTGTAATATTAATGAACTTTTAAAGACAAGTGGTATTTTCTTAAAAAAAAAAAAAAAAGGACTTTGAGTAGCTGAAAGTACAACACCGTTGAAAGATCATGGGAGCTAGTCTTTGGATGTCCCTATACGTGCCTTGCTAATTCTGGTCTGAGGATCTCTGTTTATGCAACTCTTCCTACCTGGTTCACATGGATTTCCTTCCTTACCTTAACTTCTCCAACATTTGTATTACTTAGCAGTTATTTACGTTTTGTTTGGTATTATTCTCTAATTGTTTAATGTGCTAATCTTGTATCCTCAAACAGCATCCTCAAAACCTTGGTCATATTTTATACTCTAGCTCTTGGAACATAAAAGATGCTTAATAGGTACTAGTTGATTAACTATATTCTAACTCTATGACTATTCCAAAGGGCATCTTTTGAATCATTTGGAAATAGTCCTTTGTGACTTACTGATTTTGTATGCTCTGGTCTTGGTGCGATAACTGGTGGTGGCTCATTTTCATCTTCTTCTTCTTCTTCCTCTTCATCTTCTTCTTCAGACACAGGAGGGGCCAATGGAGGCTCAGATGCTGTTTTTGTACTCTTGTGACAAAAACAAAGTTTAAAGATCAGGTATTAACTCCTCATTGTTTTTCTTCAGAAATAAAACAAGGGAAATGAAATATTTAAGCATGTAGGGATAGGAGGAAACTACATTTTTCACAAATGATCAGAATCATCAACAATTTGGTGGCCAGGACTTGCTCATCTGAATACAATCTCTGAACTTATTCAGAGATAAATTCATGTCACGGCTTAAAGAACCATGAAGAGTAATTTTTAAAAAAATTTCTCATTGAGCTCAAAAACAGTGGACTATAATTCACTTAATATTTTAAAGTTCAATGTTTTTGAAATACATTAAAAATCAAACTAATTGCTCTTAAAGCCTTGAATCTATACTGGGCAGATTATCAATTTATTGACTGACAGTTTGTCAACTTGAAAAGAACTATTTTCTACCTAAGGATCAGAGCATGCATATGCATATGGTATTAACATAGCTCTGTAAATACTCACTAAGAACAAACAAGCCAATAAATGTCTCTTCCCTGTCCAGCCTCCTGGAAAGAAGCACTCAGAGAGTAATAGACATGAAGATCTAAGGAATACTCATCCACATGAATAATTACTCAATATTAACCATGAGTTAAATGGAGATTTTCAATGTTTTATAAACTGCAATAATACAACAGTATTGTGGTACAATAGCGACAATACCTAGGAACAGTTCTTGATCACTCATGTTAATACAGTGGTAAAATGGTTCCAAAGTTGGATTTTGAAAGAACTATGGCCATGGTTCTCAAAGTGTGGTTCCCAGATCAGCATCATTAGCATCATTAAGGAACTTGTTAGAAATGCAAATCTTCAGGCTCCATCCAGACCTATGAATCAGAAACTCTGGAAGTGGAGCCCAGCGATCTGTGTTATAACAAGACTTCCAGGTGATCCTGATGCATGCTCAAGTTTAAAAACCATGAACTATGGCTTATGTCTGCACTGTTTAATATGGCAGCAACTAGCCACATAAGGCTACAGAACACTTAAAATGTGGCTAGCCTGTGACTTCAAACTATACTACAAGGCTACAGTAACCAAAACAGCATGGTACTGGTACCAAAACAGAGATATAGACCAATGGAATAGAACAGAGCCCTCAGAAATAATGCCACATATCTACAACTATCTGATCTTTGACAAACCTGACAAAAACAAGCAATGGGGAAAGGATTCCCTATTTAATAAATGGTGCTGGGAAAACTGGCTAGCCATATGTAGAAAGCTGAAACTGGATCCCTTCCTTACACCTTACACAAAAATTAATTCAAGATGGATTAAAGACTTACATGTTAGACCTAAAACCATACAAACCCTAGAAGAAAACCTAGGCAATACCATTCAGGACATAGGCATGGGCAAGGACTTCATGTCTAAAACACCAAAAGCAATGGCAACAAAAGCAACCTACTCATCTGACAAAGGGCTAATATCCAGAATCTACAATGAACTCAAACAAATTTACAAGAAAAAAACAAACAACCCCATCAAAAAGTGGGCGAAGGACATGAACAGACACTTCTCAAAAGAAGACATTTACGCAGCCAAAAAACACATGAAAAAATGCTCATCATCACTGGCCATCAGAGAAATGCAAATCAAAACCACAATGAGATACCATCTCACACCAGTTAGAATGGCCATCATTAAAAAGTCAGGAAACAACAGGTGCTGGAGAGGATGTGGAGAAATACGAACACTTTTACACTGTTGGTGGGACTGTAAACTAGTTCAACCATTGTGGAAGTCAGTGTGGCCATTCCTCAGGGATCTAGAACTAGAAATACCATTTGACCCAGCCATCCCATTACTGGGTATATACCCAAAGGACTATAAATCATGCTGCTATAAAGACACATGCACACGTATGTTTATTGCGGCACTATTCACAATAGCAAAGACTTGGAACCAACCCAAATGTCCAACAACGATAGACTGGATTAAGAAAATGTGGCACATATACACCATGGAATACTATGCAGCCATAAAAAATGATGAGTTCATGTCCTTTGTAGGGACATGGATGAAACTGGAAAACATCATTCTCAGTAAACTATCGCAAGGACAAAAAACCAAACACCGCATGTTCTCACTCATAGGTGGGAATTGAACAATGAGAACTCATGGACACAGGAAGGGGAACATCACACTCCGGGGACTGTTGTGGGGTGGGGGGAGGGGGGAGGGGCAGCATTAGGAGATATACCTAATGCTAAATGACGAGTTAATGGGTGCAGCAAAACAACATGGCACATGGATACATATGTAACAAACCTGCACATTGTGCATATGTACCCTAAAACCTAAAGTATAATAATAAAAAAAAAGACACTAAGCCTTTATCAAAGTAATGCTTTTATGTCACTCTAAGTTTAATAAACATAGCTTTACTTAGAGATTTTCCTGGTGATCATTTTTGGAGTCAATGGTACAATGTTTCCATACTCTTCATTCCAGGCTGAGAATTACTGTATCTAAAACTTCTAAACTCACAGAAATATAGATAGATGGATAACAAGTAAGGAATATTTTTGTCTTATCAAATTAGATATTTTTGACACTCTAATTTTGCCAGACATTGGGGCAGGGAATGTAGCTCTTTTTTTTTCTTTTTTGAGATGGAGTTTCACCATTGTTGCCCAGGCTGGAGTGCAATGGCACGATCTCTGTTCACCGTAACCTCCACATCCTGGGTTCAAGCGATTCTCCTGCCTCAGCCTCCCGAGTAGCTGGGATTACAGGCATGCACCACCACGCCCGGCTAATTTTATATTAGTAGAGATGGGGTTTCTCCACGTTGGTCAGGCCGGTCTCGAACTCCTGACCTCAGGTGATCCACCTGCCTCGGCCTCCCAAAGTGCCAGGATTACAGATGTGAGCCACCGCGCCTGGTCGGGAATGTAGTTCTTAACCTGAGTTGGGTCTCAGACTCTTAGGGTTTGGTCTATCTCCCTGGAAAAATACAGGTAGACACATGCTTTTACATATAACCTCAACAGTTCATAGATCTGAAGCCCATCCGTGAACTCCAAGTTCTGTACGTTGCTCTAGAGAATATACCAGCTAGAGTAGCTACCTTAGGAAATTCCCTTTTCTCTGAGCTTAATTTTTAAAGATCAAGGAACTTAGAAGTAAGGAACTTAGAGGCTTTAGATAATATAAAATGTTGTTTGGGGGCCACTTTTGGTAATTGTTTAGAATGTAGATTTTAGGTTTCTACTCCAGATCTACTCTGGGAGTGAAGCCCTGGAATCTGCAATTTAACAGAATCCCCAGGAAATTCTGATGCACACTGAAGTAAAAGAATTACTTAAACTATGTTTAAAAAAAATTAACCAGTACTGCAAATCACAAAAGAACAATCTGTCAACTGCATATTCAGTTGCTCTAAGCACAGATAATGGCACGTTCAATATGACAATACAATAATGACATATTATTGCTGTTACCTTCCACTTGGAATACTAACTTAGGATTCTAAATATGTCATTTTATTTTCAACAGTACGATAAAAATATGAAATTTTAAAATTAGCCTCAAAGAGTAGAGACCTGAACAGTATTTGAAATTGAATACACTAATATCAAAGAAGCTACCACAAATAAGCAGTAAAGCAGGTGTTATATGACTATGAGATCTATCCCTGAGTTCAATATTAATTACAGAATCATGAGTTTAAAACACTTAGAGAATACAACATTGCTTCTGTTTTCATTCTCACCCAGGCTACTAAAGGATGCAAAACTTGTAATCAGTTCAGGCTATGTCTACAAGGGGTTGTCAGACCCATTAAATCAGATTTTGTACACAGCCAGATCTACTGGGAGTTTTTATGATGCAAAAAGACATACACATTGTGAAGCATACTCTCCTCTAGAACTATAAGGAAAACACAAGGTGCAGTTATTCATTCCTAAGGAACTGAATCCCACTGAAGTGATTCAAATAGAATGTCGGGGTCCAATTCAGTTCATTCAATCAATAGAAACCCAGCCTTCATCAAGCAGTCAATCCATTATCTTCACCTGAAAGTCCTGCCAGCCCTTCAAACTCAAACTGTCCAATAAGGAACTCAGCATCTTCCCACAGAAATCGGCTTCTCCTGAAAGACAGCATCATTATCTTTTTACCCACCACCTATCAGTTTAAGCCTGCGTTCATCTTTGACCTCACCCTTTCCTCCAACATTCAATTAATAATCTAAATACCTCTAGAAATTGAATGCAATCTCCCCATTCCTACTGTTACTACCTCATTTCTGGCTCTGATTACCTGGATGCTTGCAATATTCTCCCTATAAGTCTCCCTTCATCCAGTCTCACCATTTGTACTTAATTCATCCTGGACATTTGCTGTCAGATTACTCTTCCCAAGGTATAAGTGTTAATCACTTAACTCTCCTGCTCCAAAACACTTCAAAAGCTTCCCACTGAATACTGGAAAGCCAGATTCCTTGGAATACCATTTAGGGGCCTGTATGATTTGGTTCCGCCTTAACCTTCAAGACTTAATTCCTGATTCCCTTTCTTGCATCTCAGTCTTCATTCAACCCCATATTCCTTGTTTCCTTGCTCTACTCACCAACACACCCTTTCTTATGCTTTTCTTTTTACTTAAAATGCCCTTCCCATCTTCACAGATCGAAATCTCATCTGACCTTTAAGATCTAGCTCAAATGCCAACTTTTATATGAAGCATTTTCTAACTTAACATTCAACAAATACATACCAAGTATCTATTTGGTACCAGACACTGAGCTTCAGCCCTTGGAGACAAGGCCTGCTTCCCTTTCCCTCCCCAGCTAAAAGCAATCTACTTTCTCTGAAATCTCATAGCATGTTGACATATTTTATGATATGTAATACTATCCATATTTTTTTTTTGAGACAGGGTTTTGCTCTGTCACCCAGGCTAGAGTCCAGTGACACAATCACGCCTCACTGCAGCCTCCACCTCCAGGGCTCAAGTGATCCTCCCACCTCAGCCTCCAAAGTAGTTGGGACTACAGGTGTGCACACCATGCCCAGCTAGTTTTTGCATTATTTGTAGAGACAGGGTTTCACCATGTTACCCAGTTTGGTCTTGAACTCCGAGGCTCAAGCAATCTGCCCACCTCGACCTCCCACAGTGCTGGGATTACAGGCATGAGCCACTGTACTCAGCCACTATCCATATTGTATTGTACTTATTTATGTCCATGTTTACCTTCCCCTACCAGCCTGATATCCAAACTTCCTAGAACTTATAGGGAGGCAGTTGGTAAGTATAAGTTAAATAGGTAAATATCTATTTGTTTTATCTCCAGACAGTGAGATCATCATTTTTTTCTAACTTAATGGAATATTTTAGCCATAACATAGACTTCGTTTTAATTCTACAAGCAAAACCAATAGAACCAATCTCAAAAGAAACACATAATGTCTTAGGAGAAAACAAAAACCAATACACAGGCTATCCTAGCAAGTTGGTGTTTCAAGTAACTGACCAACCTAAAAAAAAAATAGCTATTTTTTTTTTGCCAGAATACCCAGTCAAGATTGCACAAGCATGATATTAACGAAATCAAAGGAGGTAAAGTATGTGTTGATCATCGAAGGTTGTCATTTTTGTCCTTCCCATTTTCCTATTACCTCCCTTGACATGTTATTTTCAGTGTGGCCCAGAAAGCTGTCATGGCAAAGAAGGAGGAAAAGGAAATGGCCAGTCAGATGAGAGGGCCATATTCTGTTCTGTTTTGGGGAATCTGAGCAAAGCGCAAGTACAAGCTTCATGTGTGAAGAGAGTGAGTTTTTCCTCTTGTTGTCACGTAAAATTAATAGTAGTTTACATTTAATAAATATATATTATGTGCTAGGTACTATACTAAGTACTTTATATACTTTATCACATTTAATATTCACACAAGACATAGGAGGTAAGTACTATTTTTATTCCCTCTTAAAGCTGAGGAAAGAAGCTCAGAGAAGCTAAGCTACTTTCCCAAAGTCACATACTTAGTAAATGGGGAAATCAGATTAAATACCTACATCCAGAGCCTTCACTCTTTCTTTTTTCATTTTATTTTTAATTGTAGTAATATATATATAACATAAAATTTACCATCTTAACCATTTTTAGGTATACATTTCAGTACTGTTGAGGATATTGTTGTATAATCATCAAAGCCATTCATTTCCATAACTCTTTTCATCTTGTAAAACTGAAACTCTGTACCCATTAAACAACTCCCCACTCCCCCTGCTCCCAGCTCCTGGCAACTAGTATTCTACTTTCTGTCTCTATGAATTTGACTCCTCTAGGTACCTCATATATGTGGAATCATACAGTATATACCCTTTTGAGACTGGCTTACTTCACTTAGCATAATGTTCTCCTGGTTCATCCATGTTGTAACATGTGTCAGAATCGTCTTCTTTTTAAGGCTTAATAATATTCCACTGTTTATACATACCATCTTTTGTTTACCCCTTCATCTGTTGATGGACACTTGGGTTGCTTCCTCCATTTGCCTACTGTGAATATTGCTGCAATGAACGTGGGTGTATAAATATCTCTTGGAGACCCTGCATTCAATTATGGGTATATACCCAGAAGTGGAATAGCTAGATCTTATGGTTAATACCATTTTAACTTTTGAGAAACTGACATAATATTTCAGAACCTTTACTCTTTACAACTAAAGAAGATCTACTGGTGTCATACTGGCTACCCAGGGTGATGTCAAGCAGACATCCGTCCACTATAAAAGGCATTGGTCTGCTATAAAAGGAAGAAGAATCAGCTTGGCCATCCATGACTGTTTGAATAAATGGTTAGGAGACTTTCAGTAATGCAAATTATTTCACCCCTAAAAAAGCAAATGAGGCAGGAAGTGATTTCTATCAGAATATCAAAATGAAAATCACAGAAAGGGAAGCCTTATCTGAGATCATTTTCTGTCTAATGTGTACAAATACTCTTTCAGATACTATAGCACTTTCAACAACTAGGTTACTTATTTTCTAGTCACTTCTCCGATAAAAATTATCTATGTGACTTTGGACAAAGTCACTTCCCTCCCTGTACCTCAGTTTGTTGGAACAAGTGACATACAAAACGTATACTGTTATAACCTTAGAGAAGCTATTTAATTTCTCCAAACCTCAGTTTTCTCATCTGTAAAATGGGGACAACTTAACTGGGATGTAGGAAAGATTTAAGTACCTATAAAATTAAATTATCTTACAGTTTATTTTATAAGTGTACACTGTAGGTGTTCAGAGAAATTTCTATTAACATAATTATTATTCTCAAAGTTCTACATGTAAGAGAAACAGAAACACTGTCCACATAAAAACCCTGTACAAGAATGTTCCTGGTAGCTTTATTTGTAATAGCTAGCAACTGAAAATTTTCTAGAGAGCCTTCAATGTTTGAATGGTTAAACAAACAGTGGTACAATCATACCATGGAATACTCAGAGATAAAAAGGAACACAAATTATTGATATACACAACAACTTGGATTAATCTTAAAAGAAATAAACTGAGTTAAAAAAGCCAATCCCCAAAAGTCACATGCTGTATTATTTCATTTACATGAAATGTCCAGAAAGCCAAATCCATAAAGGCAGAATCCATATTAGTTCTTGCCTGTGACTAGGGTGGGGTGGGTGGAGTTAACTGTAAGCACGTATGAAGGATTTTACTGGGGTGATGGACTTGTTCTAAAACTCAACTGTGGTGATGGTAACACAGGTATATACATTTACCAAAACTCATTGAACCGTTTACCTGAAAATAGGTGAATTTTATATAACTGAATTATACCTTAAAATTGTTTTTAAAAGACTTCATATCTAAAAACTGGATGTGTGCAGTTATATTCTCTTGAATCTTTGGAAACACCAATCATGTGAAACAGTTTTCAATTTTTCACTTACCGAAGGATGGGCTGCTATGTATCCATGTGCACTTTTATCTGCAATGTGAGAATAGAGACGTCACTTTCGTTTCATAAAGACTATTTCATTCAGAGACCACACCAGAAAAAGAAAAATTAAAAAACTGCATGATTTCAACTAGAAGGAAATGCTCCAATTTAGTATTAACTAGATATTATGACTAATGACATAGCTTTTCTTAAAATAGCTCACACCATTACATCCTCACCATATTCTCACCAGGTCATTTTACAGATATTAATGAAGGCCTCCAGTGAATCTCATTTATATGGAAGAATGACAAGATTACCTACTCTTAACTGGTATGATTCTGTACATCTATAGTGGTCCCCCTTATCTGAAGTTTCACTTTTTGTGGTTTCAGCTACCTGTGGTCAACTGTGGTTCAAAAATATTACATCAAAAATTGCAGAAATAACCAATTCATGAGTTTCAAACTGCATGCCATTCTGAGTATGACAAAATCTCACGCAGTCCTGCTCTATTCCACCTGAAATGTGAATCATCCTTTTGTCCAGTGTACCTACTCTGTTTACACTACCAGCCTATTAGTCACTTAATAGCCAGTTTGGTTATCAGAACAACCATGGAGCTATCACAGTGCTTGTAGTCATGTACCCCTTATTTTACTTCAAAATGGCCCCAAAGAGCAAAAGTAGTGATGCTGGCATATTGTTATAATTGTTCTATTTTATTATTGGTTATTGTTGTTTATCTCTTACTGTGCCTAATTTATAACTTTATCATAGGCAAGTAGGTATAGAAAAAAAACATGGTATACATAAGGTTCAGTACTATCCACGGTTCCAGGCATCCATTGGAGGTCTTACAATATATTCCACATGGGTAAGTGGAGAACTACTCTTTATCTAGGATTTTTCCCACTTTCTTCTCTCCCTACTTCCTTTCCATTCCTTCTTTCCACCTTCCTGTGCTATCTCCATTCTTCTCCTCTTACTCAATTAGTCAGTCCCAATACCAGAGCATTCAGAAAACCTATGATGAGGTACACTCAGCTCAGTACAGTACAACTGTACAGTTGAGTTTTAATATAGTTGTCAGGATTTCATCTTTGTAAGTTGAGAGAAATTTGGCATATAAAACTCAGTGTTAAACAGCAATGGCTATTTGGAGTAAAGAACAAACTCTGATACTCTAAAGTGTATTCATGGTTACAGTGAAATGATTTCCTGAATACATTTTCAGTTCTGGTTGCCTATGGTTCTGACTTGGAGCACAGCTCTTGATTTTCTCACATGAAACATTTTTTGATATGTCACCAGGATCTCTTAGATATTTTATTCTATGTGGAAGCTTAAATATAGTAAAAAGTTTTCCTTGATGGCTTTCTTTTTAGGTTTTCAACATTGGATAACAGCAGTTAATCAATCTTCTCATTTAAAAAAAAAAAGTCCAATTTAGCAGTTTGAGCTTTGATATTTGATATGGCCAAATCAGACACTCTTCCCCTTCCAAGGGTATCCTTGGATCATTCTCAAAGAAACTTAAAGCCTGCTTATACTAAATCCAGTGCGAAGAGGTAAGGGCTCTCTATAGCTGTAGTACTAATGATAATACTCCCTTCATTCTTTAGATGTTAATAAGTTAATAAATTATTGTAGAGAGAGAACCCAAATCATCTATCTCAAAATGTGAAAGTAATATTTGGTATATATATTTCTGTTGCTGATATGGTTTGCCTGTGTCCCTACCCAAATCTCAACTTGAATTATATCTCCCAGAATTCCCATGTGTTGTGGGAGGGACCCAGTGGGAGGTAATCGAATTATAGTGGCCAGTCTTTCCCATGCTGTTCTCATGATAGTGAATAAGTCTCACAAGATCTGATGGGTTTATCATGGGTTTCTGCTTTTGATTCTTTCTCGTTTCTGTTGCTGCTGCGATGTAAGAAATGCCTTTTGCCTCCCACCATGATTCTGAGGCCTCCTCAGCCATGTGGAACTATAAGTCCAATTAAACCTCTTTTTATTCCCAGTCTTAGGTATGTCTTTATCAGCAGCATGAAAATGGACTAATACAGTAAATTGGTACCAGTAGAGTGGGGTGTTGCTAAAAAGATACCCAATAATGTGGAAGAGACTTTGGAACTGGGTAACAGGCAGAGATTGGAACAGTTTGAAAGGGCTCAGAAGAAGACAGAAAAATGTGGGGAACTTTGGAACTTCATAGAGGCTTGTTGAATGACTTTGTCCAAAATGCTGATAGCAATAAGGACAATAAAATTCAGGCTGAGGTAGTCTCAGATGGAGATGAGGAACTTTTGGGAACTGCAGCAAAGGTGACTCTTGTTATGTTTTAGCAAAGACACTGGTGGCATTTTGCCCCTGCCCTAGAGATGTATAGAACTTTGAACTTGAGAGAGATGTTTTAAGGTATCTGGTGGAAGAAATTTCTACGCAGCAAAGCCTTCAAGAAGTAGCTTGGGTGCTGTTAAAGGCATTCAGTTTTATAAGGGAAACAGAGCATAAAAGTTTGGAAAATGTGCAGCCTGACTATGCGATAGAAAATAAAAACTCATTTTCTTGGGAGAAATTCAAGCTGGCTGCAGAAATTTGCATAAGTAGCAAGGAGCCTAACGTTAATCCCCAAGACCATGGGGGAAATGTCTCCAGGCCATGTCAGAGAACTTCACAGCAGCCCCTCCCATCACAGGCCCATAGGCCCAGGAGGAAAAAGTGGTTTTGTGGGCCAGCTCCAGGGTCTCCATGCTGTGTGCAGCTTAGGGGCTTGGTGCCCTGTGTCCCAGCTAATCCAGCTTTATCTGAAAAGGGCCAACATACAGCTTGGGCTGTGACTTCAGAGGGTGGAATCCCCAAGCCTTGGCAGCTTCCACGTGGTGTTGAGCCTGCATGTGCACAGAAGTCAAGAATTGAGGTTTGGGAACATACACCTAGATTTCAGAAGATGTATGGAAATGCCTGGATGCTCAGGCAAAAGCTTGCTGCAGGGGTGGGGCCCTCATGGAGAACCTCTGCCAGGGCAGTGCAGAAGGGAAATGTGGGCTCAGAGCCCACACACAGAGTCCCTACTAGGGCACTGCCTAGTGGAGCTGTGAGAAGAGGGCCACCGTCCTCCAGACCCCAGAATGGTAGATCCACTGACAGCTTGCACCTTGCACCTGGAAAAGCCACAGACACTCAACAGCAGCCTGTGAAAGCAGCCGGGAGGGAGGCTGGATCCTGCAAAGTCACAGGGGTAGAGCTGCCCAAGACCGTGGGAACCCACCTCTTACATCAGCATGACCTAGATGTGAGACCTGGAGTCAAAGGAGATCATTTTGGAGCTTTAAGATTTGACTGCCCCACTGGATTTTGGACTTGCATGGGCCCTGTAATCCCTTTGTTTTGGCCAATTTCTCCCATTTGGAATAGCTGTATTCAACAAATGCCTGTACCCCTATTGTATCTAGGAAGTAACTAGCTTACTTTTGATTTTATGGGCTCGTAGGCAAAAGGGACTTGCTTTGTCTAAGATGAGACTTTGGACTGTGGACTTTTGAGTTAATGCTGAAATGAGTTAAGACTTTAGGGGACTGTTGGGAAGGCATGATTGGTTCTGAAATGTGAGGGCATGAGATTTGGAGGGGCCAGGGGCAGAATGACACAGTTTGGCTGTGTCCCCACCCAAATACCAATTTGAATTATATATCCCAGAATTCCAACATGTTGTGGGAGGGACCCGGGGGTGGGTAATTGAATCATGGGGGCTGGTCTTTCCCATGCTATTCTCATGATAATGAATAAGTCTCATGAGATCTGATGGTTTTGTCGGGGTTCTCCACTTTTATCCTTCACATATTATCTTGCTGCTGTCATGTAAGAAGTGCTTTTCACTTCCCACCATGATTCTGAGGCCTCACCAGCCATGTGGAACCGTTAAGTCCAATTAAACCTCTTTTTCTACCCAGTCTTGGACATGTCTTTACCAGCAGCATGAAAATGGACTAATACAGGTGCTTATAGTGCAAATTTGAACATCAAAGCTCCAACAAAAGACTAAATCTACACACTAGCGAATAAGGTCAAGATTTGGCAGTAACATGGATATTTCAGTTTCTAAAAATAGTCAGACATAGTTTTCTCTTTTCGGTCTGATTTGGAGGTCTTATCAAAATAACCTGACACCAAAAAAAGTGTGCTGTGTCATCATGGTGTAAATCAATGAATCTAAGGGACAAAATAAATTTCCAGAGAGCATGGTTTCATGCATACAACTCTTACTTCATGAACATATAACAAAGCCCGGTAAGTGACTGAGTGTCTTTATTACAGTAAAGATACAACAATTGTTACTACCAATTCAAGCTCACAACTACGACTTCACTAAATAATTACCTTATTTTGATTCTAAACATACTTGAGTTATATAACTTAACATCAACCTCAAATTCCAACTCATTTTTTGGTTTCCTTATGTTGATGTCATTTGGAGAAGGTACTAGAACCGACTTCAAATGTCCCACAGACATTTTGTTCTCAACATGACACCCTGAAATTGAAATTACTTCTTCATCTTTGATATCACAGACTTCCTCTTACCTCCTGATGTAAAGCTCATGTATTTCTGGTTGTTGACTGTTTCTTTGGAATCATAGAATTTGAGAACATCTAGAACAGCTTGTGGGTTCTTCTTCTGTTCCAATTTTGTTATGTTGGAGGTTTGGAGTAATCGTGCCCATTGCTCAGGAATTCCCTGTGGACAACCAAAGGGAAAGAATGGTAGCTCAGAACATTCTGCAGCAGCATTTTTATGTTCCAGTAAAGTTCTTCACCAAGAAGCCCATGCTACCTGTAGGATTACACTTGGGAAACTGAAGTTACATTCTAGATTTAAAGTTAGTAACTTAATAATGCAATCATTCTCTTCTCTAATTAAAACACATAGGTAAAACTAGGATCCAACTTAAAAAGGGTGGGTGGGAGTATGACTGTGATAGAAAAAAAAAGCGCATGAAAATCACCTCCATATTGACTCTGCTCATCCATGAAATGATGTTTACGGCTTAGCTTATTTTTTTTCTGGCGACTCAGGGCAGACATAGCAAGACTTCTCTAAATTTGTGCACAGCATAGTAAAGTGCAGATCAATGGATTTTATGACTGGAATAACATAAGCTGTTTCTGGTCATGTTGTAATCAGAATATATTTTAGAATAAAAGGAAAGGATCACCCTTGGTCAGGTTATACTTTGTGATTACAAAATGTAATTTTTTGGGTCTAGAGCTTTACTATAAAGGCAGGTTGGTAGGAGACAAAAATAGAATTGTGGAGGAGCAAGAACCACTGAGATGCTAAACAGTAACATTAATGCTGCTTTGGGCATTTCCCCTGCAGCTTTCTTCAGGGCATGCCCTCCTTCTCCTTTCCTCTCTCTCCCTTCCTCCTCACTTCATTTATAGGCCACAAAGAACCTGGGGACTATGAAAACCACGACAAAGCCTTGTGATAATTTATAATAATCTGAAGCATTTAGAGCAGAGAGGAGGGAGTATTTGGAAATCTAACCAAAGAGAATTGCAAAAATTAGAGGTTAGCTTTGCATTGAGCATTCAACATTCTTTCCTACATGTTCAGCCTACAGAAGTCCCAATTTCATAATTATCCAACCTCCAAGAACAACTTGGAGAGAGAAACAGACACACTATTCCTGAAGTGCATCCAGACACAATTTATGTGGCTTTTTCCTATGAAGTCTCGGCAAAACAATGTGTGACGTGGGCCTCCAGAGTTTGGGAATGACAACAAAAAAAGTGAGATAAGCCAAGCAACAACTCTACTGCACACACATGAACCTGCTGCTGCAGTGCTATGACATCTCAAAGAAGCACTTTGATGCAAGCTTCTTTTGGGCCTGTGACGCACCTCTGGGAGCTTCCCTGGGCACATCTGTGAGCCATAGAGATCTGGCTGTAATGGACGTAAATAAAGAAAGAAAAGAAAGTTAAAACAGAATGTGGGACAACTTAGAAGGTGGGAGGAGATGAAACCAATGGGTCTGAATGGGGGGAGTCCCTTCTAAAGTGGGGCGGTTATGAAAATAGGGAGGTTTTAACTAAATCAGGGACAGGACAGGCTTCAGGACAACAGATTTAAGAGAACAGAGAGAACGACAATGTTCCAAAGTTTAGATGTATAATTCCACTTTTGGCAAGATGCTTCCTCCATAAATATGTATTAATAAGAATTATTAAATGATTGTAGAAATTATTAAAAGGCAGAAACATGAATTTGGAGGCAAGAAGGATGGCATCATGAAAAGCTTTGACAATAATTTGTAAGTTGTTTTTATAATTGGGTGATCACAGGTAGCCAATGGCCATGTGATAAACTTACAAATTTCAGTTCCCAATTCTGGTTAACCAATTTTAGTTTCAAAAGTGTGTATGTGGCTAAAATTCAAAGGATGGCTGTATGGAAACACTGAATTTCATTCTCATTGATGTGATTCTTTTGCACTTTGTAGCTGAAGTCATGGCTGGCTTAGAGAAAACTAGATAAAGAACATTCCCACACAGCCAGACTCTATATGTTAAGTTTCTTAGATATTTAGACCAGGGAAAGGGAAACAATTCCATTTCAAACCATATATACATAATTTCCATTTTAGTGCTGCAGTTCTAAAATCCCACTTCCCACAAAATAAGACAAGATATAAGGTAACAGCTTTGCCTAAATAAAGGTATCTCAAATGCTACAGAAACATGCTTGACCCAACTGGCTTGATTTTGTATATATGTCCTTGATTCCTGGTATTTGGGGTTACTCCAAGCACAGTGAAACGACACTTTTACATGCATTTTTCACGCGGCTAGATGCTGAAGCCTTAAGCCAAAAATTTGAACTCAGGAGCCCATGCATGATCCCAGTTATGATTCTAAGTGCAATTAATAGCATTTGGTTAATACCGTAATGGCCAAAGGAGTTATTAAGTGTTACAAATTGAGGTATGCATTGCACATAACCACTAGAGCAGACGTTACTGGCATAATCATTACCATAATCATTAGAATATTGGCAGTTATTATACATTCCCATGGCACTTCTAAACTTTTGTGATAAATAGTCTTATGATCACTAGACAGCAGGAAAAAATGCTGTCAATAGCAGAAAATCCTCCAGACAACTATACTTACCACATGACTACACTGCTGACGTAATTTTGACTACACTGCTGACATTTCTTTTTTCTAAGTTGAGACAAATCCAATTATCAATAAAACCCGACATTCAAATTTGAATGTATGCCACAAAGGCACATAGTCATAAAGCCATCTCATTATGACACGTTGAGGAACTAATCCCAAAAGTTAGACAGCTAATGAAGACCTAGGAGTTTGAGCATCAGAAGCAGGAGCACATATCAATGCCTGACTGTGTATAGGATACCAACTAGAAGTACATCAAGCTGGGGGTTGTCCAGTGTAGCCCGGGAGAATGGCAGCATGATATAACAGGCCAAGCATTTATCTTATCATAAGAAATGATAATTTATATCACTCATACCATTTTTCCCTCTGATTGACTTGAAGCGACCGTCACAGGTCTAGAGGTCTGGAAAGGGGAGTTCTGAAGTATTTGGGACAAAAATGGCAATATAAAGGATGAGGACTTGTAATCATTGAATACCAAAAATCTCACCTCCCAACCTACTTTTAGCTTCAGGGTCCAAGTGTATGACCAGGTATACAAGGTCATATGGGCCAATTAGCCAGAGAGTAATCACCAAGCAACACAGCAAATCAGTGCCCAAATATTCAAAATAACAAGCCCTTGTAAGACAACTGGATTAGATAGTTCAGCAAATTGCACAAAATTCAACCTCAACAGCCACGATAATCAAACTTAATATGATCCCCTCCCAACACACAGTAAATTAGTGGTGCTATGACAATTAGGACCCAATTCTAAACCCTACCAATAAAAAGACTTTCTTAAAAGCTTTTTATAATTTGGCATGTTTAAATTCAATAAACATAATAATATAGTAAATGTAAATCACAGGTTAAAAAAGTACCAAAAAGGGTAGAATTTGGCATCTTTAAAAATAATGTATGAACAAGTAGTTACAAAAGATCATCAGGATGACAATAAAGTACTTCCATTTTCTAAATTTAGCCTATGTCTTTCTATATATTCAATGGATTCGTAATAATGGAATACTTCCAAACAGCTATCTTCTTTCAAATTGGGGATATTTTTAGTAGGGAGAGGAGCATTTGTTTCATATGGTTTGGTTGTATCCAACTGTTTTTCATCATTGGAAAGATAGTCCATCACTTTGGGTTCTTTGGGTTCTAATTGACAGCAAAATGAAGATGACTGGTGCTGCAGTCAGCAAGATGGTGGTGATTTACTTTCTTTCATTTCCATTCAGAATCCAGAAAGATAAATGAAAGAGCTAGAGATAGAGATACTGTATCATAAGATGACAAGTAAGTCTGAAAAGTGGAAAGAATAAAATATTGGAGAGCAACTAGAATATCACATGAGATAACTGGATGAGAAAATTTTCACATCAGAAAACAAAAAGGAAGAAAAAAAGAAAAGAAAAATAGTAAATGACAACAATAAAACACAAGAGCAGTTTAAATGAGGAAAAGCACAGAGAACATTAAAATGTCAAAGCTGGAAAAATTAATAAAAAAGGGAAGAGTTATTAGGCAAAACTTTAATAAAGTTTAAGGGATTTTCTTGTTTCAAGTGTCAGCAAAAATAGTTACAATCTTTTTATAATTTTTTAAAAATAGAACGTTTTTCAGGTTATACAAATTACTTTTTTTCTGGTGGTGATGATGGTGGTGGTAGTCGTAATAGCAAGGTTGGAGTATCTAAGTGTGGCTAAGCGAATATTCTGCAAATATAGTAAAGACTGGGTTCACACTCAAAGCCATTTGAGTAATGTCTCTGACTTTAATGATGTAATTGGTTAAATCTTACCTATCTCCACTTTATGTGTCAATATTTCTTAACGTTCTCCTCTGCTTGTTACTGAGAACGCAGAAATAATCAGCTTACACCACTTTATGAGGCCAAGGTGTTTACTGTTTCCATTTCCATTCTCCTATCACTTACTTCCAGAATTGAAAAAATAAGATAATTTGACTGTCAATTCAGCAACATTGCTTCTCCACATAGATTAATTTGTTCCTTCTTTTTTTCCACTTAATCATATAACACAGTCTATTCACTACTATGTTATGAAACAAAAAACTCAACTACTTAATATGTAAATTTCTCTCTGGTTTAACAGCCCAGGAATTGATGGTGATGGCTCTATCAAAGATTTTTTTTTAAATGCCCTCAAATTTACTCCTTATTTCAGAATGCACATTTTGATGGAGTTCATTAATAGTATGGGGAAAGGTAGTTGACCTTCCTGGGGACATATTTCTTGCCATAGCCATATCTTTTCTCTCATTGAGCTAAAAAAAAAAAAAAAAAAAAAAAGAGATACTAGTTCTTTTTTTTTTAAAAAGTATAAAATTCCATAGATCTGAGATCTTGTGCTATTTGAGCACTACAAATATTCAGCAAAAGGCTTGATCTATAGCTATGGTCTATCCAGAGAATTCTTATTGGTATTTACTATGGATTGCATGACATCTCTAGAGAGAGATATCTAGAGAGAGAGGAGAGAGATGCACATAACAACTAGAACATACATGATATATCCATCAATATTTCTTCTTGAAATATAAGGTTTTATGAATATCTACAAAATGTACCTACTAAAAATTGTAAAAATAATCTACATTCTTGAAATCAAAGGGAAAACCAGGTCAGTTCCATAGAGATTCTTGGTTAGTGTAGTTAGCTGATCTGGGTAGTCTAGGTTTTAATGTAAAGCCTGAATTATTCAGATGAATTATTTTCACTGGCCAAGGTGAGTAGATGATTATCTGATTCAGTTCACTTGATAAAGAAAAAGCTCAGGCAGTGTCTCTCTGCCAGGAGTACATTCTCTGTGCCATGGTTAGTTAATATTTTCAACCAAGTTGAGACTATACAGTGATCAAACTTTTTTAAAAGATGGACAAAACAATTTGGTCAATGCTGTTGCCATCCTCTATTTCCATCTATGATTGCCTAGGCAATGTCCATCTTATTTGGAACCATCAAAAATATTAAGTCTGACATTTTGGGACATGGCAATTCTTGCTTGAAACATATTTTCACAAAGGAATTTTTCGTGGCTTACAAAACAAAACAAGGAGCTTACTCACAGTGAATTCCCCGGTGACTGCATCAAACCCCACATGAATCGTATGCTCAAAGTCTGAAGGAAGAGAGATCTCTGGGCGCTCTTTCTCCTTCTTCTTATTGGCTAAAGGCAAAATGTTAACATGTATTTATTTGGGGTACAGTTTTGGCATCCACAAGTTGTACAATTAGGTTCATCAAAACAATTACAAAGTTGAAAGACAATTGATTCCAACACAATTTTAACAACACTTAACTCCAGAAATTCCAATTATTTGCAGAAGTAGCTAAGAGAGTGATGACAAATGTCATATCCAAATAATTCAAAATTTCCAAAACTCATTTGAAACAAATCTCTCATTCAAACTGATTTATGCCTTTTACCAGTGTAACCAGGAGGTATCTAGGGATATTGTGTTTAACTGGCTTTGTTGAATCAAATACCACTTACTAAGGAAGAAATTCATCATACACAAGTCAAGCTAAGGCATACTATTAGAAAGAATAGAAAAGCACTTCAGCTTTCAATAAAGATACTGTGAATTGTTTCTATGTTAACGATAGCTAATAATCAAGTGGTTGGTACTTATTTAATTTAACATGTTTATATTATTAACCATATCTTAACAGACTCTTCTATTAACAAGAATACCACTGCAAATCAATTATGTTACAAATCTTTTTTATTATTAAAAATATTTCAATCATTTCCTACCCAGCACTTTGCTAGTAAAAAGCTACAAATTGCTGCTTTTTTTACTGAATTAATTTTATTTAGTTTTCAGAAAACTTAAAGCCATTCCTTGGTTTAGTTTTTCTAGTTTGTAGTTATTTTTCCATGTTTCCATTGTATTTTGTCATATCAGCCATTCAAAAACCATTTTTCAAGTAGCAGATTTTTCAAAGTTACATAATTACAAATAAATGTATCAGTAGCTCACAATTTAAAAGCCTATAAAGATATAATCACTGAATAAACTAAGTTGAGAACTATAGTCTATCTGGAAATAGTTCCCAGGAGGAAGTCACTGTGGAAACACTCTAAAATGGCATCTAGTAGCTTCCATAACACACTTATTAGCAGATCTGAGCATGTATCTCTGGTGAGGCTGCATTTCACACTGAAAAAAATAGTACTCACCCTCCTAATACAGGGCATGTCAGCATGAACCAGGTTTACCCAGTTAAAACCAATCAACTTCAGAATTGCCAGGGCGGTCAATTTAGAACATTCTGGTTCAAATAGATGTTGCCTTGGCCTGAATTACAGGCAACACTCAAATGTATATGGATTATTGGTTTCGTGGGTTACCCATGATAAATTTTAAATTCAAAACTTTTCATGTTCAAAGGCTATTCTTATGGCTTCTTGTCTCATTCCACTCTCTCTCACTGTTCCTTATCTTCAGCCACAGGACAGAGATATGGGGCAGAAATATGAAAACTGAAGTAGTGAGAGGAACTATACAGGATCAGGAAAGAAAGGTTGGGAGCAGGGGAACAAGAGTCACCCAAGGCCTTTATCTGGCCATGGAGCACATTTAGGACTCATTTTGAAAAAATACATATATGCCATATAACTTACCCTTAGTACAGATTCCATTTTTACAGTGAGCCTACTTTATTCATGAATATTATTCTAACAGTGAAGTTTAGAGTTTTCTGTTGGTACTCCTACTTCCCCTGCATGTTTGTGAACTATAGCTAACGTTTATACTTGTTCAACTACCATTTTTTACTTGTTCAGAAAGGCACTCCGGTGTCATCACTCTACTGAAGGTGTCCTAGCCACTCCTGTATTCATTTTCTTACTTTTTCTCTTTCATGATGTCCCATCCATGCTGGCCATGGCTAGCTACTTCTCTTTCTACTTCCTTGACAATGTGGCCTGGCATTCCTCCTTTCTCAGTGACCCTTCTTTCTTTGATTGTCATTGCTTTTGCCTTTGCTAGTACAGTTTTCGGCCTTCTACATTTCTTTCTCTATTGGATTGCCTCCACTCCCAAATACTAACTCATGTTAGGTAATTCCCTAATCTGTGGTTGGCAGGGGTGGATCCACATGTTGGAGGACCAAATACTTTATGTAATTTGAGAGAAGTTTCCCTTTAAGTAAAAGACCTTATAAAATTACAAATACAAATGTACTGGGGCCCCTCGAGGGCCTTGGAAGGGTTCCAGGCAAGTGAGGAACTCTGAAGGAGCAGTTTCATTCACTTCACAGTAATTAGCTCTTGGTAAGCTTTTTGGGGTCAATCTTCTGAAAAATCTGAAGAAAGCTATGGAACTTCTGCCCATAAAAAGGTACTATACACATATACTTTCACAGGTTCATTATTCTCCTGGACTCCGAGTTAAGAGCCCCTACCTTAATCTGTACCTCCAAATCTTATATCATTTTGAATTCATGGCCCCTCTTGTCAGCAAATAAACTTTCCCAACTTTTCTATTAGTATTGGCAAAATATTTGTAGCAAATTGACTAAGCACTCCACTTGGGCTGAGTTATACGCAGAATTGGCTTAATGGTGTTTTCCTAGAAGGCCACCAGACTGCCAATGCCTTGTCAGCCTAACTATGCAATGTTCTTCACTCAGGGCTAAGCATAACAAAGGCAGGAAGCCCAAGTTTGCTCCTCTTCTGGTGTTCCCTATCACAGTGAAATGATACCACTAACCACGCAGATTAGAGAAGAAGCAAGGCCTTAGGCTCCTCCTCCTTTAGGCGGCTCTAAGCAATGAAAAAAAAAATTATGATCCTCCTCTCCAATATGCAATTCAAATAAAAACAATACTAAGGCATAAACAATTAAGGAAGTGCAAAAGTTCTGATGTTCCTATGGTGAGCGAGTCTTTTTTTAAGCTATGTATTCAAAATTAAACTGTTTCCACATTTCGGATACTTCAGATTTACTAGATGCCATATACAAATGCTTGCTCTGGCTCCTGAGTAATCCAGCACTGGCCCAGCTGCCCAAACCAAGAATCTGGGAGTCATCTTTCACTCCTTTATTTCTATGCTAATTGATCATCAAGTTTTGTATATTCTATCTCCTAAACTGGTCTTGAATCCATCCTCTTCTCTTCATCCCCACAAATAATTATCTTAGTCCAAGGCATCATCACTTCTCATTTAGCATCACTGCCTCCAATTTTATCCACTTCCGTTCATTTCTCTACTCTGTGGCTAGATCACATTCTTGCATTTGTGTGTGTGTGTGTGTTGTTGTTGTTGTTTGTTTGTTTGATGGAGTCTCGCTCTGTCACCCAGGCTGGAGTACAGTGGCATGATCTCGGCTCACTGCAAACTCCGCCTCCCAGGTTCAAACGATTCTCCTGCCTCAGCCTCCTGAGTAACATTCTTGCCTTTAAGATGCTTAAATGCTGTTTCCTATTGCCCATAAGTTAAAAGTTCATTTTTTTTAGCATGATATCCAAGGGCCTGCATGATATGTTCCTAAGTTTACCACTCCAACCTCTCTATTCTTGCCATGTGCCCCATTACTTGTACACATTCAATGCTCCCTAAATTACCAGGCTTTCTCATACCTCCAAGCTTTTATACATGCTATATCTATGCCTGGAAAGTCTTACTTCTTACCCTCTCCCCCAAATTTATGGGGATCACTCCTATTAGTCCTTACTCTTAAAGACTCACTCTTGGGCTTTTTCTCCTTTGGCAAATCTTTTCCTATCTCCCCTCTGCAGACAAAGTTAAATGCCTGTCCTTTCATGCTCCCGTAGAGCTACTCAGTGTCTACTTTGAGCTTGGCACCATTAGCATAGGATTGTTATTTTTTACATATCTACCTATCTAAAATTTGAGATACTTGACAGTAAAAGAGTGTAATTTATTTATTCTCACATTCCCCAGCAACTAGCTTGTACCCGCACACCTAATAGCTATCATGAATGGGACACTCACCACGTGCCAAGTATCTGGGGCTATCTCATTTAATCTCCACAACAGTCATATGAAGTAGGTCTTGTTCTTGTTTTATAGATGAGAAAAGTGGGACTTATTGGGGTTAAATCATATACCCAGGATTACACAGCTGGCAAATATCAGAGCCAGGATTTGAATCTAGGTCCCCACTTTGTCTCCAAAACCAAAGTTTTCAACAGTTAAACTATTTCTCAGTGGCATTAAAAAACAAAAAAAGATTTGAGCTCTAGCTTTCAGTAAGTGTTTAGTGATAAACTAGACCCTAGATGAGAACCGGTTTTTCTTTTGTTTTGTTTTTTAGATACACTAAAATGTCTGTGTCACCCTGCAAAATTCTGTGAGCATTTGTCATTTATCTTAAGGCTCAACCTGGTCAGCTCTCTGGGTTGATATTTGCAGAGAGCAGAAGTCCAAAAAAGTATCACTTTCTAAGTGTATCTCCCATATTCTATTGGAACTCAGAACAAGGCTACAAATTGCTGCCTGGATCACAAACTGCAAACAGCATTTGGCCTTGAGATCTATTGGGAGTTCTGGTTGTAATTCCCAGGGCCAGCTAATCTCTCCAGAATCTCTCATCCTGACATATTTCTCTATTGTGCTACTTCATAAAGAATGAGAAGTCCCTGTAGTCATCTATCATCTTTTATATGCCCACCCCAGTGTTCTGCAGTTCTTTTACCTGCAAGAGTTTGTCCTATCAGAAACATTTTTTTCTACATTTTCTACCTCTTCCTTCGCCTCTTGCCTTAGGTTTTCATACTTCACTGTACATCATTTTCATCAGAGAACTTAAAAAAAAAAGAGAGATGCCATCTCCAGAGATTCAGATTCAGTTAGTCTGGGGTAGCCTTAGGCATCTTTATTTTTTAAAACTCCTCAGGTATTTCTATTACTTAGCTGGGATTGAGAACAACAACTTTCAACTCTACTAACCATTGAGGGTACCACTTCCTTAGATAAGACTGGTGGAGGCTGCTCACCCTTTCTCATCCCAAGCCTGTAGGTCTGAGAGAATGGAGAAGGCAGACTTTCTCTTTTTTTACTCCAAATGACTTGAGATCAGTACTTCTACACTTGCCTACACAATCCTCTCTTTTGAGATTATCACCACCTAGTTCCCCTGGCCAAGTGCATCGTTCTCCATTGAGGACTTTGGCTCCCAGTCTTCCTTCCTACATTCTGTGCTGCCACCACTGTGTGAAACAGGATATTAATGGACACCTCCTTCATACCCTTTCCTTATGGATCCTTGATCTCTCTCAACTCTAAAGAATTTTACCTCCCTTCCACTTCTGCAGTCATTCCCACAGCCATCTTTTAAACCATTGGTTCTCAAGCAGGGCTGCATATCAGAATAACCTGTAGAGTTCCATAAAATACCAATGCCTAGAGCCCACCAATAACCTACTATATCAGGATTTCTGGGGATGAAACCTGGGCAAATGAATTTTTAAAACTCCAGAGATAATGTGCAGCCAGAGTGGAGAGCCACAGTTGCCCCAGATCTTTTTATTATCCAGAATAACCCTTTCTCTGCAATATTCAACCTTGTTATCTCATTCTCTGAGCTCAGCTTCCCATCTGGCTAACCTGCTAATTGTTTCAAGTGCTTACTCCTATTTTACTTGTTCTTTGATCTCAAGACCTCCATTTCTAGAAGGGAATGGGGAATATTGAAACAAGGCAATAACAGCAGATTTGAGTTTCAAAATATCATTCTAGTCACTTCCATTTTTAGCCAATTTCTCAGCTCCCTTCTGGCTGAGACTCTATGGTCCAGCATGTAAATTGCTCTTATGCCTCTGTCCTGGAAAATTTCACTCTTTGACTTCTTGTTATAATTGTCCTATGAAACCCCACCCTAATAGAATCCAACTATGAAAGCTCTCCACTTCTATGTCAAGGCTGCCAAGAGTTGCTGGAGGGAAATCACACAGCCATGCAGATTGGTTGGTGCTTATGATAGCTGGGTCATTAATGGTGCTTGACAATAGTTTCCTCACCCCTTGCCAACTTCCTTTTCCAATCACCACACCCAATATTCCAGAAATTCAGAACTCCACTCTAACTTTGGCTCTATCCCCTCCTCCCTTACATTCAGCATATGACCTTCCTTCTACTTCACTGAGATAAATGGAGGGACTCCTTTTTTTCAGTTGGAAATTCCTTTGATTTCACTTTCTCTCCCACCCCTATGAATTTATCTCCAGCTGTAGCATCTTCTTCTCTTCTGCCTCACTCCTGCCACTTTCTACCTAAAGTGAATCCACCAATTATGCTCTATTTCTTCTTGTATCCTCAATCTCTCCCTCTCAACTGGCACTTCTCTTTTGGCTTAAAAAACATGCTGAGATCACCATTGTCCTTAAAAATTAAAATGCTTCTGCTTCTTCACATACTTCTCTAGCTGTTATAGTCTTAGCTTTTCTTTCTTTAGGTTAAACTTCTTGAAAAGGTAATCTAGATTTCCTTAGCTCTCACTCCTCAAACCGGTGTAATGACTCCCCTGAAGTCACAAATTAGCCTCCTCCTTGACCAATGGCTACTTTTCTGTCCTTACAAGTGTGGACCTCTCAGTAAAAACTGACATTTGTGACCACGAACTTCTTGAAGCTAACATTTCCCCCACCTTCTTTCATACAACTCTTTCCTAGAGTCTATTTCTGCATTTCTCAGTTTTCTTTCTCAGCCTCATTTGCAGGAGGCTCCTCATCCCTTCTCATCAACACACTTCTCCCTTGGGTCATCTCATCCACATGCATGATTTCAATCCCCACTGACACTAGTGATTCTCCATATATACCTCCAGCCATGACATATCTGTTGCACCCCAACCCCATGTAGTTAACTGGCTATTGAACACCTCTATTTAGGTGCCTCACAGACCCCTCACACTAAATATTTTCAAAATCAAACCTAATTATTTCATTAATTATCTAACTAATTGCTTTTCCCTATCTAAAACAAGAAATAACAACTCTTTTGTTTCCTAACTCAACCTTCTCCAGCTCTTCCTCTCACCATCTGATTAGTTGCCTAGTTCTATGAATTCTCCTCCCTAAATAGTCCCTCTGCATTGTCCTCTCCTATTGCTGTTAGTGGCCCTTAAGCCAGGCCACTCTCATTTCTTACCTGTATGACTCCAACAGCCTGACTGGTCTCTTTCCCTCTCTTCCCGATTCCTCCTGTGGCTAGAGTGATATTTTGAAACACAAATATGATATCATTGCCCTGCTTCAATGTTCCCCCATTGCCTTCAGAATCAAATTTAAAGCCCTTAGCATGGCATAGATAAGCCCTCCAGGATCTGGTCCCCACTTATATCCACAGCTTCTTCTCTACCCCTCTCCCACTCTCAGAGCACCAGTTTTTCTGAACTACTTGTAGCTGTATTCATAGAAGCTCAACTAGCAGCACGTCATGCCTACTGCCTTCAAAATGATGGTCTTTCTACCTGGTGTGCCACTCACTCCTTAATGGCTAGCTCTATGCCTCCTTTAAGACTCACCTCAGTTCAATAATCATCTCCTCCAGGAAGCCTTCCCTAGCCACTCCTTCCTTCAGTCTTGAATAACTGCCTCTCTTCAGTTCTCATTCCTACATATTACACTTACCACACTAAACTCTAATCATTGAATAACTTATCTGTGTCCCTGACTAGACCTTTAGTTCTTTAAAGCCAGGGACTGGGACTTTTTTACCTTTGTACCCCAGCACCTGTCTAGCACAGCATCTGACTCAATGTTTAATGAATAAGCAAATGAACAAAAAATGAATGGATGAATGAATGACCTTCATTATATGAAATGAGGCCCAGTATATGGGGACAGGTCATGCCTATTTGCTGTAATGTGTTCATAGAAGAGGAGAAGATGATCGATGTCTGCCAAGAAGTCCTAAGGGTGAGGAGTGTATTTTAGAGTTGTTTTTGTAGTTGAAGTTGTTATTGGTGGCGTTGTTGCTGTTTTTCCCCCAACAGTGGGGATGACTCTATTCATTCAGGCACACCCCTTGCCAGGTACCACTTTGGGGCCAAAGGCATATATGGCAACTTAGCTGGGCATGGTTCAAGGTTGAGCAAAGCAACCAATTTTCCCCCCAGATGAAATCCCTGGATGGTGCTATGGCTGCCTTCTGAAAGCAATTTAGAAAGCTCTCACCTGAGTCTTCCTTGTTGTAGGAGTTCCATTTGTTATCTTCCCCTAAAATTCCTGGAAGTTTTGTTGGGCCTACTCACTGGAAGTCATATGGTCATTTTCAGATTTATTTTTTAGAACTCTTTCTAGCTTCTTGAAAACACAGCATGCAGGAAAAGAAAAAGGATGACAGAAGACAGACATAGGGAAATGCTTTCCTACATAAATTTAGCCTAAAAGCACAAAACAATAATCATCTTTTTAAAAGCAATGAAAAGCATGCAAAATATTCTGGTACATGTCATAATTTTAAAAGCAACATTTAAAGCCTTGTTAATACAGAAAGCTAAAAGCAAAATATCATATAAAGCATTTTTACTGCAGGAATAATTTTTCTAAAGAAAAATAAACACATAGTCTGGCTAGTTCTATGAGGCAAGCATTTTACAACCCTGGCTCTAAAACACAACTTCCTCCTGCTACTGTCCCAGCTTCTTTTCCTTTGAATCAGTGAGTCAGTTAGCAACTATATTGAATTGTGGATGAATGTAGTGACAGGTTATTCTGGGTGATTCATTAGAAACTTCAGTAATATTCTGAACTTGCAATCGAACTGGGAAAATAACCTTAATAAACAAGAAATAGCAACAGAAACTACCAAAGGAAATTAGGTGCTAAGTTGGGCAGAATAGAGTAGAGTAGCATGTCAAAAGAAAAGATCACAGAAATCTGTGGTGGACAGTCAGGGCTTACTGGAGGAGGTGTGTCTTGAGAAATGGGCCTTAAAGACTGGATACCTAGATGCAAGGGTAAGTCATCTCAACTAGGAAGAACAGTAGAGGTAAAAGGTTGGAAGTAGGGATGTATATTGCATGTTGATGAGGAAATGAGAAGACACAATAAATAAGTAGGGTGTAGCCTTGGAAATCAGGAAGGGAAGAAAGATGAAATCAGAGGTAGTAATACAAAATATGCTGAGAAAGATTTTTGAATAGTTGAATGACACAACAAAAAAAGGTGTGAGAAGACAAGCTAGATAGCTGTGTGCTGCTAAGGTACACATGCCATGGTGGGGGCTGGCTTCCAGATGGTTGCTGTTTCACTCAGGTGGAAAAGGAGAATGAATGGTGGGAGTGGAATGGGGAGGACCTCCCTACCACTGTATCTGTTGTCTCTAAGATCACTTACTGGACATTTCCCACAAACTCAGTGTGTGTGTGTGTGTGTGTGTGTGTGTGTGTGTGTGTGTGTGTGTATGATTTCTGCAACTATGTTGAAAATTACCTGAGGATAGGGAACCTTGTCTCATATGTAGTATCCCTCACAATAATCAGCACAGAGCTAGGCACATAAAAAGTAGGCACAACTCTTTTCTGAGTGGTATATAAGCAGTTAAAAACATGCTCCAGAATCTATAACTTTTAAACTGAGATAGCGAATAAATTAAATCTGTGCTCAAAGTCAGAATGCAGCCGAGATTTGTGCATTGGCTGGATACCCATATGTCTCTATCCTGTGGTCTTCCATTAAGTCCTTTGAGATAAAGGAAGCCTAATAAAACATTCCGTTAGGAGACTTGTAGTGAAGTTGCTGGGGTCGAGGCCCTCCTGGGAGGTGCACTTATAATCCCTAGCTTGACACCAGAAGCCTTTGTCCTTCTTTCCACCCTTTGTCCCCCTCACCCTGCCCAGGTGCAATCTGTATTCATTCAGTGTTATATATTCCTAAAGCCAAACAACTTTTGTAGTCACAGGGACCACTTCTGGCAGAAACAGCGGAGATGGCTAGGTTAGAGATCTGTCATATTTAAAGGCCTATTTTTCATCTCAATATTCCTGAGCCTTGATTTGGGAAATCCATACTGAAAGGATATAGAAGTCTTATTAAAGGGCCATCCACCTCCTATGGGTGACATCCTTCATTTTCCTAACAAATGATCGGTGGTTCATTGATTTATCTGTTACTAAAAAGCTGTCAGTTAGTGTCCCAAACAGGTCATTTACAAAACGTTGCCTTTGGCCTGTAAGAAACTAAATGCCTTAGTGTCTACTTAGCTATCAGGAAAGTGAATTAAGTGCTGTGGTTTTTCCTTTTTTTATTAAAAAAAAATGCCATTTTGCTTCATCCTCTGATTTGTGGGTCACAGAGCACAGTGTGCCATAACCCTCCTTAGGGAAGCCTTCTGAAGCCTTCCTTATACTTAGGTAACACTAAGTATCTCAGAATAGTTCTTCCTATGACAACAGCAGCCCTGCAGGTTTCAAAGAGGCAGGCGCTCATTTGTGAGAGCAATAGTTCCATAGGGACTGATTTCTGCAAAGTGTGTTCTAATCCCTGAGACATCTGCTCTGTAAACAAATATCCTGTTTGGGGGCATATTACGAGAGGGGACCCACAGGAATTTCTTAACTCCTGGATTTGCAAGAAGTACATTTCCCTGTACGCAGGGAGAGATCAGTTCTTTTGTTTACACCTAAATTTTTTTTTTTGGTATAAAGAATATCATTGTGTGGGCCTACAAATTTATTTATTTTTGCATTGGAAATATGTGAAAGTATATGTGGTGACTACAATAGAAAGATAGGCATGAAAATAGATTTTATTGTTGGCGGTAAGTATTTAAAGCAACTGACAGTACACGGTGAATAAGAATTTAAAAAGAAATTCCACATAACATACATATTTCTGGCATAAATTTAGCATCTTGGGCAAATACATATTGATTCTGAGCAGAAAAGGAAGGTGTTCATTAAATGAGTAAGAGGACCCAAATATCTTTTACATTCTGGATCATGAATGAATCTAAGGGGAGGGATGATAGGTGACTCTTGTGTTCTATTTTAATATTCCATATTTTTCTTTTTTACAAAAGCTAGTTACTTCCTGTTAGCAAATTAGGCCCTCAGGAGGAATAACTTGTCAGGATAAAGGTATGACTACTGTTGTAACCACTGAGGCACCTGGGTTCTACTTGCTTCTGTAAAAATTCAATTTTTGCCTATTCCATTGGCTGAAACCTGTTTATAAAACAAGCTATTCTCATTTTATGCAAGCAGTATAGTCTTCAACTACCACTGGACTAGGAGTTGGGGAATCCAAATTCTAGGTCTGCCTTGCTTTGTTATTAAGTAGTGGAGTAAATTTGTGGAAGTCATTTAACCTCTCTGAACTTCTGCCTTCCTCTGTAAAATGGGAATAATCCCTGCCTTACCTCTATCATAGGAAGTTTGAAGAAGGTAACTGATATGAGAGGTTTTGAACATTGTAATACACCTATGACGGCCTTCCAAAATACATCATCTTATAGCAATATACTAAGTAACAGGGTGACTATGTTTAGACCTAGCACTTTCATCTTATGAGTGATATCCTTAGAAGTATAACTACCGAGAAAAGAGGATTAAACTGGGCCATTTTAAACATTCACTGCTCTTATTATAATATCTTTTATTATATTAGCAAATCTCAAAAGCATATAGTTGGGAAGGCCCATGGTGGAAGGTCCATTCTCCCGCCTTCATGTAGAACTTGCTAAAGCCATGAGATATCCAATGAAGATTCTAGAAAATGTCACTCTTAGTAACCTATAGCATCCAATTAGCCTATCTGGAATTTATGTCTAGTTCCATTCTCTCTGGTGGAATATTAAGCCCATTTTCTCCTGCTAGGTCTTCAGTGGCTATGGAAAACAACATATGTCCTCCACAAATTAGCAGACTTTAATGTACAGATAAGAACTCAGTGTAGAGGCCGGGCGCGGTGGCTCACGCTTGTAATCCCAGCACTTTG
Source organism: Hylobates moloch (assembly GCF_009828535.3). NCBI lineage: Eukaryota > Metazoa > Chordata > Mammalia > Primates > Hylobatidae > Hylobates > Hylobates moloch. The sequence goes on along the minus strand of NW_026652282.1, from coordinate 93,002,519 downwards.
GGAGGCCGAGGCGGGCGGATCATGAGGTCAGGAGATCGAGACCACGGTGAAACCCCGTCTCTACTAAAAATACAAAAAAAAATTAGCCGGGCGTGGTGGCGGGCGCCTGTAGTCCCAGCTACTCGGAGAGGCTGAGGCAGGAGAATGGCGTGAACCCGGGAGGTGGAGCTTGCAGTGAGCCGATTGCGCCACTGCACTCCAGCCTGGGCCACAGAGCGAGACTCCGTCTCAAAAAAAAAAAAAAAAAAAAAAAACAACAACAAAACACACACACACAAAACAAAACAAAAAAAAACCTCAGTGTGGTACCTGATTCTGCAAGAGTGGCCACAAGCCCAATTCACAGGTCAGATGTTCCATGAGGATGATGGGATGGGGGAAGTAAAATGATAGTCACATGTGAGCCCTTCAAGTCACCCCCACTCACACATGCAAACAGCTAGCACCTTCAGTGGTATCATCTTCAAAAACATTCAGCAACAGTGATTGTTCTGGGAAATCATTAGGAAGTTACCTCTTACTCATCTCCCTCTAGGCAACACATACTGGTTCCACTTTCATTTGCATTCAATTGACATATGCAACAACTTTGATGGGAAACATTTGAAAACAAAAAGCAAAGATGAGGCAATGTCCTAACTAGACACTTCTGATCATGTGGATAATTATACAGGGTAAAAGTTTGAGGAGAAAAAGGAGGCCTCATTTGTCTTAAAGGGGAAAGCAACTTCATATCCCTTAGCCTTTGTCAATTTTCCTCTTCTTGCAACACTCCATTTTTTAAAGCATATCAAACTTCATGTTTGATACAGCACTCTTCTGTCTTCCCCTCTTATTCCATCCATCCTCTGTATCTTGTCCACCTCCTAATCTCCCTTTCAGTCATTACTTCCTCTCAGTTTATTTCTCCCTGTGGCTTCCTTACCTTAGTGTAAACATCTCCCAACCCTAAATTCCATACTTCTCTTGGATTTGACTGTCTGTTGGTTTTACGGGGCTACCATATTTGTGCCCAGTTTCCCTGTTCATTGGCCTTAAAGTGGAAGCACAGACCCTGGTAGATAGGGAGAGTGTGTCCTTATTCCACCTTCTTCCCATTTCAACACGGGTTTCCTAGGAGTAAAGGAGTAGTACAAGAGACTCTTCTATTGGGGCATAGCACTGACCCTAGAGGACAAGCAAGATGCCATGTCCTCCAGGTTTCCAAAAGGGCAGGGCAGTGATTTCCAAAGAGCACTCTTTGCTAAGCTGGATGGGCTACATTTGCAGAATCAAGAATGTAAGCACCATTCAGGATGTAGCAGTCTCTGATACCTGGCTTTCTGATAACAGAACCCTGAATTAATTGACACTCTTACACATTATTGGTGCAGCGATAATAACTTTGAGCTACTGCAAGATCCCAAAGGGTCTCCAGTATCACCAAAGAAAGATTGCATACTGTTATCACACTAAGTATATTTTATTGTGCATTAATTAGATGAAAGTTAGTAATATGCATCGACCAAAACATTTGATTAACAAGACCATAAAGGATAACTGAGAGTTTTCTTTAATATAATTGTTGTGAAGCAAGGATTCCTGCTGTATAGAGTATATAGAAAATGACATACTCTAGGAATTAGAACAATATATATTCAATACAATAACAAAACTATATAGTACTTTAAGAACTCTTTCACATATATGAACACTCTTATTTAGAACTTCAGCTTTTTAAAGTAAGCAATATGCAAGCCTATAAAGTACACACCAAAAAAATCTAACCTACAAAACACCCAAAGCAAAAGTTAGCATATCTCTATTATCAAGAATATCTTCTCACCATCGTTTCTTTCAAAAATATGTGAAAAAGTTCTTTCTTTCCTTATGAGTGGCAATTTTTAAAAGTCCCCTCTTCTGAAATTCAGATATGTTTCAAAGCACACTATCATCTTCTTAAAGAAAAATGAAAGCCACTCCTGGCTTTTAGATGCTGGGAACATAGTTTACCACATATTTCCTTTGTCCCATTGCAAGGTAGTGTGATATAGTAGAGTAAGCATAGGGTTTGGAGTTAGAGAGACTTGGGAGGCCTCTGGCTTCTGTCGTTTGCTATGTGATTCTAGGTTGGTTGTCTACTTAAATGCTTTGAGCTTAAATTGCCTCATCTGTAAAAAGGGAATAATATAGAGTGGCTGTTAAGTGTTAAATCAATACATGTAAAGTGCCTGGCACATATCTTGGCACCCAGTAACTAGTCAGTAAATGGTAGAAAACTTCCTATTTGTCTTGATTTGATTTATATACAATGATTCCTTCCTATGCCTCCAGGAAGAAGGATCATCACATCATTCCCAGGCTCACCAACTCCCAAATCTCTCTAGATTCCCCACAAATAAAATGCACATGAACTGTGCCCTCTAAAGACACAGTCCATTACACAGCACTGCATATCCTCTGAAACACACCTAATGCTCAAGTGCAGCAGAAGACACAAGACATATAAGCATGCTTCAGTAGACACAGATGTCACACAGAACATGTCACCTCTAAATGCAGCCTCGCAGCCTCACCTGCTTCTTTCCAATATGTTCTTCCAAGCTTCAAGTCCTTAACATTGATTATTTTTGGAGGCACTATGCAATTTTCAGAGTCCTGGCTGCGTTCATTTACCTCATTGTTTTTTCCTTATTGGTTTATTTATTCATGTATTTATTAATGTATTTATTTATTAGTGTGTTTATTCCCCACCATGTTCCAAGATGGATGTCAGGTGGCTTACAAGAATACACAAAATACAACATGATAGCATAAATTCAAAGTAGATAAGAAAGTAAAAGGAAAAAACAAAAACAATAAAGATAGGAACACGAAATGGAGCCTGGCAGAAAGCTAATACAAAGTGCATACATACCGTAGAGTCCCATTACAAGTGCTATGCATTGACCACACATTTGGCTCCAAGCTTTCTAGTAGCCAACAAAAGAGAAACCTGATCAGTCCCAGACTTCACAGGGTCCATAAAACAAAATCAATCCATATGGTTAGGATGTCTCTTTCCTGGTCTAAATCCTGAAAACTTTTCTACAGTAAAGTATCATAAAATGGTGGCAAACTGTCCCTCCTGAATTGCTCTAACACCAAAATTCAGCTTCTGGAACAGTCACTAACAAAATAAATCCTCAATCTTGAAATTACATGTACTATTTCTTTTTTTTTCTTCTACCTGTCTCTTGAAGTTCCACTTAGTCAATGAAATGTAGCTATTAAAAGGACTTCTTCAAAAACAAACAAACAAACAACAAAAAATCCTCTGCTGTCACCAAAGCAAATATTTTCAGTTAGGTAATGAAAAAGACATTGTGAAATTACAATGGCCAAATTTGGAAAGACCCCCAAATATCCAACAAATGAAAATGGTTAACTAAACCATGATGTCGTCCTATGATGAAATATTATACACCATTGAAAATGATATTTACAAATACTTTGTATAAATGTAGGAAAATATTCATGATAAAAATGCTAAGTATAAAAGCAACAAAACTGTATGCATTATGACTTTTTCTATGTAAAAATTATACATGTGCACATATAGCCATAGAAAAAGACTGGAAATAAATCTACCAAAATATTAACATTGCTTCTGGGATTTGTGATTATGGGTGGTTTTTATTTTTTTCTATATGCTTATCTTTATTTTCCAAGTTTTTGACACTGATGAACAATTTATGATGAGACAAAGAGGTACTAAGAAGAAAAATACCAACTTAGTTACCTCCAGCTTATAAAATTATAGGCACACTTAATTATCTTTTTAAAATTTTCTATAATTGACAAAAAATGGGAGGAAGTTACTTTAAAAAATAAAAGAATTCAAAAACTTAGTTTTCTCAGTTGTTTGTTGATAAGCTCCAAAATGCTACAAATATAATGATATTATGGTTATCCAGCACTTCCTAATTTTACTTTTAATAACCATTGGGTACTTATAATTATATTCAATTATCACTAATATTGTGATATTTGTGCCAGATATTACTATCCTCACTTAACAGGTGATGAAACTGAGGCTCAGAGAAACCAAGTGACTGGCCCAATGTCACAATAATCAGTGGCAGAGCTGAACATGAACCCAGGTCTCAAGAACCCAAGTCCAGTGCTCCTTCCATTAGCTCAAGACTGACTGTGGTTAAGCAGTTACCAAGAGATAGGCACACAGAAATAGTAATCCCTCTTTCCCTATGAGATTCAGGTTCCTGAACAACCCCCAAGGTAAGAGAGTTCAGCTGAGGAGATCATGATATCGGGAAGGAAAAAAATGGGCAAAAATGAGGTCTCAAGTAGACTGTTGAAAACCCTCATAAATATTTTTATGCAGGTAAACAATAACAACAGCACATTACATAAAAGGAATAATGAGTTTACATAGTTTAAATCAGTAAAAATGATAGGCTTTATACAGTTTCCATTTAGATCCTGAGATGATTTCCAGAGGTGATGAGGATGTATCTATCACTCATTATGGTAGTGGCAAATGGGGGTGACAGAGAAGCAATGAACAGAAGTGTACTATTCATTAGTTCAAATTATGGATGTCTATACTCTTAGAGTCAGTGAAGTCGAATCGTGAAGTTATAACAACTTGCTTGAGGCTTTATTTCTATCAAGCAAGTGAATTTAAGTGGCCCTTCTAAAGATGCTTTCGTCTTCTCAAGTCCTTTTTGAAGACACCTTAGCAGTTCCGTATGGAGTTCAATTTAATCATTCAATCTTTGTCTGAAGGTAGCTTATTAGCTGTCCAGTAAGAGTATTTAAATGGTACTACTTGATAATTTAGACTGTTCTGAGGTTTCTTTCTTCCCAATATAGTCTTTTAGAAAGTCTCACAGGACCTTTTAATAGAGTCTAATTAAATCAAACTTTGTCAGAAGGTAGTTTTATCAGCTGTCCAGCAACAGTATTAAATGGCACATGATTTAAGTTCTATTGAAGATTGTTTCTGTCCAATAAGATTATGTTTGAAGGCATCATAGCACCTCTTTATAGAATTCTAAGTCACTCAAACTTTGAACAGGTAATATCTGATACATGTAAAGATGCCAATTTTAATTACTTTCTTAGGGAGGTTTTAATCTTGTTCTAAAAATTTTGCTCCTGTTTCTTATTGCTGTATTTGTTTCCAGTCCCACAGCCTCCTAATTGTCTTCATCATCACTTATGATAATAACCTCTGGAGTCAAGAAAGCTTCCTGAGGATCAGCCTCTAGCAGCATTAATTTGAATTGGTGTCAACAGGTTCAGATTCAACTTCTGCCAATGATTGCTCTTGTGCCAAATTTTCATCCTCATCCATAGGTTTTTCTTGTCTTTGGGAGGGATAGAGGAAAGATATTTCACCACCTCTGGCCAAGTCTTCTCACAGGTCACATTAATGACAGGCTCTGTTAAACTATCTAATGCCTCTTTGGGAAGTTACCTCCTGAAAACCCATTAAAAATCAACAGCCAAACTTTTATTAAGGATATGCCATTAGTAATGATGTAAGAGTCTCATGCACTAGGATCTTCAGACAGTGGAAACTTCGCGAGATTGTGAACAAAGTTATACATTAGTTTATAATAAGCCTTCCTGAATGGCCAGATCAAACACTGACTGATAGGCTCAAGAATCTCAGACATGTGGCTAGTTATAAAGACAACCTTACCATTAGGATGCATATTGGCAAATGTACCTGAAGCACCAAATAGACTGAAGAATCAGCAGGACTTTGAATTCAAGGTATCTTTTTTTCTTTTAAGTAGTCTTGAACATCCACAAGAAAGTACTGTTCAAACCATCCCTTAAGGAGAGGAGGATTCATCCGGGCTTTTCTGTTTGCTTGCCAGTACACTGGAAACTTGGCTCATTTATTTCCCCTGAGAGGGTTTGGGCACATTTTTCTGTAGAGCAGCAAGGGTTTCATTATGAGGTCACCTGAAGTATTGGCAAAAAATGGAAATGTCAGCCTCTCTGATTTTGCTGACCTTGGCATCAGTGGGCGCTTGCTCTTCAAAAGTATTCAAGGGTTTCAAAGCTTGACAGTCTCGATAGCACTAAAGATTTGTGCAGGCAGGTAATCCCCTTCTTCAGCCACTTCCTGAATTTGTGGTGAATACAACATGAGAGCTGCAGGAACGGTTTGTTCTTTGGCACAACTGTCAAATAAGACCTGGTCTCCACATTATGGTGCACCTTAAATTCCTCAAACCATCCCTTACTTCCAACAAAATTTTTTCTGGATTCGTTTCAGTGTCTAAAAACATGTCTTTGAAAATTCCTCTTGCATGGTCACAGATCTCTTGCATGGAATGTGGTTCATTATTCTTCAGTTTATCTTCAGTCCAGAGGTTTAACTTCATTTCCATCTTTTCCATCCTTGGGTCATGAAGAACAAAGCATCTTTTAAGTTATGCAGGTATACAAGTGGCAGTACTGGCCATACTAATAGTTTCAGCTTTCTTTGTGGTATGAATTGTAGATTGATTAACACTATATAAGTGACTTACAAAGCTATTTATTTTACCTTGAAGAAGTAGATTGAGAATGTCCTGTTTCTCTTCTAAAGACATCACCCTTCTTGCCCTTCTGACAAGTTTCTATGGTGTCAGTGCCCTTGTACTTGCTTCATATCTGTAGAAGCCATGTTTCAGCTTTATGCTAATTAATGCAACCTGAAAGTTAATTACTAGAGATTTCATATCCCTGCATGTCACAAAGCATTAGCATATGACATTTAAGCACCAAATGGCATTACAAACACCAGAAGGATAAATTATAATATATTGATGTGCTACTCAGTACACATGGGGCTGTCTAGGGGGACAACAAGTTGAAGAATGAGAATGCAAACAAATGACTCAGAAATGCCTTCCCACTTACAATATAGTCAGAGAGACAATATTGTGGCAACGTGGACTGATTCTCATATACTGAATTCAAAATTTTCAGTTATCAAAAAGGTATACAGAAGTAAACCCACCTATACCCAAATTTCCAAAAAGAACAACTTATAGTTAGGGAGGGATTATTGTAGATTCTACTCTACATTATCAGAAAGAAAGTCACTGTTGATATATTCAAGACAGTACTGTTGCTATGATTACACTTGGCTTAACACTATGAATTTAATTTTATGTGAAAGGCAAACATAGTGTAAATGTATTTTCTGTCAGCCTGCAGTAAATCAATCAAACATTATTCTCTGACAAAATGCAACCTCTGAAGATGTAGATGTAAAGGGCAGGCAGGCCCTGAACAGTCAATCCTCAAGAAACAACTACCTAAGAAAGAAAGTGAAAATGAAAGAATAAACTAGCCCATTTTCAATGCCCGGCCACTGATACTTTACTTTTATCCCCTCCTCCTGGGAAGATAGAGCGAAGCCTGGCTTTCTTATTCTTCTCTTCAGGGGCCATGGGAAGTGGTTTGGTGCTGTGGTTGAGTGCTGAAGAATCCCGGTTGTTACTATTCATCCTCAGTGGAGGAGCTGGGGGTTTCTCTTCATTATCCAGACCGTCAGACATTTTCAGTTAACAACTAATTTCACAGCTCCTAAAGAAAAGGAGGGAAAAAACAGGAGTTGAGGGAGAAGAGGTCTAAAAACCTAATAAAAATGTGGATTCTAACATCTTAGAAACAAAAGCATTGCTCTCATGTTTTCTCAGGTTTTGTGTGAGGATCGTTTTTAGGGGTTTCTCTTCTGGAGGGAAGGAAGTTACCTCCCAAAAACCCTGATGCAATTTTCAAAAAAGGAAAGTGAAGGCAGTAATTAATGGCTTTTCAAGTATTATAAAAATACGTAAGTCCCTTTGCTTTTCCCACATTGAAACTATTTTCTCCTCCCCACTAACAGTGTTTTAGTGAACAATTTACAATCTTATTTTAAAATTCTATCCTGATGATTGTAATGGTCAGGTGGATCAGCCTCCTCAGAGTTTGGAATTGACACAGGTTTGGCTGTTGATTTTTAATGGCCCATAACAATGACTTGTTAGCTGCTTTAACATCGAGATGTCCTTGGTGTTTATTTCTTACATATGTGTACCTCAGTCACAAAATTCACTCTCCTGTTTTTATGATAATTAACCGAGAAACCATCCCATAGATCTGGCAGTTTCAACAGAGTTGGAGTGTGCTGTTAGGATAAACAATGTTCCATATTCTCCCAAGCAGGCAGAAGATAAAGGTGGGCAAATGTTGGAGGGCCAGTTCCCGAGGAGACACAATAACCTTACTCCCTGCCACATTTTACGTCTTGGAAGAAGGAAAAAGGGAGGTGACAGAGGTAGCTAGCTGTAAGATCCAGTCTGGGTTTTAGGAGCCTATTTGCTCTGAATTTCATCATTCATTTTTTTTTTTTTTTTTAGATGGAGTCTCGCTGTGTGGCCCAGGCTGGAGTGCAGTGGTGCAATCTCAGCTCACTGCAAGCTCCGCCTCCCGGGTTCACGCCATTCTCCTGCCTCAGCCTCCCTAGTAGCTGGGACTACAGGCACCCACCACCACACCCAGCTAATTTGTTTGTATTTTTAGTGGAGACGGGGTTTCACTGTGTTAGCCAGGATGGTCTTGATCTCCTGACCTCGTGATCCACCTGCCTCGGCCTCCCAAAGTGCTGGGATTACAGGTATGAGCCACTGTGCCTGGCCAAGTTCATTATTCTTTAGTATCTTATGTCTACGTCTGAGTATATTCGGTTTTCATTCCCCTGGGGAGGATAAAGTAAACTGGAAAAGCATGAACTCCCCAAGGAAATGTTTCTGTCTCCAGGTATTTTCCTACTCTAATTCAAGTCCTTCCATAAGGTCCTGACCCCAGCACAAGTCAGGTACTAATAGTACCTTCCAAATGAATCCCCAGTTTGAATTCAAGGAAAATCAAATCCCTTTAAAACTACATCTCTGTAAATTTACCAAATATTACCTGGTACTAATTTAGGAACATTACAACTCTCCAAACATGGCTTAGCATATCACTTTGTTCCAACAACATTTACTATGAACAAACCTAAGAACAATAAAAACAAAAACAGGGGTCTACTCATTAACTGTTGTGCTGAAAAATTATCTATCAATGCTTTCTGGCCCTTTAGTGGTATAGTGTGTTTATTACTCTCAGTAATGCACTCTAAGTTACATCATGTTAGGTAGAGAATTTTAAAAATTTTATTTTGTTCTAAATTCTCTCAAACATATACAGTCTGTAATTACTCAAGAATAGGTTACTATCAATTAATAGCTTCTCCATCTGCACAGGTGATTGACAACTACCAATTGGCTTGATCTTGATTTGAACAGGAGATCGCTTTTGTTTTGCTAAGTGTCATGTCTTGCATTATCTTAATGAATTAAGACCAATTCTATATTTTTTCAGTAATAATGATAGTGAAAATACTAAGTAATAAATGGTTTGTCACTATCACCAACAATTTCATAAACCTTACATTTTCCTATTTAGGTCAAACTACAGAACGAGGTACAATGAAAAAGTAATTGTGATGTCAAGGATAAAGTATATTCATAGATACTATTGGTACTAGAGTAAATATTTGAATTGGAATATAAGACCAGTGCTAATGTGTCTGCATTATCTTTTGCATTTTGACTTTTGGTCCTTCTAAATTCACACTTTCTCTAGAATTAAAGTGAATTTAAGACTGACTTCACCAGTGGCATTATTCTGTACTGGACAGGTTCATGGTTTTAATTTAGTCACAGAGAAAATTTGCCACCAGAGACAAGGCACTAGTTTTCTCTTTTACTTTTCTGGGTTCAAAAACTATGTGCAAATATGAAGTGATTATTACATAAATATGTATACAGATATACAAAATCTAGCTTGGTAAAAATAATGAAATTTGTAAGTTATTGCAGAGAAACTGAACATTTTAAAATAGAAATACCTAGAAGACAAATTTCTAAAAAGAGTGTCTCACAGGGAGAGAGAGCCACCATTTTCTGGATGATATATATTTTCTGATGACATATTTAACTTGAGATGATAGAAGTCAGGAAAACACGCCACACGACCTCTTTAAAATGATATACAAAGCTGATCTTGCGTGATAAGACAAGTAAGAGTCTGAGCCAGCCAGGGTTTCAGCTCAACTACAGAATTTAAAATACTATGCTCCTTTGTTCTTGATAAATAGGTGTGGCTAACAACAGAGTGGCCTTTTTTGTTCCTAATTACTCCATTTGACCAGAGAGGCAGGTAGATGCCCTGCTTCTTTTCAGGCTGCCTGATTACCCTGACCTTATTTGACCAAGTATAATATAGGTTGGGAAGAAAGGAATACTTGGGATCTAAAACTCAAACTAAACTCTTCTATATTGCACTAAAAATCCCTGACCAAAAATTCAATAACACACATTTGCCATGGTCAGTATCATAGACATTCTGCAAAGGACTCAGCTTATGTGACACACGTTCCTATTGCCCACCAAACTGGAAGTGTTTCAATGTCATTCAACTCATCGAGGCATCATAAGAGGAGCTGGAATACACATTTTACAAAGACACAAGTGAAACTGAAGAACCTATGTCCAGGTCCACACTAGGAACTTAATAAAGCATGAACCAAACCGTTTTCCTAGACAGTTCAGATATGGTTTTGTTTTAATTATCTTGATATTACTTTGGTTCTTTACTACCCGTTACAAGGCACAACCAATCATCCTCTGCTAATGATTCCAGATAATTCTGATTTGGTGTTGAAAGAATAGTACAGGAGGTCCTTGGTATTTTAACTCACCTTCAAATCAAGTGCCTCTAAGCACACTTTCAGAAGACTAATGGAGAAAGGGTAGCGACCTGCAAGGAATCCTTGTGGTTAAAGTATTTGTTTCCCAAGTGGGAAGTATCTCCTACTATTCCACAAACATATTTAAAAAGGGATTTTATTATGTTATGTTTATAAACAATGCCAGTCTACTTAGCCATGTGTTCCCCTGAGACGGCTTTCTATAAAGGATACTATTAATGGATTGCTGGTTCAATCTGCCTATGATGTCATTACTTCCAAGATCTTCAAAGAGACTATTTTATTTTGATCGGCTGTAGGCTCTATTTCAAGAATTGTATATAAGCACCATTATTCTCTAGGAACCCAATCAAAAAACTGTTTATCTTTAAAGTTCAACTGTTGTCGTTCATTTCTGTAACAGTACAGAAACTTGTGAGCAGCACATTAGATATAGCCACAGGCCATTCATTTTTCTTTTAGAGATTGGCCCTTAGCATTGTGGAACTAATTTTAATGGATAACCAGCAACGGTTTATATCTGCTCACAGACTAATTTCATACTTGACTACTAGGTTTTTCAGAGATAATTTAAATGGCTTCTGTAGATGGTGTATATTTTTGATTCAGCCCTTGGGACTTAATGTGGTTTAGCAATGCTCTGTAATTACACTTGCAATTCATCAGCAATAAGACATAAGCCTCTTGTTTCATGATAGGCAAAGAGCCTAAATACCCCGTTTCTTCAGAGTACTAGGAGAGATTACCTCTCTTTCCCTCTGTCTTTCTCTCTCCTTTTCTCCCCACTCCCCACACAAGTTTGAAGGCATGTACACACAGGGGCACACGTGAACACATACAGAGGTACCTTCATTAACTTGCCTTGACACAGAGCTTTATTAATCTATAGTTGCCATGCATCTTGGTAATAGTTTTTTCTCTAAAATGCTTTGCAATAAAGCTCTGTGTCAAGGCAAGTTAATGAAGGTCCCTCTGTATGTGTTCATGTGTGCCCTAATGTTAAATGACGAGTTAATGGGTGCAGCACACCAACATGGCACATGTATACATATGTAACTAACCTGCACGTTGTGCACATGTACCCTAAAACTTAAAGTATAATAAAAAAATATTATAAATTAGAAACAATTATCATTAGTCTCTCATTCATCCAAAATGCATTCTCTTAACAAGTGAAGTGCCAAAACTGGACACTCAGGAAATGCTGGGTAGGTTAAAAAAGAAAGCCACCACCAACGTGTGTAGATCCAGAAGTCAAGGAGAAAAATAGGTCATCAACTATACTCTAGCTAATGTGACCAAAATTCACACTATGGACTATGTGTTGGTTTGAATACAACCAAAAATGCCAATTGTGTCCATTTGCTACAAGCACTCTATCCAAGTATGTGAAGGATGAGAATCCAGAAATACCAGTTCTACAGTTTGTAGGACCATCTATTAAGCCATGAGTGATTGAAATAAATATTTTTATCAGATCTCATACCATCAGAGAAATAGAAACAACTATGTCTGTATTATTCTGTCTGCTTTCAAAATAGACATAACTATTTATTTTCATATTTTTCCAATGAAAACTAAATTAATACTGCCATCCTTTTAAAAACAAAACCCCAGGTTAGCATATGTACAGTCATGATCTAACAAACCCAGAAGTAAATCTCCAAAACCACCAGCCACACAAGGCTATTATCACAAATCTGAGCACACACCAAGGTTGTTTAACGCCCTTTTCATAGCAAATGAGAGGATCAAACACAGGACTGAGCTGTTCACTAAGGGAAATTTCCAAGGTGAATTTCCTAATATTTCTGATATATATATATACATATATATATGAATGAAGAAGGGGCTTACAAGAAACCTTGAGATGATGAGATGACAACCCTATAATAACGAACTGATATGAGTACATCTAAAAGAGGATGGATTTTAGGATTTCAAAGGTCAAATAACCTTTGAACTGACCAAAGAACCTTCACTACATTAAAATGTAAGAGTATTTCCAATTTCTGGAATTGGGGGATTCTTTATAACAAGAATTATCTCTATAGATAAAAAAGAATTGATTTTTTCATAACAGCATTCAGACTTGAAGTTATTAAGTAAACACAGACACAAAGTCAGCTAATAACTCCCTAAACAATGATATCAACACTGGCTTGTTCTTTGTATTGATGACGAGGTTGCTGCATTTACTATCAGAATGATGTGTACACTGAATTGTACTTTGGTGGTGGGCAACAAAATCCAAGAGTTACAACTGCTGGCTCTTTCTTGGGCTCTCTTTTAACCAAAGGCATACATTTTCGAGATGGCTAGCTGAGCTTTCAGGCATAGACTTGACTGGGAAACAAACCATGCTTTGCTAACTAGCCTATGCTGATACTAAATCCACTTTATCTTAGATGCGTTATTTACAAAAGAACCAACCACCTCACTTATGACTGATACTGTAAGAAGATGTAGTGAACATTTTTAACTGCCAAAAAAAGAAAAAATCATCTAGCCTTCCACAAAGGAGACAATGTCTTAGGATTTGAAAGAAATATTATACGTTACCTTGCATTTCTACAGCAACTAGCATCTGAAGATTTCTAGTGACTTTTCAGACATTAATGCCCATAACATACTAAGATGCCAAAGCGAGCATTTTACAGGGAGAAGAATGAACCAGATCTGGGTCTCCTAGCAGCTCTGAACCCACACTACCATTCCCAAACTAGGTGGAAAAGGGGCAGCCCAACCACTAACTATAGCCAGCTAGATGGGCCCAAATTACCATTTTTATCATCTTGTTTCAAATTGCACAGTCATTATACAAGTCACTCCCCTCATTAGATCATAAGTTCCATGAGGGTAAGAGCCCCTCAGTCATAATTATACACTTTCATACTACTAGTACAGTCTCTTGTTCCCAATAGGCATTACATACATGTGTGAAGTAATGAAATGGAACTCTATACATTCCATGTATTTGTTACAGCTCTGAGTAAGTTTTTCATAATATTACATAAGCCTATAGACCTAATTGTAGCAGGTCAGAGACAAGAAAGCATATTTGGAAATATCAGCACTAGTCTAACTGCCAAGTAGTTGGGCATCATTTCAAAGCCAGCTACCATCTGATTACCAACACCTCATTTTAAAAACATATGACTTTGTAATGTCCAAAGGGCTTCCATGTCTTGCTCTTCTTTGAGCCTGACATCAACATTGTGAAGAAGAAAGTATTATCTCCATTTCTTACATGACGAATTTATAAGCATTGAGTTTAAGTACTTGCCCAAGGTCACAAATGAAAAAAACGAGAATAGTATCCAATCCTTCAGCTCCTAAACTCATCAATTCCCTTTCCAGTACACCAATACAATGCATATCCAAGTAAACCCACAAACACAGACTCTTCATATATACATTTTTATCCTCCTAAAATATTCATACAACAGGTCTACCCTTTTCATTTCAACCCACTTCATGCTGGTACTTACTTATTTCAAATGGCTTTTCCCATTTAAAGTCACAAGGCTAGGTGATTTACTGACAAAACTCCAACAAGTTTCGTTGGCCAGTTGTACCAATTCTTACATGGCCTCGTTTTGGAGCTTGCCTCTTCTGGAGCACTCACCAAGGGAACTCTGCTATCAGAGACAGGGGTATGCTGTTTCAGAGAGCCTCACTAGGGAGATACCATTACAGTGTGTAATGGAGGGAAGCCAATTCTAAGATCATTTGATCAGAATGAGCTGAGCTACTTGTTAGGCAGGAGATCTGCAAAAGCAGCCAGACAAGAAAGAGAGGCACTAGCTTTTTTTACAGCCACCTAGTTTCAATCTTAGATCATGTAAGAGATAGCTCACTGCCGACATACATACAAGCACACTCACACAGCATACATTCATCTTCTCTCTCATACAAACAAGGAAATGAGGTCAGTTCTGCTGTAGTATTGTTGTCTGTTAACATTTTTATGAGTGACTTCCATTGTTTTCAGCAGGAACTTGACATTAATTGAGTCCAAGAAGCCAGCATATTATAGTTGCAAATTTCAACGTCAGGTTGCAAATAGGAAGTCAATAGGTATAATCCAGCATCCAGACTCCATATACTGCATATAAGGAACAAATCATTCTTTTTCTTTTTTTAAGTATAGTTATTTTTCAAATGACTTCTTAAGCCTCTAAACATATGCAGCACCATACTTTATTATTCATTGTGTGTGCTGCATGAGCAAATGCCCAGAAAATGCTAATGATTATTTACATGTACTTATATTTGCAAACCGATGCGTTATTACAGGTTTCAGCTTTTTGTTTCCAATATTGATGCTTCTAAAAAGAGAAAATAAGATCCATAAAGAATAGAGGTAGAAATATTTTAAGCATAAAAAACAAAAGTAATTACCCTAAAAGATGCCTCAGAGAAATTGGTGGAAAAAAGAAAAGAGAAGCAAAACTTAGTAAGAAAACACTTCCTAGTTCTCAAACAGAGAACATAACATCCTTGGAAGCATTCAGATGGAACAAATTAGATAGACTAACATCCCAAGCAAGTAGGATATGGCAAACCAATGTCTTGAGTCTCTGGGGGTCTCGATGCTCTCTGTTACTATGCATGGATAATAATTATACTCTTTATTGATCCACTCCAGTGAAATATCAACAAATGTCCTCAAATTTAAGCTTGGAAATTCAATTCCTGAATTTCCTAGAGATTTTTGCATACCACAGAGGTGCCTGAATGTTGCTTTTCAAACTGTGCATCATGGCTCATCATCCTAGGTCCTTGCTCTATTCCCAATTTCTCTGTACCCAAATCAGCTTTCTACAGGGAAGGTGCCCATTTCACATCTGAACAGAAGAGCTACCTGGGGCAATGGAGATTTGGTGTTATTTCTAAACTAGGAACTTAGATCAATTTAGCAAAGCTCACAGTTCACCAAAAAAGCGACTTCTTGCCAGAATTGGAAGTTAAAGAGTTTGAACTGGTGTAAAATGCAGCAACACTTCCTCAAGTTTTTGCCCCTTGACCTATGTTTACATGCCCATATTTTAAAAGAGCTGAGCATGCAGTTAAACATCTCATTTGGGAGCTATGTTTAAGGAAGAGGAAATAACATCTATTAAAAACAGGCTTTCTTAAATACTGAAGGAAGAATGGAACATGACAAAACCTACTTTCTACCCATCCCACTTCACAATCGTAGGGGACAAACATTTAGCTGACAAGGGCCTTACTTGTAGGAATTCCCCATCTTCGAGCCTGCCAGACAAATGTTTTGCATTAAAGAAAACTGGCATGGGTATTTTTAAAAAGCTTATAATACACCCAAAGCAGTCTCTTTAGAAATTAAAAGCCTGATCTGAAGGACGAACTCATGATTGAGTATGTTGGTTTTCCCATGGCCTTTCCATGCCCAGCTTATACAAGCTCATAATTTGCAAGTGGCTGAATGCTTATTACTTTACTACCTGGTTGCAGCTGCTGCTGTCCACTTATAGAATATATGGCTCATCATTAGTTCATGCTAGAGTAGATGTCTACCCCAGCACAAGATCAGCTTTACTTCCCTAGTGCTCATATACATACAAAGCAAAGACTGCTATGTGCCTAAATCTTTCTGTGGACCTGGGAAGCCTCCAAGCTGAGATCACAGGGCCCAGCCTTTACCACACAAGAAGGAAGTTAGGGTATTTTGGGAGGAAAACTGCAGATAAAACAGAAGCAGGGCTTGGTGGAAGGAGCTGTAATCAGCAGGCCTGAGGGTAAATCAGTCAGTAGTTCTTGAGTCATTCCTGTGAAGACTGCAGTGTAGCCTAGAGCACATTCTGACAAAAGCACTGGGCAGAGAGAAAGGGGAGGAAACTCGGGTGTTCATAATGCATGTATATAACTCTGTATCAAATGATGCTCATCTGAGTGTTCTTTTTTCTTCAAGATTGAGCCTGACAAATTCTCTATGTCATAGTACTCCCAATTATGCCAGTCAATCACCAGCTGGTTTTGTGGCCTTTAGCAAAGATCACCTAGGCATGCCCTATACTCTTCTGCACAGCTTAATAATGAAGGTCTATAGGTCACACAGCTGCATAAAGAGAGGAAAAGAAAAGATCTTATGTCAGCCCAACATTCCTTTTTACAGGAAAATATACCAACTAATGCTTTATCCTTGTTGATTTCTGGTTGACTTTCATTTCAAAAACTCCTGAGCCCAAAACAGAGAGGTACTACTCTTTGAGGTGTCAGATAGTAACTGAGAATATATTATTGGGGCCCCTTAAGTAACCCATCTGTGCATGAATTCACTTACTCGAACCACAAATATTTACCAGTGCCTATGTGCTAGGCATCATACTAAGTGATGGGTGTAAGCAGATAAATAAGTGTCTATCTCTGAGTGAGGTTATAGGCTCCAGCAGTGGGTTTCATTCCTGGCCACACATGATATGTAAAATGTATGTCATACAGTGTGGCAATTCCTCAAGGATCTAGAACTAGAAATACCATTTGATCCAGCCATCCCATTACTGGATATATACCCAAAGGATTATAAATCATGCTGTTATAAAGACACATGCACACATATGTTTATTGTGGCACTATTCACAATAGCAAAGACTTGGAACCAACCCAAATGTCCATCAATGATAGACTGGATTAAGAAAAATGTGGCACATATACACCATGGAATACTGTGCAGCCATAAAAAAGGATGGGTTCATGTCCTCTGTAGGGACATGGATGAAGCTGGAAACCATCATTCTCAGCAATCTATTGCAAGGACAGAAAACCAAACACCGCATGTTCTCACTTATAGGTTGGAACTGAACAATGAGAACACTTGGACACAGGGTGGGGAACATCACACACTGGGGCCTGTCGTGGGGTCGGGGGAGGGAGGAGGGATAGCATTAGGAGATATACCTAATGTAAATGATGAGTTAATGGGTGCAGCACACCAACATGGCACATGTATACATATGTAACAAACCTGCATGTTGTGCACATGTACCCTAGAACTTAAAGTATAATTTTAAAAAAGTATGTCATATACAGACAAAAATAGAACTACAAAACAAGTAAGGATATGTGCACTGCAAAATGAGAGTAAAAATTTAAAAAGAGGAGCCATAGCACTTCAGAAAAGGGCAAGACTCTCTTCACCTTATTGCTATATGAGAAATCATACTACCACACACAAGGAATGTGTTTGATATTGTTCCAGGGAACATAGCTGCCTGGCCTTACATCCTCCCACCACCAACATTCATATATACTAGGTATTATGTCAGGTACAGGAAGCATACAAAGTGAGAAGAATAAAGACACATCTCTATCTTCAAAGAGCTTCTAGTCTAGTGAGGAAGGCAGACATGCATATATACAATAAGAATACAGTGTGATACAATCTAGGTAGGCACAAGATGCTTTGGAGGGACAGAGCAGGAAGGATAGCTAATATTCCCAGAGGGGTCAGAGGATATAGCACTTGAGCAGGGTATGGAAGGATGAGCAGGAATTCAATAGGATTTGAAAGGTAGGAAGCACTAGGTTGGCATAAGGTATTATTATTCAACAGTATATTTCAACCAAGGAATACTTCAAGCATGCTAGATTAGATTTATTAGCCTTGGGTCCGTTTCTGCTGGACTGAATGATATTGGTGCTGTATAAGTAAAAGAACAGATCTCAAAACTCTGGAAGAAAATATGTGTAAGACCTAAAAGCATTTTTAGAACTGTATCCATATATAAGCAGGACAGATCTCTTTGGGGAAATTTATTAGGCACATAACACTCGGAAAAAGAAACTTACCTTCCATGTTACATTTAAGAACTAAGTTGCATGTTGTTAGGCAGACTTAATTTGGGGGTTTTTATTTAGTAGGCTTTTTATAAACCCAAAAGAATTGTTTCTAACAGAAGGAATGAATGACTAACTCTAGCTCTACTTCTGGATTTTTCTGTGATCCTGAAGAAATTATTAAACCTTCTTAAATTTATTCATTTATTCATCATTTATATGGTGTCTATTATGTGCTAAGGTAGGCACTGGATGCTTTGAAAGGACAGTGGAAGAAGGGTAGCTAATGATGCCTGGAGGGGATATAGCACTTGAACAGGGTATTAAAGGAAAGTAGGAGGTCACCAGGTTCTAGGGTGAGAGATGAACAAAGTTGACCCTGCCCTTGAAGAGACTTAAAATATAATGGATGTCAGCCACGACATCTCAGTGCAAAGATGAGAAAAGTTTGCTATAGAAGGACAGAGACAGAGACTCCCAGGAGCCTGATGAAGGAGGCTTCACAGGGGAAGTACAGTTGAGTTGAATTAGGAAGAACAATTAACCACACCATTTTTCAGGTCAAGCAACAATGTGTATTAAGGAGATTAGGGACAAAAAGGAGGAATGGAAAAAAATAAGATCCATAGAGACAAATTAAGAAGAGTTTAATATGCCTTTCTACAAGGTTTGGACTCCTCTTGTGTATATGAAGAGGTTTCAAGTAGTGAGCATGATTAACTTTGAATTTCAGAACTACTACTCAGGTGACAATGTAGCAGATGCCTAAGGTTGAAGACTTGGGAAAGGTTTTTCCTATGGAGTCAGATGTTCCAGGTAGGAACATGGAAATCATTTTGAAAAGTGACAACACTAAGATAATCAGTCAGGAGACAGGAAGCACATGCAGCATGGGAATAGGAAGACAGGAGAAGAGAGATGTCAAGAGAGGCCTCTACAGTGGACATTGGCCAAAGATGGTAGAGATGCTAGGCTTGATAGATTAACTGTTCTCAGGACCCCAAATGGAAATCAGGGTAGAGATATATTTCTATGCCAAGAGGCCCAGAGGAGTATGGGAGGCCTAATGGTTTTTGCCGGCTTTAGTTTACATTTGGGATTCCAAACAGAACCGTGCCTCAGTTTCCATGTTTGTGAAATGAAAATAACCAAATAGCTTAGAATGGGGATGAAAAACAACTAATGAAGTTAGTGTGCTGATAACAAATATGAATATGTTGGAAGTCCCTTGTATAAGCAACCATTAGACCACCTGCAATAATTGCACTCTAAAGAGAATAAGAACAAATTATTATAATATTTTGGCCAATAGAAGAGCACTTATAATTTCTAGAAAATTAATCTAAATTTTTATCCAGACTTTACCAACAAACATAATAATTCTACCAAGACTGCAATAGGCAAAGATAAGAGGATAAAACCAGTGACACAATAGAAATATCAGTAAAAACTTAACTAGAAATATCTAGTGGGAAGCAAGACACATATCTAAGCATCTTGTCTTTGAAAAGTATAATCTACATGGCAAGTAATAAAATAATTGAAAGAAACATCAATTCACATGTGGTGGAAAAACTGTATCTCTAGCTATATCTATTCCTCATAACAGAGATAGCAATATTAAGACAGATACAATTGTAGCAGTGGTTCTAACACATTCATTTGGCATTATGAAACTGTTCAATGGAGAGCTGGACATGTGGGATGAAGATATTTGTTTGGAGGCCATCAGCATGGGAATATGCACAATTGCTCAGGAAGAATACAGAATGAGAAAGAGGACTAGACCAGATCTCTGTGGAACACCAACATTTAGAGGTTGGAAGAGGAAGAGCGACTAATGATCCCTGAGAAAGATGGTCAAAGAGGCAGGAGAACTGATATGTTGTCACAGAAACCAAGAGAAGAGTGTTTCAAGATGAATATTTGGCGATGAGAAAAATGTTACAAAAAGGCCAAAAGTGCTCCTATCTTTTTGTCCTCCCATCCTCTCCCTAACGTTTACTAAGCTTGATGTCTTATAATTGTCATGTCAGAAGAGAAACGGCCAAGTGGCGCCACAGGTCTGTTGAAGAGTTTCTGTATGTTTTAAGAATTCCCAGACTCTGAACACTTCGTGTTACTGGAGCAACATGAGCAGAACCACACAGTATTTATGCCTCAAGAAAGATTTTCCTCTTGGTGGTGAATGGTACTACTGTGGCCCTATATCACTCAGCTATGTTTGGAAAGGTACTGCTATGATGTCACATTTGTTTCACTCTTGCAACATTCTGGGTATTGCACAAGATACAAAGAGAAACACCTATGGTTCGATTTGTAGATAAACTGTAGCTCACATTTAGATATTTTGTCACAAGAAGGATTATGCTCAGTTCAAATTGTTCTTATTTGCTAACTGTAGCCCCCAAAAAACTTTTCCAAGTGAAGGTGCAAATATTCAATCATCTGGACTGGTGCTTTCTCAGCCTAGCACTGCCACTCACAAGCTGCATGACATTAGGTACATCTCTTCATCCCTCTGAAGCTATTTCTTCATCTAGAAAAGGTGATCATGTAACCAGTAGATTGTGAGGATCACATATCCACATTTGGGAACTGCTCTGAAGTAATTCAAGACATTCTACCATTAGATGTTTACAGTTTATTGTCACAGATTTCACAAGCCATAAACAAAATCGCTATCATTCGCTGAAATTTTATCATGGCCCACGCACTCTGCTAAAAGTTACTTAGGTACAAGTTCACATAACTTGCATAACCCCTGAGGTGTTATTACAGTATTTTCATTCCACATATGAAGAAGCACATTCATTAAGTCACTTGACCAAGGTCACAGAACTAGTAAATGTAATAGTAAGATTATACCATCCCATGTCTATGTGACATCAATGCCCGTGCGCTTATTTCTGTTTCCTAAGTCATGGAAAGTTTCATATTAAATTCTGTAGTTACTCACAGCTTTTGCATGAACATGAATGTTCTTAGGGCTTTGTCGTAAGTAAACTGTGCTTCCACTGTGGTGTTTGGGACCAAAGCCTGAAAATGAGCAGATTTTCCACCCACAAAACAGACATTTCAACAATCAGAATCAAGGACAGAAGAATGCCTATGATAAGAGAACCAATTGCTGGTTCCACCTACATTAGGAATCTCTTCTACTTACCACCCCCACAAGTTTGGGTACCAGCAAATAAAGGTGGCATCACTGATGGCTTTAACTGATTTCAAGGGGGGAAGTAGGACTAGAGGTGACAGCTAAATGAACAGGACACATTGCTGCAAGATAAACATGTCCTAAAGAGACACAGTAGTTGAGGAAACTCCATGAACTAATCCTATTTTTCACTCATCGTCTTGAGGGGGAATGAGCACGGACACCTAGTTTGTGGCTAGGCAGAAATAAAGACTTAAAGGAAAACAGGCAACAAGTCCTGTGAAAATCAATCTTTGGCTGTAAAGAACCATACTGTTTCTCTGTTATGTCAAGAATCTGCCCTTTGAAGGTACCTACCTCAAAGGGCTATGGTAAAGATAATAAGCTCTATACTGTGTCAAACATTTACTATAAGCCAGACATTTTGCTAAACACTTTCATATATTATCTCATTTCATCCTCTTAACAACTCCATGAGGTAGATGACATTAGTGTTACTCCCATTTTACACATAAGGACACTGAGGCTTAAGGGGGATAAGTAATTTCTCTTCACTTGATCTTAGCCAAAAGGCCTAAGAAGCAATGGGATAATTTCTCCAATAAGGTTACACAGCTAGGAAGTGGCCAAACTGGGATTCAAATGGTGGTCTGGCTGATACCAGAGTTGGTGCTCCTAACACCTCTATTGAAATGAAGAATGGGTTATTAAACATTTTGAAAAGTATAAAATATCATATAAATGCATGATGGGTTTGGGAATGGGTTTTCTCAGTGCTTCTCACTGAATTCAAGCACATTCAGGCAGGTGCATTTTTCTCTTCCTAATATTCAGCCAGTCCTGCAAATTATATAAATTGCCTTTGGTGAATCTTGATGTAATGGCCAAAAATTTCCAAATGTAAAATTGCCCAGCTGTTTCTCTTAAGCCAGCAGTCCTCAACCTTTTTTGGCATCAGGTACCAGTTTTGTGCAAGACAATTTTTCCATGGACATGGGGCAATGGGGTGGTTTTGGAATGAAACTGTTCCATCTCAGATCATCAGGCATTAGATTCTCATAAGGAGCACACAACCTAGATCCCTTGCATGTGCAGTTCACAATAGGGCTCACGCTCCCATAAGAATCTAATGCTGCTCCTGATCTGACAGGAGGTGGAGCTCAGGCAGTAATGCTTGTCATCCACCACTCACCTCCTGCTGTGCTACCCAGTTCCTAACAGACTGCAGACCAGTACTGGTCTGCAGTCCAGAGTTTGGGAACCCCTGTCTTAAGCTGTCTCTTGGAGGAGGTGGTGGTTAGATCTTAATAAGTACAATAATCTCGCTAAGGTCTGCAGATAACTCTTATTACTCCACTTTAGGCCCAGTAACAGAGTACTCTGTTATACAATCTTCTGGGAATATGGCACAGCCCTGTGCTAAGCAAGCTATCTACAAGGAAGTTTACTTTGGAAAGTGACTTCTCTAAATTCTGACTGCTGTCCCCAACTACTTATGAACCGTCAAGGCCTTTGGAGCCTACAGACCAGTGGATTTCATGATAAAGATCCCTCCATGCCCAAGCTTCCAGACTGTTGCCTCATACTACTGTTTCATGGCAACCTGATCTTTCCCACACAAATGAAAGTACCTTAGAGGGCAAATGGTGTGTCTTTCACCCATTTGAATCTCTGGGTCTAGCTCTATGTGGGGCCTACAGACAATCCTCAATCTGAGCTGGTAATGTCACTGCAAATCTGGGATTGAGGAAGAGAAGAAGAGAAACAATGGGTCTGTATTGATAAGATGTTTCTGCTCAGGTGTCCCCTTTAGTTTCTTAACTGAGTCTCACAAGTAGCTTTTCTGGACCTAGCATTGCGCTAGGTATCAAGAAACCAAAATGAGTAAGATAATATAGTTCTTGCTATCAAAGAAGTTCTCAGTCTAATGGCAGGGAGTTGGATTATATTCCAGAGAATAAGCTCTTCCCTAAGGCATGCTAGAACCCATACCAAATGGCAGCTTGGGTATATTCTGAAGTCATTTTTTGCTCCAGGGTGACTCCAGCAGAAGCCATGTACTAGAGACACCCCTGAAAGATGCTCTTGTGTTTTCAAATCTCTGGTGGCACATGACTCTTGCACCAGGCTCCTGATCCATTAGTTCACTCCTGGGTTTGTGCTTCTTTTTATCCACTTGCAGGGAAATCTACAGTCTTTCTGAAGTGCAAGAAACTTCCTTCAGCTTGTCTTTATCCACGCCTACTGAAAAATCTCCTCTTGTAACTTGTTAGTAACAGCTGTTGAAATTTCAGTGGGGTCTACTATCACACACGAACACTCACAGTACAAATTTACCTTATCATCCAGCTAGTTCATTAACCTTCTCTTTCCTTTCCTTGAGTGCCATGTTCCAGGGTTAACAGGGTATTAAGTATACCTGGCTCGATTAGAGGTGCCAGGTGGAAGCAGGCCTGCCCTTTCCATGTGTGTAATCAGCAGGCAATTCCAGATCGTAAATATAAAACCAGAGACATGCACTTTTGTATAAGAAACCATTAACAGCACATAAAGAAACACATCCTTCACCTTCCTTTCACCATAGGAAAGAAATGAGGTAGCAAGTTAAGCCATAAAACTTCCAGAAAATAAACACACCATCTAAACTCCAACCTGTGTTGGACAGGACTGGCTAAGGCTGTATTAAAGATGATTTCTGAAAAAAGAAAAAGTATGTGGAAAGGATAAGGAAAACTTGATCTGTGGGTTTGAGCCTTTTCTTTTTTAATCCTAGACATAAATTCTACTCCTTTCTGCTCTGAAAGGATCTATTTCTCATTGACCTCCTGGATGAGACCAACATGTTTCCTCTGGCGATTGGTTGCCAATATAACCTTTCAGCAGGGGTGAGGACAGCACTAGTGGCAAACAAAGAAAAAAGAGACAACTGTGAATATAAACTATTTCTTGCAATTAGATGTATCCGTGTGTGTGTGTCAGCGAGAAAGTATATAAATGCAGGGTTATTGGTATGGGAGGCGGATGTGTAAGAGTTTGGGAAAGTATGTATGAGTGAGAGTGTGGGTCACTAGCAGTATGTGTGAATCAATGTGAATAGATGTGGGTCAATGTGATTATCTCAGTGGTAGTTAAGTGTCAACGTGTTCATGTGAGAGTCTGAGTAAGAGTACATGGTGGATTACAGGAGAGTGTATGACTTCCTGAACAGGTGTGTCAGTGTAAGTGTATCAATGTAAGTGAGAATGTGGCATGGCGAGTGTGAGTGTGAGTCTATGTTGTCATATGTGTTATCAGTAATTGCCTGTGTGAAGCACAGTCAACTGACTATTGCAATGTGAATTGTGTATGTCAGTGTGGTATGTGCTAGTGTGAATGCAAGTCAGTGACTGTGCATGTCATTATATGTGCGCTGGTGCAAATGTGTGTAGCGATGTGAGTGAGGGTGTGTCAGTATGAAAGTAGAAGAGTGGGAATGTATAAGAATGTGAGTGTGTGGTAAGTGTGATTGGGCCAGTGTGAAAATGTGTGATGTATGAGTGGGGGATGGTGTGTGAGAGGGTACACATGTGCATGTACACGAATGTGGAGGAGTGCTTGTCTGTCTGTGGGAATAAGGGCGTGTATAATTTTGAGTGTACAGTCGCGAATGTGAAAGTGAGTGAATATGTGAGTGTTAAGTACATGTGCAGTAGGTATGTTTATGTGAATTTGTATGAGTACTGAATGTGAATGAGCCTACGTATGTG
This sequence comes from Hylobates moloch, assembly GCF_009828535.3. Lineage (NCBI taxonomy): Eukaryota > Metazoa > Chordata > Mammalia > Primates > Hylobatidae > Hylobates > Hylobates moloch. The sequence goes on along the minus strand of NW_026652282.1, from coordinate 92,977,030 downwards.
TCAGTCAACGTGAATATACCTGTGTGTGTAAGTGACTGTGCTTGAGTTTGAGAGGGTAGAGTGATGGTTTTCAGTGAAAATGGCTGAGTTTATAAAAACATGTGTGTATGGTTGTATTTTAGCGTATGTGCCTGCAAGTTTGGTATAGAGTGTGATGATGTCTCAGTGTGAAGAAAGTGAGTGTGTGAGTGTGAATGTGTGGCAAAATGTATGTTTCTATGTATGAATATGATTATGTGTGAATGTGTCAGGAGTAGGGAGGTTGTTTTAGCTCTGTGTATATGAATGCAAGAGTGTGTAATTCTAAGTGTAAAAGTGCAAGTGGGTGAGATGGTGCTTATAGTGTGAGAAAATATAAACGTGGATATATGAGCATGTATGCACGTTTGTGTCCCTGTGATGAGTTTGTGACTGTGAGGAAGAAACAGTGACGACATCAATGCAAGTACACTGGAGTGTATGAAATCGAGTGTATGAATGGCTGTGAGTATAAGAAACAGTTGGAGTGTGTGCAGGGGGAAAGTCAATGTATTATTTGTGTATAGCGTATGTGTGACTATATGGGAATTTGGGCAGGCAAAGGTGATTGTATCCTCTGTGTGAATGTAAGTGTGAAAGTGTATGATTGAGTGTGTGTGAGAATATTAATAGCATAAAGGTGTGAGTAGCTGTGAACATGAGGGTGGGGTGTATGGTAAGTGTGTTGTGTGCATTAATATGAAAATGTGAATATGTGAATGTGAATTTGTGGCAGTGTGAATGTATATAAACGTAGCATGTATGTAAATATGATTGTGTGTGAGGGTGAGGGGGTAAGAGTGATCATCATTTTGAATGACTCCAGTATGAAAAGTGAGTGAGCCCAGGGGATGATGTGACTGTGTGAATGTACAAGAGTACAGGAATGTGCTTGTGAGAGTATGTATGTGTATGTGCATGAACTAAAGATACCAAAATAACTTTGGATGCTGGGAAACTCTCTCCAGGAAGTCCCTTTCTTCCCAAAGCCACAGCATGTCTTCTGTTACGGGCAAGTTACTTAGCTTCTCTCAGCCTCTATCTCCTCCTTGGTAAAACAGTGATGATGATAATACCTAACTTCAGCTAGTATCACTTGTATAATCAGAAACAGCAATAACTATTAGAAAAAAAAATACCTACCTTGCAAGATTATCATAGGAGAAAATGGTATCATGCCAGTAAAGTGCCTAGCATAGAGCTGGCAACAGTAGACAATAAATACAAGTTATTATTGCATCTGTCACAGAACACCAAAGAGCGATTCAGGGGCTTCTCATTTTAGTCAGTCCTAGTTACCTTCTGTCCGTCAAGGTCTAAAGAGGATCCCCTACCAGAACATCGCTAGAAAGTTGAATGCATCAGTATCAACAAGGCTGTAATTTCATACCTTCAATTCCATGGCTGAAACTCTGGAGCTTCCCTTTCATAAGAAGGCATCACAGAAACACCTGCTGCTGAGCTGCAGTTTTACCTTGTCTGTAGGCGCACTGTACGCTCAGTGTGAAAGGGAACTATATCGCTTATTCCTTGCTTGTTTTTTGTTTAGTTTGTTTTTCTGTTTTTTTTTTTAAAAAAAACATTTGGTTGGTTGTTTTTTGATTTGGGTAGTAGGAGAGATGCCTAAGCAACTGATAGACAGACAGAAGACCAGACGGAGGGACAGCAAGCTACAACCAGGTAGCTGGACTGCAGGAAATAGCAACAGAGGCCAGATGGAGAAGCTGACAGAAGAAGTTATAATGCCTGCCTGAAAGGCAGACAAAGAAACAAATAGATTATCGGAGAGACGGGCCATGAAACCTGAAAGAAATGCAGAGGAAAAGAGAGAGGCCCAACTTGCAAAGCTGCTGAGGAACTGTTGAGCCCTTTTAAGGGAGACTAGAGATCTGTAAGATCTAGTCCCTGCCCTTGAAGAGCTTACAATCTAGTTTTCCTGGTAAGATGAATACTCCAGAAACCATGCAAGAATTATTTAAGGCAGTAGGGCAGCAAGTGCTACACTGCACGCTACAGACTCAAGTGCTGTTGGAGACCTGGTGGAGGAAGTGCATCACGGTTGGGTGAGAAAGCAGAGGGAAGGTTCGGGAAGGTTTAAGCTAAGTCTGACAGGCCCAGCAGCAGGGATGGAAGGGGTTGGGGTACGCTTCAAACAGGAAGGTAAAATTAAGGTTATGGGGCAGTAGAAATCATAGGAACTGATTGGCAAATTTGCAGCATGTGGCTGAAAAGCCACCCAGGCACCAGGAAAGGAGGAGAAAAGAAAATGACAGCTTGATGGGAAGCATGTCTGTGTTATACCGAAGCTCTTAGATGGTGCTTGACATCTGCAACGGACTTGGCAACGATTGTTATGTTGTTTCTCCTCCTCACCCCAAAATGTAGGTCAAGACTGTCATTCCCATATTAGAGATAGGAGGGAGGCAAGAGACTAAAGGCAGCTGTACTGGGCAAAATTCCCCAGAACATAGGGGTCATGCCCTGAGGCCTAGCTCACGAGGTCCAGGCAGAGTCTTTGATATTGGGAGATCTGGTGGAAAAGCAGCATTTGCCTGCATTTGGAGATCCCTAACTCCCTGCCCTGGACTCCATTACTCACCTCACACCGCCACTGCTGCAGGACTTCAGCACAGGTGGGCACTGCCCATGAGAAGGGTCCAGGCTGGCTTCAGCTCCTACAGACTCAGTGCTGGGCACACCAGCTGCCACAAGATGCAAGGACTCAGCTGCTCTTTCTTGGGGGAAACCTGCCGAGAGAAGCGTTGTAGGGGAGAGGGAACCTCTTTCCCCACCTGCTACAGCTCCTTCATCCAACTCCCACCAAACATCTCTCTCTCTCTGTCTCTCTCTCACACACACACACACACACACACACACACTCTCTCTCTCTTTCTCAATCTCTCTGGTGAATTTCAGAAAATCTCTTAAGAAAGCTAGAAAATCAGAGAGCTAAGAAGTGTAAAAACGCATTGTTACATAGGATTCCAGAAAGGGCACAGAAGTGGGAGTCAGGAATTGGGAGTTACAAGCTGAGAATTGCTGTTAGTCACCTCATCATTCTGGGCCTGCTTAGTATCAAGTGAAAAGGCCTGCCTTAGTTGCCTTGGATAAGTGTTGGAAGAACTAAATCAAATAGGACAGATGTGAAATATTTACATAGTTTGCATAATTATGGAGCAATGTATATAATCACAGGAGGTGGTAGAGTCCAGTGGACAAAAGGAAACTGAGACACAACGGCCAGTGCAGGTTGGCTCTGTGAATATATGAGCTTCCTGACGTTGTGGCACTGCATTCAGTTCAGTTCAGTTCAGTTCATCCCTCAACTCTAAGTCTCCACCTCCATTTCCATTCCCCTTTTCACTAACCTCTTTCACTGGAGAAGGGGGAAAAAGTCTGTCTGCCAGGCAACAGCATTCTGAGGCCTCCTAATTTGCTACCATCTCACAGGTGCTGAAGGCCCCAGCCTCTGACCCTGATTGGAGCTCCCCTCTACCTTCTCCTGTCTCCACCAGGTAAGTCTTCCACAGTCCTCCCCAGGTTTCTTAGGGCGAATACATACTGTTTACTGTTGTTGTTTTGGTGATAATTTACCCTATTTTTCCCACAGAGGTTTCCATGTCTAACCATGAAGGAGACTGAGTCTCTTTGACCCCTCCCTTTCTGCCTTTTCCCACAATCATTTGAGCCTCTCAAGGGACAGGCTGATCTTCTCTTTGTAGAACTCCAATGTCTGCAATCCTTCCTACTCTGCTTTCCTTTCCCCTTCCCCCAGCGGTGTTTGTCCTCAAAGAAAAGCAGAAACTACATGCTAATTCTCAAGGAGGCATGATTCAGGCTAGCACCTATTTATTACAGACCAGAATGAACAGGGTCCTAATCCAAAGAGATGGCTAGATGGATATCTAAACACGGAGATTGCAAAATTGAAGCCTTAGGGAGCCAAGAAAAGCCCCATGATCTCCAATTCCCCCTTCTGGAATTTAAAGTCCAAGCCATACTCTGGGTCTGCCTCTTGCTCTCGGGCAAGACTCCAGAGCATATCTGTCCCCCAGCATCCCTGGCATTCCATGTGTGCTTCCCACATGCACACTCCAGGCAGCCTTTCCAAATCCCACCCACTGCACCATTGAATGGTGTACTCGCCCCCTCCCTCCCTACGTGAGCTCACCCTGCAAGATCTCACCCTGCAAGAGGGTGGGGTGAGGGGGAGAGGAGTGCGAGCTGCCAAAGCTCCAGAGAGGGGTGGGGCTCAAGGAGGGCACAGGAAGAGTGGCTTCAAGAAGCCCCCTGCCCATCTCTGGGGATGAGGGCAGACAGCAGAGGCAGCATCCACCCACTGGGGTGGGAAACAATACTAGAGGATGTAAGAGGAGGAGAACACACCCCCTACCTGTACTACCAAGAACCTCCATGTTTTTGAGCAAGATCAAGAGCTTTCCTGAAGCCCACCTCCACCTCCCCGCAGCCCCAATTGTAGCACCACTTTTTAACTCCATGTTGGCCTGCCTTTATTTCACCAATTGCTCGAGTCAGTGCAGAATCAACTGACAGGACACAGTATTCCACCTGGTAGCCACACTCCTCTCACCTGCCTGGGGGTGTGTTGTGTTGAGAGTAGGGCAAGGGGAGATATCCTGCATGTGAGCACATGTGCATACTGGGTCATGTATATCTGCACAGTTCCTTGTACCATGTTATATGTCTGTGTATGTGTGCTGTGTCATATCTACCATGACATGTATGTATTGAGTCTGCATCATATTGTGTGTGTGTACAGTGTCCTGTTAATATCATGTTGTATACGTGATCATGTCAATAAGCTACTGTGTGTGTGAGTGCTATGTGTCTGTACTGTGTTGCATGTGAATTGCATCTCTTCCATCCTTTGTGTATGTGCAATGTGTCTAATTCGTATTGCGTCATATCTGTATGCCATGTTGTGTGTCTGTACAGTGTTGTGGGCATTGTGTGCCTATATCATGTTGTATGTCTATACCGCCTTGTTGTGCACCTATGGCTCAGCCTCCTGTTGGAGACTGAGGTAGAAATCAGTGCACACATCTCATACATACCCAATACCCATCACCAACCCAACTCCACCCCCAGCCACCTTGCTGCATTCCAACTTCCTGCCAGAATCTCTGTCTGGGAAGTAGGGCTGCCACCTTGGCGGTGGGGGTAGGTGGAAGCTCTGGACATCTACTCTCTCTACCACAGAGCCTTCCCATGCCAAGTGTCTTGCTCAGCACCGAAGATGTCTAGGAAAGGAGGTTTGGAACCTTTTTCAGGCCCAAAGGAAACAGCGCTGGAGAGGAAGTTGTGGGGAGCTGACTCCCTCTGTAAACCCCCAGCCCCATCCATATATGCAAGGAGAAGGACTTGCAGGAAACGATGGCTGGCTGAGTTTCTCTATCAGGCTGGTTGGAAGGACTGGGAGCCTTCTCCACAAGGAACAACCGCTGCACAAGGGCACTGGCGAACAGGCTGGGACCTGGGATGCATGGGGAGCTCTTAAAATTGTCCCCATTAAGGTCACTAGAGGGCACTGTTGTGCTGATTGTTAAGGATAGTGTTTCTTTTAGGGTGCTGAATTCCACAGTGCCTGGGGCTCAGAGGGAGATGGGGGAGGAGGACACGAAGGAAAAACATATACACCCTAAGCCAGGCCCTTCCTTCACCTTCATCCCAAGACTTTGTTTTGAGATTGAGTTAGGGAGTAAGGGCCACTAGTGAATATACCGCCACCCACCCATCCCCTCAGGTCTGTGAGACCCACCCACACAGAACCTTTCAGGGGCTTGGTTATAGGGTCCCTAGCAGATTATTAACTTGGACTTCTCTTTTCCCTCCTGTTCCCCATTCACATGAAGTAAAAGTAAAGCCACACTGTTGAAAGAGATGAAATATATGTGGTTGTGGGGTTGTTTTGTATTGTTTTCCCTAAAACTGGAGGGCATACAAAAAAAGAAGGGATAATTTTTCTGACAGGGGAAGAAGAGGGCTATACTTTAGTGGACCTGTCTTCATTACCAAGAATAAATGGACCACCTTATAGAACAACTAGTGTCAAGTTCATCGTTTGAAAGACAAGGAAACTGAGGCCTAGAGAGGGGCAAACACACTGTCTGGGACCCCCAAACACAACAGGGGTCCCAGACTGTCACTGTCTGGGACAATGTGTTTGGGGGTCCCAGACCAGGCCCTAGCCCTCCAGAACACTTGACTTCTGACTCCCAGGGTTCATTCCACTCCAGTTCCTGGTCCTTTGGCCCCTAAAAAACTTCACTCTCCAAATTCAGACCCCTCCAACCTCAAAAACTCTGGCCTCCCTCTCCACCATGCGGGTTCCAAGGCCATCCTATTCCATCTCAGCAATCAGGCCTCTCTGTGACCACACCTTTCTAAGATTTCCTCTTCCCACCAGTAAATTGTTACTCTCTTTCCAGTTTTCAAGGTCCATCTCCCCACTATGTTTCCCAGACTCAGACCCAGCTGTAGCTGCACCGTTTTGCTCCTCATTGCATCCCCTGGGTTTAGCACAGATTGCTCCAATCTGCAGATAATTGACCAAATGTGGAAATCAGACACAGATCTATTGCATTGATTAACATTTCCAATTAAACCCCCGGTTAGGCTGTGTGTATTAGTGACTCAAATAATCACCGCGTATGTAAATGCAAATGCCTTCCAAAGCCACAGAGCGCGGTAGGAAGCGACGCATATCTGGGAGGAAATGGAAATAGACTGCCAGACCCGGAGGTTCATTTGGTTCTCCGGTAACCCTAAATGAGATTTTAAATGTGTGGCTCTTAGTTGATCCCAGGCTGAAGCATCACACCTGAAATGGAGGACTCGGGTCCTGCGCGTCGCTGCAGGCCCTTTTCCGCCCCCTGCTGGAGAAGCTGTGTAGTGCCGAGTTGGCAGACGAGTCCACCCCAGGCCCTGCAGAGGGAAACGCCTAGCCCCCGGCAGGTGGGGGTGGGGTGGGGGACGCGTAGCGCAGGCTTAAGTATGCCCCAGATGCCTAGACGGCTGCACTTACCTTCCGAAGTAAAGGTTTTACACAGTTCCCTACGCACACAGGGTCCCCAGGGATCCTGAGAAGGAGGGCTTTTTTTTTTTTTTTTTTTTTTGAGCAGGGGTCCCAGACCAGGCCCCAGCCCACCCATGTAAAAGCAGTCAACCTACCTGTCTCGGCCAGATTGATAGCGCCTCCACTTCCCTTTGAGGCACCGTCCTTCCCCACTGCCCTCTCCTTACCCAGGAGGAAAGAGCCAGTTGTTGAGGCTGCTGCTCATTGAGTTTCTTGTTCTCTTGGTTAAAGCTACTGGTTCCTGAAGGTGGGTTACGTGGGTGGGGATGCTGTTGATTTTAAATATCTAGAATCATCCTTCTAATTCTTGGCTGAGCTACAGCTGCCGCAACCACCAGAGTTGCCTATCTCACCAGAGAATTCAGGGCTTTTGGGTTCTTGGTAAGGCCATGACTTTTCTTCTATCTCTCTCTAGTTTGCTCCTGCCTTCCTGCCTACTACATCCAATCTGTACATCTGATGGGTTTTTTTGTTTGTTTTGTTTTTTTGCCTTGGCCACCTTCTTTAACCTTAATTTAGTAGCTTAGTCTCTGAACACATAATAGCAAAGTCTCGGATGTCAGCACCTCCCCATCCCTGCAGTTCTTTTTATTTCTCATTTCCCTCACCTGGTATGTCCACTACTCACCCTCTCCCAAGACCTCAGCAAACTTGTTTGCTCTATATACCATTTCCACCTCTGACCAGGAAAATCTGCAACCTGTGGGAATGGTTAGCTGGTCAAAATGTCCCTAGGGTCCTGTGTCCCCTAGCTTATAACCCTATTGCATGTGAACCTCCTTTTCCTGTCAGGTCTCTCCTACAAGGCCCAGCTGCCTGTCCGGAGGCTTGCAGGGTCAGCTCCTTGACATCCTAAGGTCTCTCTGACCTCAGGATTCTCAGCTGTCAGCTCTTGCCCAGGCTACCTCCTAGTCTCTTCCCATTTTGCTTCTTGCATGGGCTGGGGGATATGACACTTGTATCCAGAAACAGAGGCTTACAAATGGCTCTGTCGCCAAGCCTCCGCCTGTTAGTCATTCATTACCATATCAAGTCTCTTTGCCCAAAGTTGCCCCTGATTGGAGGCCTCAAGTACCAAATCACAGATCTTGCCCAATTATAATTTTGCAAATGGCCCAGTGAAAACCGCACTGACCTTTACACCTCGCTCATCCCAGAACAGGGCCACGGTGTTGTCACCAACAGGAATGGACCTCCTTCTGTTCCAATACCTCAGACAGCCATACACTTGGCCTGGATTTGAGTCTGCAAAACCATGGGGGGAGCAAGACTAACATGGCTAAAGGCTTCCCTGCTGAAAGCCGTTTTTTAAAAATAGCACTGCAACCGCCCCCATCATGCTTCCCAAAGCCAAGCCACTCACCCTTCTCTCCTTTGCTTCTACAGACCAACAGCCCAGAACCCTCAAGTCTAGAATCTGGAACTGGATTCTGAAAGGTGGGACCAAAAAAAAAAAAAAAAACAAGTGGGGCCTCTATCTCTCTCCTTGCCTGAATCCCCCTCTTCCCACCATCCCCCACCCCACCCCACCCCACCCCTTAACCACCACCTAGGGAAGGAAAACTTGCCAGAGCAAGAATCTAAAATGTTCAGTTCACCCAAAAGTGCGGCAGTAATCCTGCCAGAGCCAGTTCACAAACTGAGGGCAATGTCCCCCAGCCAGCTAAGGGGAACAGGAGAGGAGAGGCAGTGGACGCAATGACACTGCTCCCCAGACAAAGAGAGGGCCAATCCAGGGACCCCGAGCTTTCTGGGGACGTTATTGCATCATTCCAATCCCCACATGAGAAGAAAAGGGTCCCCCTGTTATTACCATCCCCCCACCAAAAAAGGGGAGGGGGATAAAGAAAAATAAAAGAAAGAGGGGAAGGCGCCCGTTTAAGAAAATCGTCACTTTTTCTCTTTTCTCGTGTGTGTGTGTGTGTGTGTGTGTGTGTGTGTGTAAGGGGCGGGGGGGGGGTTCTGCCCCGGACTTGGCCAGACCGTGGCCACACCCCCTCCCCTTCTCTAGGGAACTGCTGTCACAGCTACTGGGGCTGGGTAGGGGGGCGGGGGGGGGGTGCGAAAGGGAAGACTTACAGGCTGACGTAGCTTTCAAGGCGGGTTTTGCCTCAAGCGGCCCAGGCCCCAGTAAACGAGTCTAGGGTTTGACCAAGCGAAGGAGCCCCGGCCCTCTGGGAACGGCCCTGACACACCCACTTGTCTGAGAACTGGGATCATGCAAACTGCTCGCTTGGTCTCAGGGCTCCGGGGAGCCACGTAGGAGACTCGAGGCTGGGGCACAAACAGGACAGGAGGGGGGTCCGGAAAGGCAGAACATTTGCCCAGCAGTCTTAAAGCATCATCCAACAGCCACCCCCTCCCCCCGCGGTAGCCCGGGTGCAGTTAGTCGCGGGATTTACCTGCCACGGATCCAGCCACCCCGTCAAGACCTTTCCTCTACCTCCGAGCGCTCCAGCTGGTGGGGCTGGGGAGCCGCAGCCCCGCGGCCGCAGCCGCAGCCCCGAGCCCAGCCCGCTCCCCCTGGCTCTTCTCCCGCCCCCGCACACTGGTTCGAGGCGGGGAAAAGCTGCAGCCCCCAGTGCGAGATCCCAGACGGTTAGCTGGCACAGCTGCCCGCCCGCGGTAGAGCCCCTGCTCGGCAACCGCTCCCTAGCCCTTCTCTGCTATTACGTCACCCGAGCTCTGCACCTTACCTAGGCCAATCAGATGGTGAGCATAAAACTAAAATCGCCCTGAGTGGGCTACTGGGGACCAATCTTTTGTTTCCAGGCAGGAAGCGCCTGGGAGGGGGAAAAAACTGAAGGGGAGGGAACATGGAGAGGGAAAGGGAAAGGAGATGGAAACTTCTACACTGTCAGGGTTGTCTAGACAGAGGTGGGGCCATCAAAAAAGAGGGGCACCTGACAGGATGGAGAGGAGGGGAGAGTTCATGTATCTTCCTTAATTGCTCCCCTCAGGAAAATTGAGATTTCAGATGAATTTTCAGGGGACGAAATCTGTACAGCTACACGGGCACGCTTTATTCGGGGGAAAAAAACCGTTTTGATTTGGGACACCACCTGTCAGCCAGGCAGGTTAAACTGACGGAATCTCTAAAATACACAGAAAACTAAGAGAGGCAGATGTGGCAGTGGAATTCAAAGAGATGGCAGTCTAGATCGGGAAACTACTTTTTTGCATATGAAGCACACACATTCCAAAAAGCAAGGAATTATACAAAAAATAAAAATAACTCTACTTCAAATGGAGTTTAAATGCGATTCTCTCTGTCCATCCTTTCCCTTAAACCTTCAAAGCTTTCTCTTGTCTTTAGGATACGGTTCAAATTTTTGCAGATGTCCAAAGCTTTCTAAAATCTAACTCCAAAAATAATCTCTTGCTACTCCAAAATCCATACTCCCCATGATTTGGCTAGATTATGTAAATTATGGTGAATCCCAGCAAGGAGACAGTAAGCTGCCATAAAAAGTCAAATAACACAAAACAATAAGGACATTCAAATTATAATGATGTAAAATATGCCTACAGAAAACGATCAGAAGAGGACATAAAATTGTAATCGTTGGGTTAAACTAGTAGTATTATGAGTAACTTTTTCTTTCTACTTTCAAATTTATTTTTATAAAGATAAATATATCCTCACATACTTAAATGGCCAAAATAGATCATGACCCTTCCCAGTGAACTTTTATTCAATTTTCTCTACACTGTGTAACATCCAGCAATAATTTCTCCATAATGCCAACAAAATAGGTTTCAAGAACACGAGTGAACTAATATATCTGCCCAGGTCCTTTTAATAAAAGCCGTACAAAAGACCCACAGATGACCAGACGCGGTGTCTCACACCTGTAATCCCAGCACTTTGGGAAGCCCAGGCGGGCAGATCACCTGAGGTCAGGAGTTCAAGACCAGCCTGACCAATATGATGAAACCCCGTCTCTACTAAAAATACAAAAATTAACTGGGCATGGTGGCATGCGCCTGTAATCCCAGCTACTTGGGAGGCTGAGACAGGAGAATCACTTGAACCCAGGAGGTGGAGGTTGCAGTGAGCCGAGATTGCGCCGCTGCACTCCAGTCTGGGCAACAAGAGCAAAACTCCGTCTCCAAAAAAAAAAGAGCTACAGATTCGCCAGACAAAACATCTCAGGCAGTTGAAGAATGGGATGCCTCTTTTGGACTGATTCATATTAAATTGTGATGATACAGGGAATTGAGAAAAACAACAACAATGATCCACTCTATGCCAAAACAAGAAAGAGGGAGGCAAAGACTAAGTAAACGATGTAATCCAGACTATTTTTAAGGGTCACTTTGCATTTTATTTTCCTAAATTCAAAATATATATATTAATGCATATATGAGTATTACATTAACATTGTAGAAAGTGGTAGAGCTGGGATTTGTATGTAAATGAGTCCAAAGTCCATGCTTTTTCTAATATGATACAGTTTACTACTGCTAAGAATTAAACGTGGTATTACTGGTTTCGTTAAAATACATACTTGCTTTAAAAGAAACAGACTATTTAAGATTGGCATTTTTTAAAAATCAGGCATTTTTAAAAATAGCTTTTTTGGTGTCGTGGTTGTCTTTAATGCAAAAATATCCAACACTCTCATTCTCAAATCCTTCATTAATAAGTTGGAATCAGGATGGTTCTGACTCCAGTGATTTTACAGATATCTTTTTAATTAACTTTGGAGTTAAAAAAATAAGCAACCACATCCCACTGATTTTTTTTTATGCCATGGTAAAAATAATATAAAAAAATCACAAATCAAAATGAATGTAATTTATTCAATGTTACATCTCTGATTTGTAAAATGCATTCATTTGGGTTAAACAAGAATCTTTTTTAAGAAATAGAAAAATATAACTGGATTTTCCTGGCTAATGATTTAACTTGGGTCTTCTAGGCTATTGATTTAAATTGTAATTAGGAGGTATTTGATTTCACTCTAATCCTCCCATATACCTCAGCTATAACTCAGAGCTATTTATGCAGTCACTATACATGGTTATTTAAACGTTTCATGGGTGTATTTCTTTTCTCTTTAGTGATTATAGAAAGTAGCATGTGGACAAAATCCTATCAGGTGATTGACAAATTAAAGCATAGTGATGTCATAGAAAGAGGACTGGACTTAAGACCCAAGCCTAGGGTCTTCCTGTGAAAGGGTGATAACCTATGTTATTCTTGATACAAGAAAGCAGTCTTTACTGTCAACATGGTTTGTCATCCAAGAGTATAGGGCAACTGCATGGGAGATCTCAGGAAGGGATTCTAATCTGAAATATCTTAAAGATTTCATCTGTGTAACTTTTCCCCTCAACTCACCATTTTGACCACCCAACTCACTGTTCTCTTGCTTGGGAGCTCTTTGATTTAAGGGTATTACAACACTACCATCATAACCACTTGGCATGTGTATCCTACTTCTCAGGTTACAAACCACTTTTGTATCTCCCCATCTGATCCTCACAACAACCACAACAGTTTACTATGGCAATTATTATGATCTGCATTTCATAGATGAGAGAATGGAGACTCAGGGGTTTGAAGTTACCTGTCCAATGCTTCACAGAGATGGTCCTGGAAACCAGGGCTCCAATTCTCAGTTCTATGTTTGTTCTGCCACCCTATATGGCCACTTGAGTTGTATATCTTCTCTGAGTCTTACCAACCCAACTAGCCCCTTGATTCACGTGAGAAGTGAGAAGTGCTGGCATGGGGCTTTTTTTTTTTTTTTTTTGAGACGGAGTCTCGCTCTGTCGCCCAGGCTGGAGTGCAGTGGCGCAATCTCGGCTCACTGCAAGCTCCGCCTCCCGGGTTCACGCCATTCTCCTGCCTCAGCCTCTCAGAGTAGCAGGCGCCCACCACCACGCCCGGCTAATTTTTTGTATTTTTAGTAGAGACGGGGTTTCACCGTGGTCTCGATCTCCTGACCTCGTTATCCTCCCGCCTCGGCTTCCCAAAGTGCTGGGATTACAAGCGTGAGCCACCGCGCCCGGTCTGGGGCTTTTAATAACAGAAGTAAACTGAAATGAATATCTTCAAACTGTTTCAGTTAAATCCTGGATAAAAGGAACGTTGCTCACTCTCATATACAATTGACGGGAGTGTAAATGGCACAACCTTTTGGGAGCACAAGTGGGTAATACTTAGGAAGTTTTAAAATGCATGTGCCACTTGACCAAGCAATTCCAACTCAAGGAATTTGATTATCAATATATTCATAAAAACATGTCAAGAAATGTTGAAATATGTTATGCTGAATATTATGTAAGAATGAAAAATATTGCTTAAAAGGTAGCCTAAATGTCCCTCAGTAAGGGAATTGTTGTTTTTTTAGTCACTTTGTCAAATATGATTGCCATGTAAAAAGCTGTACATATCTAATGTATACAACTCTATGAGTTTGGGAATAAGTATACACCTGTGAAACTATCACCACTATCCAGGCCATGGACATATCTATCACCTCCCAAAGTTTTCTCCTGCCCAAGTAAGGGAATCATTAAATAAATTATGGTAGATACATTTCGGACTATTATGCATCAGCTTAAAAAATCAAGTATATAGACCTCTCTGTACTGAAATAGTAACACTCCTTGACCCATTCTTGAGTGAAAAAAATGCAGAACAGCACGTGTATTATGATTTTATTTTTGTTTAAAAAATTGCGTACGTTTGTGTTTTAACTGCTAAAGGGGACACTCTGGGAATAAAAGAGGGTAGGAAAGACATGTGGGTATGTGTATATGATGGGGGACATTAACTCTTTTCTTTATATACTTCTGTCTTGTTTGTATGTTTTTGCAATAAGCATATGCTATATTTTACTTGTAAGAAACATCATTAAATGGGGAAATAGGAAATACAGTCTTATTTTGGATAAGACAAAAGCAAGCAAACTACCCCTGCTATCCTGAAAGAGGTCTGAATGCCAGGTCAATGATTCGGGTGTAGCAATCAAGGCTATGGTGTGCCAGACTGAGCTGAGCCATACCTGGGCAGGCACTGAATGCAAGGCAGTAATGAATAACCCACTGGGCAAAAGCAACCCAGATTTCCTTGCTCCCTTCGCACCCCTGCCTCAAGTCCTACAGCCAGAAGTTGCTCCCAGTAGTGGACTGTTTCACATTTTTGTGTAAAGAGTAAAAAAAAAAAAAAAAAAAAAAAAAAAAGTCCCCACTCTTTCTCTGAATACAAAAGAACCTGGGGTTTGGCAGCTGGTGCACAGCATTAGCCAGGAGCACAGTGCCTACTCCTCCTTCAGTCAGAGCCGCTCACTACAACCTGTTGCCATTACTGCAGTCTGGTACAATGGAGCCCCTTCCTTCCTGCCTCCCCATGCCCGTCATAGGCGTCTCAAGCTCTTCTGTGGCAGGCAGCATTGTGGGTTACCTGCTGGGCAAAGAGCAAGGAGCATCAGAGATGCCAAGAGGTCTTGTCCTAGGTCTCCGAAAAATCAGAGGTGAGGGAAAGAGGAAAGCCCATGGCTGGGAAATTACCATTCTCTTGGATCTTCAGAGTTCTTTCCTGGAAATCAGGTAACCCAGGTTCTATTCCAGCCTCTGGAGAGGAAATCCTGAACAAGACTCAAATTTCGCTGGGCACTAGTTTTCTCCTTTGTCGAACTCGCCTTGCCTCTCTCCTTGGATTGTTGTATGGATACAAACAGCTAATGGAACAAAAGCAGATTTAACAGATTTCTGACCTATACATCTCCTTAATAGACTTGCTGAATCGCATTCACATATGCTCCCTAAATGGTGGCAGCTTGGGAATGAAGGATTTCTCCTGACCTTCTTTCACTACAATTATCCCGCGTTAGAGACCTGCCCTGTAGAACCTATGAGCTTTCTGAAGCCCCCAGCTTTTGCCCTCTTCCCTTCCACCAGGGAGTTAGTGAAGGAAAAGCAAAAGACAATTAAATCCAGGTGGCTCTGGGTGAATTAATATGAGAATTCGAAAGTTCCTCTCCTCTGACTTGGTTTTAATTAGCCCTGCTTCCACCATGGTCCTACATATCAAACCACATTGTTTAATTGAGCTGATGCTCTGTTTGATTTTTCTCCCAAGTGGATCACATTATGTATTCCTTCCTTATGTGATCTCAATCACTGCACTACTAGAACCTAAGTCCAACCTGCAGAGTGAATTGAATTTGGAAAGTTGGTTTCATTGCTCTCCCCATTTTACTAAGAAGAAAAAAGAGAAGGAGAAAGTAGAGAACAAAATCTAGGGGATAAAGAATGAAGGAGGTAAAGAGAAAACCAAATCTTATTTATTTTTATTTTTTTTTGGACCGGCTGGACTATGATGTCATGTTTTTCCAGCTCACCTGTGATTGGCTGCTCAGTTCAGCATCTGCTGAGAGCTAAAGGCTGATTATTTGCCGGAGATACAGACCTTTCAGGGAAGCTTTGAATCATTGCTGGTTGTCGTGACAACCTGGGCAGTGTCTGCTCCTGATAACCACATAATGAGGTTGTCAGGAACAGAAGTGCCCCCATCCCCACACCCAACCATCTAAAATGGTGAGCAATAGAGCATTTCTCTCAGGAGGCGAAGAGAAACTAAATCACCAAAAGGCAAATGGTGGAGATCCTCTCAGACAATTTATGTCAGCCAAATCCTGGAAACAATCTTGAAGAGTTCCATACCTACCCTCTCCAGGTCCCTCTTGAACTCATGTATCCACTATAATCCAGAGACATGAGGAACAGGTGGCGAAGGGGTGAGGAACCTCTGCAACCCTCCAGTAAAGCTAAATAGAGGGAGGTGCAAGTAGAATGCCAAACTGACTAAGGTAAGGCACATTACCTCTCTTCAAAGGGCATCATCATGGGCATGGTCCGGGGAAAGGAGGGCTATGTGTCAAAGATGGCAGGGCATGGCCAAACCCAGTCCCCAAAGCCCTACACGAAGAGAGATTGAGGGAGATTGGTTGTGGGCTTTTCTGCTTGCGATTTTCATTTCCCTGGAGGTAAACACCTCACTTTATATTCTCGTGGGGCTCCAGATGTTCTTGAGAGGGAATATCAGTGGCGTCTTTGTGGTACATTAGAAATTCCTAGGACAGACTTATTCAGCTCCTACTAAGTGCAAAACATACATCTAGGTGCTACAGACACTACATAGGTGAGTCAAACTTGGAGCATCTCCTCAAGAAACTTGGAATCTAGTTGGGAAGAGAAAATATACACCCAGGAAACTGTGATACAAGACAGATGTAGTAAGTACTACAAAAGAAGTCTAAATTCTTTAATGTCAGAGAGAGGAGAATCACATCCAGATTGTCACACTCCAGCTGTAACTCATCTTTCCAGGGTTTTCTCCCACTACTCCTCCCTTATACCCCGAAGGTCAGCTGTATCAAACTTCCTCTGTTTCCTTGATGTGCCTTGACTTTCATATCTCTGTGCCTTTCCTCCTGCTCTTCCCTCTGCCCACCACAACTTTCTCCCTCCTTTCCTTACCCAATGATACAGAACACATATTTCCAGACTCTACTCAAATGGCATCTTGTTGATGAACAAACTGGTCTTACATTTATAATCCCAAAGGGATCTGTACCTGGTGGATATGGATGTTGACTAATCCACTGATATCACTACAGTACCCAATATTCAAATCCAGAAGCATAAAAGAGAACACTGGTACAACCAATTTTGGGTTATTCATGGAAAAGCATAGATAAAGTCAGACTAATTTAGGAAAGTCTTATTTAGATAATCAACACAAACCTGTTCTCCCATTAAACATCTTTTATAGCTTTCTTATTTTGAAGTAGTTTAAGACTTACACGAAGTTACAAAAATAGTACAGAGAGTTTCCATTATCCTTCACCGAGTTCCCCCAATATTTTGATATATTATATTGATTTTATTTTGCACAGCCGCAGTACATTGACAAATCCCTGGAAACTGGGATTAGTATATGACTACTAACTCAAATACTGACTTTATTCAGACTTGCCTGGTTTTTACATACATTTTTCCATTAACTATTTTACCAACTTGGCTGAAGAGGAGCAATATTATTAATAGTTGATCTGAATGTCAATATTTTTCTCGGGCTCATCCCTTTCTGACAAGGACCAAAACCCAAAAAAGTCAAAACTTCCCCAGAACTGAAAGAGTGAAAGTCAGTTTGAGCTAAGCAGCCCTGCCATTAATCAGGCTGGGAGAATGGACAGATAAAGCCAGCTGTGAAGTTAATAGAAAACGCTTTCTCCCAAGGTCACACAGCAGTTTTAAAAGGCCATAACTACACCGCCTCCTTTGAGTGACTACTCCTTTCTTACCAGTGATGCCTTAAACCTGCTTTGCTACTTGTATTTATTACTGGAGATACTCAGTTGTTAAACCACACAATAAATTTGAGTTTGTGGGACTATAGTCTTCTCTCTGATAGTCTTTGGCTAATTAAGCTTTACCATAACAAATGGTAACCAAGCCAGGGTTACCTAGAAAGCCCCTTGAATGATCAGAAGTTAGCCATATTTCCTGGAATCTACCTAGAGGCTCACAGTGTGACTAAAACGGGTATGATATACATAACAAATGTCTAATAAACTCTCACCACATTGATGTGGGATTGTTCTATATCAAATTTAGTGTAATGGTACTGGATACAAGGACAAAAGCCAGGAGGGGCATTATTACATAGACATCCAGCACGCAGTCTCTGTAATTAAACCGCTGGCCTTCAAATCCCAGATTCACTATTTTATA
This sequence comes from Hylobates moloch, assembly GCF_009828535.3. NCBI lineage: Eukaryota > Metazoa > Chordata > Mammalia > Primates > Hylobatidae > Hylobates > Hylobates moloch. The sequence goes on along the minus strand of NW_026652282.1, from coordinate 92,959,164 downwards.
GTTTGATAACCTTGGACAACTTATTTAGTCCCTCTGAACCTCAGTTTCCTCATCTGTGAAATGAGGGATCCAACAGCACCTTCTTCTTAGGGTAATTGGGAAGGTTAAATATAAATTAAATGCATGTAAAGTGGGAAAGCATTAGGGTAGTGGTTCTCGATTTGGCTGCACAAGGAACTACCTGGTGATTTTTATAAAATGCTAGTGCTTGGCCCCTACCCCTAGACATTCTAACTTAATTGGATAGCATGAATCTGGACACTAGGATTTTAAAAATCTCCTCAGGTTCTAATCTCCTCAGATTCCTATGTGCCGCAAAATTTGGGAACCACTGTATTAGGGATTTCATTACTTAAGGACTATTTTTCTTCCACAGGCTTGTGGTTATTCTCTCCTGATCTCCCTCAGTGTCTGATATCTCTGAGTGTCCGAAGAAGGCCAGGAAGTGGAATGGGGCGGGGTGCGGGGAACTTCTCAAGGAGAAGGCCTTAAATTTTATCTTCTTGGAGGCTTTACCCAGGTTTTTTTGTTTGTTTGTTTGTTTGTTTGTTTTTGCAGTCCCTGTCATGATTACCAGATGGTTCGTTCTGGTAATGAACATCCCTTTTTTCTTTTTCTTCCATGTCCACAGCAAAATGATGAAGATATTGAATATTTGGGTAAAACTGAAGCTGTATTAATCTTCTCTTCTGTTTTCCCCTCCCAAACAGAACTCAGTCACACTTCAAATTAAGTGTTCTCAAGTGTGATTTTACAAAGTTAATATGTGCACACAGGATTGGCTGACCACGGAAGATGTGTTTGATAGATGCAGATGTGCTGTTATTTCATATAATTAAGCACCTGTTGCACTTCATAATCAATCCTTTTTTTTGCGATAATGCAAGAACTTCTTACAGTCAATGTTCTCTCATGTTCACTTGATATGATCACTTACAGGGAAAGGGCATTTGAAACAGCTTGCCCCTCCTACCCTTTTTAATCATCCAAGAGAATACATTCCCTACTCAATACATAAATATCAATTAACTGATGAATGTTAAAGGTCAGCAGAATAGAAGTTTACAATATGTTCATAATTATTTTAAAAGTGGTTCACCACCTCTCTCCCACAGCAAACCCTGCTACACACACACACACACAGACACACACAGACACACACACACACACACACTTACTTGTTCATTCCGGCTGCTAATATGGAAAATTTAACGAATTCTGATATGTGAGGCTAAAGTTTACTGCCAAAAAGGAAGGGGGGCAGGTTGCTAGGCAAATTAATACTATAAACATAGAAAAGTGACAGCCTGCCAGGAGAGTATGCTAACACACGTTTTTAAAGCGCCACTCTAAGTGCACTTTGCATTCAAATGACCAATATGCTAATTATAGTCCTTATCTGTTTGTTTGAGGCCTTGAGAGTCTAGGCAGCTCAGAGCACAGACCCCAGCCAGCAGTTTGCAGGTTTTTAGAAATAATAACGTGGCATTTCTTTAAACATATTTTCAAATTCAAGCTTCTTACAAATCAAGATTGGCCTTTCCCTCATTCGGGGAATTAGTGAGGCTTAACTGTGTTCACTGTGGTGCCATCCCCCACAAACCCCTGCTAACAAAGGCTCTGACTTCTACTTGAGCACAGTCTGTTGGGGCAGATTTTCATGGTAATTTGGGGGCTCTGTTTTGAAAGACATGGGGCGTCTTTGTAAATGGGGTTGGTAGATGGCAGCGGGTGGGAAGGGTGTACTTTCTCACTAATCGTGAGATTGTCTTTGACCCTTTTTAACTTTCACCACCATGTAAGGCCATGTAAGGCCTGAGTTAAGAACTCTTAACTCAGGTTTTTTGCAATTTACATCCCCTAATTCTGTCCTTAAGAGAGAGGTAAAGAGACAGAACACCATTCTCCCTACACTCCGGTTGAAATTATCAGACATCTATCACAACTATATTGGGGATGGGGACTGAGGATTTATCATTCTTCCCCCAACCCTAGGCTCTATTTGGATTTGCTTGGTAGGGGAGGGTGATGGTGAGTGTATCCTGTTTTATTTATATGACACAATCTTCAAATTCCTTACTTTCTCTTACAGATTTATGGTAAAATCTGAACTATCTAGAATCCCACAAACAGCGCCTCAGAGAATAATATTTTTTGCTATATTGCACTTTGAAAAAAGTACCCGCCCCCCACCGCCCTCCTGCCCAGTGCACACATGTGCACATGCACACACACACACAGGCTGACATCACAGTCTTCTCTCTAGGGTTTAAGCTAATGATCCATGGACATAACAGGCTTATTCTTAAAAATATTATGAAATTAGTTTTATCGTGTTCTTTCCCTTCCTGTGTTCCAGTCTTCCTTTTAAGGACTTCTCCCAGATACCCCAAAGCCCAATGAACTACAGTCACTGCCTGTTTCCTTCCTGTATCCAGAAAGGAGACAATCTGATTGACTTCTTTGCTGTATGGTCTTACCAATTTCATTTATTGCTCCTTTTAGGTTCTGTGTATTTTAGGAGAACCTTTCTGGAGTGGGCAACAATGCTTGAATCAAAGGAATGATTTGCAGACGTGAAAATGTAGACACCACTGCAGGCGTCTGGGGAGTAGATGAAAGAGGGATATTTTGGAGAAGAAACATTGCAAATCACACTGCTAAAGAGTCCTTCCCCCAACAAGGTTGGTTCTGATACCCACGACCTCCAGGGTTCTCAGTCATTCACACCATCTTTTCAGTAATCCACACCATGTTTTCAAAGGCAGACTTCTGCATTCATACTTTAAAGCAAGACTCAACTCCAAGAAGCTTCAAACAAAAATAAGGCTTTTGAGTTAAACAGAGATTTAAAATGCCTAACAGAGCTGCTGATCCTCCGGTTAATTGCAATCTGACCATATTAGGAGTCAAGGCAAGTCCCTGCCTCAGAGCATCTTTCTTTGCTGCCATACATTTTTATGCTTTTTGATTTAAAAGGCTGGAGGTGACAGTGGGGTTGGGGAGCAATCTCATGGCTAGTTTAGCCAAGCCCCTGGATATCCTAGATTTAAAGCAGACTGGCTAAATTGAAAAAACATTTTTTTCTCGCTTGGGAATTTTGATTGGCTATGATGTATTACTTTTAAAAAAAAATTGTCTTGTTTAAACAATCAAATTATCTTGTTTTTAAAATTACATCTAAAACCAACTCAGTACTTTAAGTTCCATGCTTTCTGCCACCTTTGGAAAGCCTGCTTGTACTAAAAAAATTAAAATACATTTTCATCTAAGGAGATTCTCTCCCCAGACCATTTTGGGTGAACTGAGAGCCCAAAGCTGTTTCTATATCAGCCCAGAGACATGGACTAGGCCATTTACTCAGTGGGTCATTTGTAAAGCTCCTATAAAAAGGGGTAGTCGTTTTTCAAATAATTTACTGCACCAAATCACACACAAAAAAGGAAGGCACTAAAATGAAACATAAAGCCCCACACATTCCCCTGAGTTGGCGAAGGGATAGTTTCAAAGTTTCTGAATTAGAAAGAAAAATGTATCATAGAAAGGCTTGGAGGCTGGATGACTCAGCTGTCAGGCAGGGTAGTTAAAAACTTCCCTGGTTGTGAAGCATCGACAAACTTGACATCAGAACTTATCAGTTACTCTGCTTAACTAGAAAAAAAAAATGGGTGTCATCCATCCACATCTCAGCAAGGGAGGCAGGCCCCAAAGTAGCAATCTAGAAGTCAACAATATCAAATGCATAGCTTGAACTGAGTGTGGAATATGAAAATCAATAAGGACAGAAGACACAGAAGATAAGCAACCCATGTTTAAACCTTCCTCACAGTTAGGGCTAAACATTTATAGCCTGTGCTTATTTTGTTTCATTTAACAGTTACTACTTTCCTTAGAAAGCACAGAGAAAAGAAAATTCATTAAATCCAGTAAATCAGTAATCTGTTGAATATATAACACATTCACATAAGAGTGATATGCCTCTGACCTAGTTTCCCTACAAATCAAGTCAAATAGACCTGGCCCTTGCCCTCCAGATGCCTACAAAGATAGCTAATACAGGAAGCAATAGAAATGTGTGTGAAAGAAAAATAGGACAAACACTGTATGCTCCCCTGTGGATATTCCATGAACACATTTGAATGGACTAGCCAGTCAGTTCTCCAGCACACTATAGGGTTGTTGAATTTTATACCCCAAGAAATGCAAAGTAATTTTTAATATATGATTAATCAGGATGAGTACATCTGCAATCAAAAAGATAAAAATAATTTTGAAACTGCTTTTATCCATAGCATGGTTGAAAGAGTTGACTGTCCATAAACTAAATAAATAAGATCAGTGCTTGCTGGCAAGGCCATGATCACCACTCTCTCTTCAATGCCTAGCACTCTGCCAAGCACCAAAAGGCATGCAGTATTTGTGAACCAAGTGAAAGTCATGCTGTAGAAAGAAAAGGGTTGGTTCATGCAATGGGGAAAGCATAGAGCAATTGTAGGTACTGCATGAGTGGAGAATCTCTCCCTTGCTTACTGTGAAGAGCATAGAGCTGCACCTTCCAGAATGAAACATTCAGAGACAATGTCTTATTTGTAGCAGTAGATCAAAGAGGCCAAGAAATGGCTGAGATGAAAATAGAGGAAGAAGGAAGGACACAAACAAGAATACAATTCATCAGTTCAAATGTTTAGAGCATATTTCAGGTGGCAAAGGAAAGGAGGAAATGTTCCATTTAAAGAAGAGGTTAAAGAACAGAGAGGGTTCATATGAATAAAACTGGGAACAGAGAAAGGGAACAAAATCTAGCCTTGTCATAAGTGAGAGAGGATATGGAATGAATAATGATTTGAGCCTCCTCAAGTGGAGCCTTTTTAAAGTCAACTTGCAGACAAATGAATAAACTAATTTAGGAGAGCAGCAAGTCATGAAGGCCTTATTAAAAATAGCCATCAACCAGAATGAGGTAAGGGATTACTTAGGAAATGTGAGCCAACTGAAACCAGTAGTCATGGCATACCAAATCTTATGAAGAAAAAGACTTTCTGTGCTGTATTTTGATTTAAGGGAAAGGAAGGTAAAAAGCCATGACAAGAAAACCAAACAGGAAAACCACATTCATTTAGATCTAGCCAACTCAGTTTTGTCATAATCCCAGACCTAGGGTGGAATAAACTTACCTTTTGCATTTCAAACAAAAAACTGTTAGCTAAGCAAATTATTAGTGTTCATATCAGATGGGATTAAATCACCTTGGGAGAAAATAATTTCTTTTAAATATTTCTTTGGCACTAATTTGCATATAATAATCCATATCCTAATCATCAACATGTCTCATGCAATGAACAACCTTTTACTTTTGAACACCTATTGTGTGTCAAGAAGCATGCTAGACATAGAAGATACAAAGCTAGAACTATATCCGTGCTCCTTGCCTTTAAGAAACTCACAGTCAGGTATCAAGGAAGGAGGAGAAAAATATACAGGAGAATATCATCCATTTAAAAAACATTGCTAAATGTCTATCATCTGTCAGGAAAAATTCTAGATAGTTGACATATATAACATATAACATATATATTTAATTGATAAATAATTGCATATATTCTGTACAACATGATGTTTTGAAACATGTATACCTTGTAGAGTGGCTAAACTGACCTAATTAACATATGCATTACCTCATATGCTTATCTTTTTTTTTATAGTAGAAACAGTTAAAAATCTACTGTCTTAGATGGCCGAATAGGAACAGCTCCGGTCTCCAGCTCCCAGCCCCAGCGACACAGAAGACTGGTGATTTCTGCATTTCTGCTTGAGGTACCGGTTTCATCTCACTAGGGAGTGCCTAACAGTGGGTGCAGGACAGACGGTGAAGCGCACTGTGCGCGAGCCGAAGCAGGGCGAGGCATTGCCTCACTCGGGAAGTGCAAGGGGTCAGGGAGTTCCCTTTCCTAGTCAAAGAAAGGGGAAACAGACGGCACCTGGAATATCGGGTCAGTCCCATTCTAATACTGCGCTTCTCCAACGGGCCTGGAAAACGGCACACTAGGAGATTGTGTCCCGCACCTGGCTCGGAGGGTCCTATGCCCACGGAGTCTCGCTGATTGCTAGCACAGCAGTCTGAGATCAAGCTGCAAGGCGGCAGCGAGGCTGGGGGAGGGGCGCCCGCCATTGCCCAGGCTTGCTTAGGTAAACAAAGCAGCCAGGAAGCTCGAACTGGGTGGAGCCCACCATAGCTCAAGGAGGCCTGCCTGCCTCTGTAGGCTCCACCTCTGGGGGCAGGGCACAGACAAACAAAAACTCAGCAAAGAACCTCCACAGACTTAAATGCCCCTGTCTGACTGACAGCTTTGAAGAGAGTAGTGGTTCTCCCAGCACGCAGCTGGAGATCTGAGAACAGACAGACTGCCTCCTAAAGTGGGTCCCTCACCCCTGAGCAGCCTAACTGGGAGGCACCCCCCCAGTAGGGTCAGACTGACACCTCATTCAACCGGGTACTCCCCTGAGACAAAACTTTCAGAGGAACTATCAGACAGCTGAATTTGTGGTCTCACGAAAATCCGCTGTTCTGCAGCCACCGCTGCTGACACCCAGCCAAACAGGGTCTGGAGTGGACCTCTAGTAAACTCCAACAGACCTGCAGCTGAGGGTCCTGTCTGGTAGAAGGAAAACTAACAAACAGAAAGGACTTCAACACCAAAAACCCATCTGTACATCACCATCACCAAAGACAAAAAGTAGATAAAACCACAAAGATGGGGAAAAAACAGAGCAGAAAAACTGGAAACTCTAAACAACAGAGCACCTCTCCTCCTCCAAAGGAACGCAGTTCCTCACCAGCAACGGAACAAAGCTGGATGGAGGATGACTTTGATGAGTTGAGAGAAGAAGGCTTCAGACAATCAAACTACTCTGAGCTACGAGAGGAAATTCAAAACAATAGCAAAGAAGTTAAAAACTTTGAAAAAAAATTAGAAGGATGGATAACTAGAATAACCAATGGAGAGAAGGGCTTAAAGGAGCTGATGGAGCTGAAAGCCAAGTTTCGAGAACTACGCGAAGATTGCAGAAGCCTCAGTAGCAGATGCGATCAACTGGAAGAAAGGGTATCCCTGATGGAAGATGAAATGAATGAAATGAAGAGAGAAGGGAAGTTTAGAGAAAAAAGAATAAAAAGAAATGAACAAAGCCTCCAAGAAATTTGGGACTATGTGAAAAGACCAAACCTACGTCTGATTGGTGTACCTGAAAATGATGGGGAGAATGGAACCAAGTTGGAAAACACTCTGCAAGATATTATCCAGGAGAACTTCCCCAATCTAGCAAGGCAGGCCAGCATTCAGATTCAGGAAATACAGAGAACGCCACAAAGATACTCCTCGAGAAGGGCAACTCCAAGACACATAATTGTCAGATTCACCAAAGTTGAAATGAAGGAAAAAATGTTAAGGGCAGCCAGAGAGAAAGGTCGGGTTACCCACAAAGGGAAGCCCATCAGACTAACAGCTGATCTCTCAGCAGAAACTCTACAAGCCAGAAGAGAGTGGGGGCCGATATTCAACATTCTTAAAGAAAAGAATTTTCAACCCAGAATTTGCTATCCCGCCAAACTAAGCTTCATAAGTGAAGGAGAAATAAAATACTTTACAGACAAGCAAACGCTGAGTGATTTTGTCACCACCAGGCCTGCCCTAAAAGAGCTCCTGAAGGAAGCACTAAACATGGAAAGGAACAACCGGTACCAGCCACTGCAAAAACATGCCAAATTGTAAAGACCATCGAGGCTAGGAAGAAACTGCATCAACTAATGAGCAAAATAACCAACTAACATCATAATGACAGGATCAGATTCACACATAACAATATTAACGTTAAATGTAAATGGGCTAAATGCTCCAAT